>NC_084723.1:0-321557 GCF_033807575.1 Cydia pomonella | reverse complement strand
GATCCCGTTATTTTTCGATGCAGGGCCTTAACTTAAACCAGACACTCAGACAGCCAAAGCTTTCGTCTTATTTCAACCAAAACTTATATCTCTAAACATCTACATGGTTAATATAAAATTATATCTGAAAAATGAAGTGACGAAATATAATTGATGATCAAACGAACTTCTTGAAGTGAAGTTCGATCGATATTATATGAGTCACTTCATTTGAAGATATAATATAAGGTCCCACCCACCCTAGAACCCTGATATAAGTTTTGGTTTCTGCCTTCTCTAAAAATAATGAAGAGCGCAGCGGTCGCCGCACGCAGGTAACCAGTAAACGGAAGTGGGTGGAAGTTGTTTTTCACAGTTTTAATCAAAATAGTTACTCTTAAATGTGTGCGATGCTATCTGTACAATAGGGAAACTACATGGTTAATATAAAATTATATCTTCAAATGAAGTGACTCATATAATATCGATCGAACTTCACTTCAAGAAGTTCGTTTGATCATCAATTATCTATTACTGACGACAAGGTAGCGTTTAGGCTTTGGAGTTTTAAGGGGCCCACATTAACAGTCCGCCGGACGGTATCGGCCGGTCAGTTGTTCGGAGCTGTCAACGTTTTGTTCTAACTGACCGGCCGATACCGTCCGGCGGACTGTTAATCAGTGGGCCCCTTTAAGGGTAGTCAAAGATTTTTTAACTGAACATTTGTAAATCTTACTTTATATCCACCAATAACAGGGCAGTAAAATTTATACTGGCTGTTCAGATTTAATTCAAACCGCATAACGGAATTCAGTCGTTTCCATCAGGGTGCTTAGCCAAGGTGCCAATGGTATATACGCTCCGTAGCGAACGAAACGAAACTGTCACTGTCGCACTATGGAACAGTGATAGAGAGAGACTACCGTATTGTTCGCCACGGAGCGAACGATTATCATCTTGGCTACGTTCACAAACACCAACAGGGTTTCAATTAACCCTGTTCTCCAGAGTATGCCATCGGGTGCTTGTCAAAGCAGAAGCGACCCGCCTGAATAGTTGCTCGTCATAGATATCCAGTTTTCGGTCGTGTCCATAAGGCGAGTGCGTGCAAAGGGCGATGAGGTCGTCGGGTCAGGCGCAGTTGCGACATCTTTGCCCAACTTCCCTCCCTTTGTATAAAGATTGCCCAGTGGTAGACCTTATATCGTGGCAGTAAGGTTTAAGAAGGATCATTTAATTCGTACGCGTTGAACAATTGCGTTTTACTGTTGTGTACTTAAAGTGTTACAACGCCATAAACTATGTATTTTACATTCTATTTAATGACGTCTACATGCAGTAATTACATTTGCATGTTGCACATGTATCACGCCAGCAGATGATGTTTCTTCATCGCCGAAAAGGCAACTTATATAACGTTAAAAGAACTAATGCATTTCAAATACACAATTTTCACGGTTACATTCCCAAATCAGTGATCAGTTAAAAGACGATATTTTTTGATTGCTCTTTGCAATGATTGAGGTGTGTTTCTGTCAAAAATATGCTGTTTAAATAGCGACCTCAATAAAAACATGCTTAAGTTGAATATAGAGGTGTACTGATCAGTGTTTAAACATAATAAAAGTAAAACTAAAAACTATCTAAATATTTTTTTTACTTTTTAGGGTTCCGTACTCAAAGGGTCAAACGGGACTCTATTACTGAGACTTCGCTGTCCGTCCGTCCGTCTATCGCCAGGCTGAATCTCATGAACCGTGATAGCTAGACAGTTGAAATTTTCACAGGTGATGTATTTCTGTTGCCGCTATAACAACAAATACTAAAAACAGAATAAAATAAATATTTAAGGGGGCCTCCCATACAACAAACATATTTTTTTGCCGTTTTTATAAATAATGGTACGGAACTCGTCGTGCGCGAGTCTGACTCGCACTTGGCCGGTTTTATAACAATAAGCAATTAAATTAAATTTAATGTACCCTCAAGTAATACTACTGAAGTTCATACTTTGCCGTGTTTTTTTAGTGCTCATGTATCTTACTTTCCTTTGTATTCAAAAAGAAAAGTAGAGTGTTTAGCTCGGGTGAAAGGCACCATTTCAGTTTCGGACTATTGGCGAACCATCTCGACAGAAATGGGTGCCTTTCATCTCTAGGTTAACAATCTACTACAGTCACAGTGGTAGTTACTGCGCATAAAAAGTCAATCGTTTCCTCATATCGCCCTGCCCTGTCGACTCTAAACTAAATCCGCGCTGCTAAATAAGATTTCCAAGTCAATGCCCGAAGCTTTAGCTCGGATATCGAGCAGGAAGACTAGACTTGGATGGCGTCCAGTGCAGCAGTGGTATACAGTCGCCGTCAGATATATCGAAGTGCCCGAGGTGTTCATAATGAGATTCCCCTACAGCAACAAGTCAATGACCGAAGCTTTAGCTCGCATATCGAGCAGGAAGACTAAACTTGTATGGCGTCCAGTGCAACAACAATATACAGTCGCCGTCAGATATATCGAAGTGCCCGAGGTGTTCGTAATGAGCTATTGAGATTCCCCTACAGCAACAAGTCAATCACCGAAGCCTTAGCTAGGATATCGAGCTGAAAGACTAGGCTTGTATGGCGTCCAGTGCAGCAATAGTATACAGTCAGCATCAGATATATCGAAGTGCCCGAGGTGTTCATAATGAGATTACCTACAGCAACAAGTCAATGACCGAAGCTTCGCCCTTAGCCTAGTTCCGCACGCCAGCCGCCTCGGATATCGAGCCGGAAGGCTAGACTTGGATGGCGTCCAGTGCAGCAACAATATACCAGTGTACGCCAGTAGACGAAATGGTTTGCTTGACGACATTGGTCGTTGTCGCTAACACTGTTGGAGCCAAGTCTCAAAACAAGAATACGGGCAATAATATAATTTTAATTTAATGCAATAATAACAATTTTTTTATTACGACGCTTTGAAATGTAGTTGATTATATATGTATAGCCAATAATATAGCCATGACCAAATAAAATGTGGGCAATCAATGACGTGAAGGTTTTCACCGCGAACCTCTTAAAATTAATGAACTTCGTAGAATGGCGTAAATAAACCTATCCAATTGGGAACCTGCCAAGAACATGGCCAAATAGCCCATGAAAAGCGGAATGAGCTTCCACTTTGCAAGCACTTACTGCAATGAAATTGCTAACATTGTCTCGTCGACATAGTTGACCAATCTTGAACCGTATTGCGAGGACTTAAGGTCTATTAATAGTCAGTTAAATAAGTTGCAGTTTGGTACAGAGTGAGTTGCGTGAATTGTTTCAGTGGTTGCTTGGAGTTGAAATATTGTAGTTGGCTGTTGAAAACTGCAGAAACAAAGCCTGTTTATTCAATCTAAAGCGAATGAGAAGCTACGGACGGAAGTGTTCCAGATTTTTGTAAGTAGGTAGAACATTATGTAAGTTAACAAGACGCGGTACATTGACCTAAATAATTTGTAGACATCAATCAAATGACTCAACCTACTAATCAAATGAACAGACTTGATGAAATATTATGTAAAAAATACTCACAGATTTTGAGTATGCAGACATAGTTTGTCCTAATTTAACAGAAGTCTCACATTTTAACGCATTCACTGCCAGGGGGCGTGATTTTGTATGTCGGTGAACGCATATAAACTTTGCTGGCAGTAAATGTGTTAAGAAGAGACAATTGGAAGAAATGAAGGCAAGGCAAAAATATGGTGATGATAGTTTCGCATCACAAGAAGTGTCCTGTGCGAAGCTACTCGCAAACATAGTTACGTAAATACAATGATGATGCGAATATCAATAGCAGACTATACAGTTGTATGTAATCATATTCATATGTCGGGTGATGTCATCGCTGATAGCGGTCCGTAGTAATGCCAAGGGCGATCGCGTCAGCACAAGGTGGACATCGCCATACTAAACCACCGGCTACTTGCTAAAAGCGAAATTTTAAGATTGTCTTTCGTTTTAGGATTAAAGGAGGGTAAGTAACGGAGATAGGCGAATTTCTTCGATGTTTTGTATAGCATTCGTGAGCGGCAGCATTACTGGTGGACGGTTCTTTGGTAATCAGTAGATTGTATAAGAAAATTTAACGCTACGGTTCTACACACTTACATTAGGTATGTTTGTTTTTGTATGGAATAGCGTTTTAGAACAACATCTAGATAGTTAGCGGACATTATCTAAACACAATTAAAAGTAATCAGAAAGATACAAGAGTTTTTGCTTAACAAGATGTGGCCTAGTTATATTCCATGAAAGATGTTTTGGTTACTTGGTTTATTCCCGCGATCAATATACGTTAATATGCCATTGTTTACTCGAACTAACCAAAATGTACCACAAGGCATGTCATTGTTATATTTGATAGGATTATTATTCAGATGAGGATCTTAACTGTTAACTACAGTTAAACATTAAACAAGTATTCATTCAACTAACAATCCTTTCGTTAGGGCACATAGTGACTCACTCCACTCAAGGCTTAACTCTGACATTGTTATCTCAGCTTTATTTTGCATCAGTATAACATCTACATTACGTCATATGTTATACTTTTAAGCCTAATTTGTTTACCCAAACGTTACGCAAGCGGAAATAAGTCCTACTGAGATAATTGGGTCTATAATGTCCAAATAATTCGACAACGACTGCTGGCAATTGAGTTGAATTAGAGTAATTTTGCTCGAGAACCACTTATAATGATTTGTCTGTCGGCAATTGGAATGACAACATAGCGTTTTGCTTTTGCGTTCGACAAATTATCTTTCAAAAAATAGTAGAAGAACAAAATTTATTCAAACATGCATGAAATACTGCTTCGCACTGTTTGATGCTCAATATATTTTATATGACTCCATAATATCGATGTTTTGCAAAAAGAAGATAAAGTCTTTGTTATAAGCCTTTCAGCCTACCGAAATCAATTTACAACCACCTTGAAAAAAGAAGGAAGTTTGAAATTAAATTCTATTTTTAGCTGACTACATCGATCATGGCTAACTGTAACGTCACAAAGCACCGCCATTGACGAAATCGGACCAACAACCAATCTTTGTGAAAAAACGAAGACGACAGCCTGGCCGATGTGGAGTAAGGGAGGTCGTTGACCTCGCGTTACCATGAACAATATAGACTTTAATATAAAGGAAATAAGGGCTAAATTAGAAGGGGTATGGGAACGTTGCAAAGTTGCACGCAAACTACAGGATGTAGTGGCGCCTATAAAAATTGTGGTAACGTCGAATGCGGAAGATCGTTAAAATGGGTCTGTGGTTTATGAAATAATAAACATATGTATTTAAGCGTATACCGTAACCTCAAACTTTAACTTCAGATTTGAAATACCTTTGTTGACTCTTTGTGTTGACTTTTGCTCTACCCCTACCAGCTTGCCACCCTAACAACTCCAGAACTTGTGCGATATTTTTTCTCTGCGCCTAACTGTAATTTGTTCCATTCTCCTCTTACAATGATTATATTCTATTACATAACCGAGTCGCAGTAACCATCGGGCTACTCGGCGTGTCAATAAAAGGTAGTAATTGTCATAATTATGTTTAAATATGACATGTATGTACATACTATTGCACCATACATAAACCATAAGGCGAATATTGTTTACATATATTTGACATCGGCCGTACCGGCACAGGATGTATGTCGTTTCCGTGTCGGGAAGCGAGTGCATTATTAACTACTGCCGCATTCATCTTTGCCCCTGATCGCGATACAGTACCGTTTCAATTCCGATTCTATCACAATCTGTTTAAGGTGATTTTTAGCTTGACTTAATTGCGCCACGTGCATTTGATTACACGGCCAAATGCACGTTATTGCGAGTGGTAACAATTAGTTACCGGTGCTCGGTACGTGAAGGAAGGGCATTAATGTCATGGTAAAGGCCTTGCCAGTGATTACATAAGACACATATTCTAGCTTTTGACATAAGTGGCTCATCTAATGTATCTGAACTTTAGACAAGGACTTGCGTCGCTTTTAAGGGTGCCTATTGACCAGAGATGTGCTATGCTTGCTATGCTATGTTTTCATACATTTGAAACGCAGCTACAGCTACGTTTGAAATGTATGAAAACATAGCATAGCACATCTCTGGTCGAAAGGCACCCTTAATCTTGCGTGTATACACATATACTCCACTTACAGAAATTCGATAGAGCAGACGAAGTAAAGCTCCGTCTTTCTGATTATGTCTGAGCGAAAACGTTTACAAATACGAGATTTCTTACCCCATGACGGTCTTCCCAGCTTATTACGTTTTATAATATGTCCATTTTTTAACCTTATATTATATTTTTTATAAAGATATCGCGATAACAAACGTCACATTAAGTCCAGTCACGTAGCCCGAACACCTCAGACAAGAATGTAGTACCATTGTGGTTCATCTCAAGAATTTCAGACTACCTCATAAAATATCAGCAATAGATGCAGATAAATATTGAGAAAAAGTCTTTCTGATGTGTATTGGCGTGCCTTAGCTTAGCCGTGTTCGTGTCCTCACAAATCTTTCATTAGCGTTATAATTACGAAGTCACGGTCATAAACAAGTACACATAATTTCACCTTATGTCATCGGAATATGGTGGAGCACTGTTTACATGTTTATGATCGTGACTGAACTGTAGATATGGGGCGATAACCGAGGGCCGGAAAATTTACTGATCTAACTACAATAATTGCACTTAATGAACAACCATAAATGTAATTCTTATTGAAGTCTGATAGTCAGAAGAAACCAGTATAAATGTGGTTTCTGATTATATAAAATTGTTTTGGGGTTCGAGGTGAAATTTATATTGGTGGACTGTGGCGTATAGTTAGCGATATGAATAGGTCGGCGCTCGGCGCTGTGAATAATGTTAAAATGGTGAATGTACAACCAAACATAGGTTTCACTTCCGCGTTTATAAGAGTAAAGAAATACAGCGTGTAACAAAAATAGTGGAGATCCGTTTAAGGACATACTCGGTATTGTGTTCTGATTAGGAAAAACTAGAAGAACATTTTTTTTTTCTATAGGGTAGGTAGTCCAAGTCAGCCAAGTGCCAACCCTCCACACAAAGGCTAAACATTAGGTACACGATACTGAATATGCCCTTAAACGGATCTCCACTTTTTTTTGTTATATCTTGTATGAACAGAAACTCGGAAAGAAATATAAGGTACCGTCTAGGTAACTTCTTTAGTAAGGATAACTTCTTTGTCTGAGAATCCTTGTCTGAGAATTAAATATATAATAAATAGTCATCCTTGAAAGATGTCCTCTGTTGGACAATCAGCTTCTCTAAAAATAGTCACAATGATTCAAAATACAAGTGCCTCCCTCATGCAAAGGTTTAAAAGACAAAGATATTGTTTATTCTTCAGTTAAGGCACATTACAATGTATTATTGAATGTGTAAACTTTCCACCTGTTCTAACCTACGCCACAGCCCTGAGATATCCTGTTAAGAAACACATTTCCCGCAATTTTGATCACATTGGATATCCTACAAACGAGATCCTTCCTTATTACATTACCATTTATTCAAATGTAAAGCAGAAAAATCGTCAAACGAAATAACAGAACTCAACAGATCTGATCATCCGTAAGCACAAATTGAATCTAAGCTAAACATTTGAAAACATGGAATAATTTACTATAATCCTGTAAGCTTTGAATAGTAAATATAATCCTGAGGCAATCTCCGGATTGGAAGGAACATCTGTAGTTGTTACGTAAGATGGAATGGTCGGTAATAAGCAGTAAAAGCAATGTTAAGATTAGTATACATCATTGTGCTTTTATTCGCACCATGCGTCTTTAAGTTTCAAACAGTCTTCAAGTTATGTCAAACTCGAGTTCTTTTCATTCCTGCAGTACACAAAATAGTTAAACATTCATCTGGTCCCTACATCGACAAATATAAGGCACGTAACTATAGGCAAACTGTGGCTCTTCTTGCTCTTTCATTGTGCATGTCCGCGCTATGACTCTGCAATAAAGGTTGGGCATGGCGCTTGCAGGCGTATACTATTGATAATACTGAAGCTAATAGGTCATCAGGATATTGTCGCATGCAGTACTCTTAAGAAAACTCCAGATGGTCAACGTTGAAGGCTTAGCGGTAAAAGGAACGAAGGAGGATAATGAACCTATCTATTTCTCCGGGACTATGGTGGTGGGGCTTATTGCACTGCTTAGTAACAAAAGATTGGTGATTTATGGATTACGAATGCGTATTCCTTAATTGTGGTAAAAGTGACAATGCAATGGCAAGAGACAATGACTGCGTTATGTCCGACAAGAAGCGTCTATGTAAGTGTGAGAAATTCTAAAGAGACATATGGTCTACGTCGAAGGTAAACCGGTGGTGGTGTGGACGCAGCTTTACACCGGCGCGTGAGTCACCGGTAATGGTGCACGTTGACCCACAACGCCCGCTAACGATTATAAACGATGTATAGCTTCATTGTTCGACATCGATCCATTCGATACAACACCACACGAAACCTGAATTCGACTTATTTGCTGGCATAACAAAAAGCACACAATAGCCACTATGGGAATAAATTATATTGCATATAAATAGGTCACAAACGATGTCGTCATAATCTAAGGTGAAAATTTAATCCGAAGGGGCACGTTCAAAAGACATTTAAGAGCCCTTAATCCTTGGAGCGTTCTCCGATTTCACGAAATAACGCTCGATAGATGGCGTTGGCGCTCGGTACGCGAGCGCCGGCAACGCGACGCGCGTTTCAATGCAGACTAGAATAATCTTGATAGTTTTCAATATAATTTCAAGCAACATTAATTTTAGTGTTATATGATATCATATGGGCACTCTTTATTTTATTTTATATGCACAGTAGTTTTTTTTATGTACACTACTACTAAGTGGACAGACTACAGAGTGTACTATAACCCTTGCTCTTTATTCTGTCTCTTTCACACCAATGGAAAATGAAGAAGTTAGTAAATGACTGCAGGAATAAATAAAGTATATTAGTGCGATAGAGAGACAGATAGTGTTTCGTTGTCGTATCGTAAACGATTGGCATGTTGGCCACACACTTGCTTGGTGCCTAGCCAAAATACCAATCGTTTGCGTATATTAGTGCGACAGAGAGACAGTAGTGTTTCGTTGTCGTATCGTAAACGATTGGCATGTTGGCTACGCACCCATGATACCTAGCCAAGAAGCCAATCGATTGCGCATATTAGTGCGATAGAGAGACAGATAGTGTTTCCTTGTCGTATCGTAAACATTTGGCATGTTGGCTACGCACCCATGCTGCCCAACCAAGATGCCAATCGTTTGTGCATATTAGTACGAGAGAGAGACAGATAGTGTTTCGTTGTCGTATCGATTGGCATGGTGGCTACGCACCCATGCTGCCTAGTCAAGATGCCAATCGTTTGCGCACATTAGTGCTATAGAGTTTCAGTGTTATTTGAAATCACGTTAGGGTTTGTATTATTATTTATGACCCGAATTAAGTCCATCCAGGTTCTTATGATGGAGTCAGGAGTTGGTCACCAGAACTCCTAATCTACTCATTATAATTCCATCGTGCTTGGGCTCAAAAGATTTGCCCTGACGAACACCATCGATCTAGATGAGGTCCAGGGTCTCATGACGGAGTCAGGAGTTGGTCACCAGAACTCCCCAGAACTCCTAATCTACTCATCATAACTCCATCGAGTTTGGGCTCAATAGATTTACCCTGATGAGCACCATCAATCTAGATGAAGTCCAGGGTCTCATGATGGAGTCAGGAGTAGATCACTAGAACTCCTAATCTACTCATTATAATTCCATCGTGTTTGGGCTCAAAAGATTTGCCCTGACGAGTACCATCGATCTAGGTGAAGTCCAGGGTCTCATGATGGAGTCAGGAGTTGGTCACTAGAACTCCTAATCTACTCATTATAATTCCATCGTGTTTGGGCTCAAAAGATTTGCCCTGACGAGTACCATCGATCTAGATGAAGTCCAGGGTCTCATGATGGAGTCAGGAGTTGGTCACCAGAACTCGTAATCTATTTATCATAACTCCATCGTGTTTGGGCTCAATAGATTTACCCCGACAAGCACCGTCAACTTACCATTATGATGAATAGATTAGGAGTTCTGGTGACCAACTCCTGAGTCCATCATGAGACCCTCGACTTAATCTAGATCGATGGTACTCGTCAGGGCAAATCTTTTGAGCCCAAACACGATGGAGTTATGATGAATAGACTAGGAGTTCTGGTGACCAACTCCTGAGTCCATCATGAGACCCTAGACCTGATCTAGATTGATGGTGCTCGTCAGGGCAACTCTATTGAGCCCAAACACGATGGAGTTATGATAAGTAGATTAGGAGTTCTGGTGACCAACTCCTGACTCCATCATGAGACCCTGGACCTCATCTAGGTCGATGGTGCTCCTCATGGCAAATCTCATGAGCCCAAACACGTTGGAATTATAATGAGTAGATTAGGAGTTCTAGTGACCAACTCCTGACTCCATCGTGAGACCCTGGACTTTATCTAGATTGATGATGCTCGTCAGGGCAAATCTATTGAGCCCAAACACGATGAGGTTATGATGAGTAGTTTAGGAGTTCTGGTGACCAACTCCTGACTCCATCATGAGACCCTGGACCTCATCTAGATCGATGGTGTTCATCAGGGCAAATCTATTGAGCCCAAACACGATGGAGTTATGATCAGTAGATTAGGAGTTCTGGTGACCAACTCCTGACTCCATCATGAGACCCTGGACCTCATCTAGGTCGATGGTGTTCGTCAGGGCAAATCTATTGAGCCCAAACACGATGGAGTTATGATGAGTAGATTAGGAGTTCTGGTGACCAACTCCTGACTCCATCATGAGACCCTGGGCCTCATCTAGATCTATGGTGCTCGTCAGGGCAAATCTTTTGAGCCAAAACACGATGGAATTATAATGAGTAGATTAGGAGTTCTAGTGACCAACTCCTGACTCCATCATGAGACCCTGGACTTTATCTAGATTGATGGTGCTCGTCAGGGCAAATCTATTGAGCCCAAACACGATGGCGTTATGATAAGTAGATTAAGAGTCCTGGTGACCAACTCCTGACTCCATCATGAGACCCTGGACCTCATCTAGATCGATGGTGTTCGTCAGGGCAAATCTTTTGAGCCCAAACACGATGGGATTATAATGAGTAGATTAGGAGTTCTGGTGACCAACTCCTGACTCCATCATGAGACCCTGGACTTTATCTAGATTGATGGTGCTCGTCAGGGCAAATCTATTGAGCCCAAACACGATGGCGTTATGATAAGTAGATTAAGAGTCCTGGTGACCAACTCCTGACTCCATCATGAGACCCTGGACCTCATCTAGATCGATGGTGTTCGTCAGGGCAAATCTTTTGAGCCCAAACACGATGGGATTATAATGAGTAGATTAGGAGTTCTGGTGACCAACTCCTGACTCCATCATGAGAACTTGGACTTCATCCGGGTCAAAAATAATAATGCAAATGCAAACCCTAACGTAATTTCAAGTAAAAATGCGTTTTTCAGAAAATCGCAGCCAAATAACACTAGACCCTACTCATAGTGTTGTGTTCCTGCCGGTGAGTAAGGTTGCCAGAGCTCAACGAGGGGCGGGAGGGGGTTAGAGTCGGCAACGCGCATGTAACTCCTCTGGAGTTGCAGGCGTACATAGGCTACGGATACTGCTTACCATCAGGCGGGCCGTAAGCTTGTTTGCCACCGACGTAGTATAAAAAAAAGTACCACTGAAAATCCATCAATAAGCGAGGGTCTGTTAAGCATAGTGTAAAAAATGAACTTTTATTAAGATTTTCTAATCGCAATCTAATAGCACTTCTCGGAACTCCGTAGCTGATTACGATCGCAACGAATGCCTGACAATCGAGCACAGGTCCGTCCTCTAAGCGCGCTCCGCGCGGACTGAGAGCGGGGCGTCGCTGCTGCGTGATTTATACGTTTTAAAAAAATATAAATTTACGGCAATGTAGGTCCCATAGTTATGATTTTTTTTTTATAGGTTAACATAAAGTTACAGTTTGCTATAATATTATTTTTAAAGCAAAATATGCGTACAATTTGCGGAAAAAAATATAATAAAACCCTGTTTTCGCCAAAAAAATGAAGAAAACTCGGAAGGTATTTTATCAGATTTTTCAAATGAATCTTCGATTGTTAATCATTCCAGCCCCTCGTACGAGATATGTTGAATCAAATTGTAGTCATTCATGTACCAAATGATTCTTGTTTACAGCAAAATTAAGAACCGAAACGCCACATCTCACTGCAAATTTTGGAAAAGACTCCAAAAAAAACTCATTAAAAAAGAGGTTTAAAAGAGAAAATGAAAATTTGAACTGTTGGAGCCGCTAGTTTAGGAAACGATTATTTAAGTACGTTACCAGTTTTTGAATAAATACTAATAGTTACGTCGTAATCTTGAATGAAAAAGGAAGCATTTTACAAAATACGCTCGTCTGTAGGAATAAGGACTCTTAATGGACCACATTCAATGAATACAAATACAAAGGCATTAGTACTAGTACCTTTCCCTACTATTAGTATCAGTCCCCCCGCCCGCCGCTACGGGTCGGATGCGTGAGAGATCGCTCCGCAGTTTTTAATCATAAAATATATAAAATGTCGCTTACAAATATCGAAAGTGATGTGCAAAAAGTGCTTCAACATGTGTTTAAACTAATGGATAAAGTAAACCAGTTGGAAATCGTTATTAGTGAGCAAAATGTGAAAATTTCAAATCTAACTCGCGAGTTAACTAGCAAAGCGGACGGGAATCAACCTACCCCCAAGTCTCAGCCTAAAAAGCCAACGGTCACACCAGCGCTCGCTCAGCCGCGTCCACCGCGGCAAGCGCGCGTCAACGCAACTGCGGCGCTAACTCGTGCAACACAGAGTCGAAAGTCGAGCACTCCCGCGACGGCCACGACACCGGTTGCAGATGCAACCGACGCGAACTTACCTGTAGATACTACACACGAGATACCTACAGTACCCGGGTTAAATAACTCAACTGTATCCCAAATAAATCCTGTAATTCAGCAGAAAGCCACCCCTGAACCGGTAGCAAAAGTCTTACCAGAATCGCCTATCATTTCTGATTTAACCGACAATATTGATGACATTCAAACATGGGAAGAAGTACGGCCACGAAAGAAAAACCGAAAAATCATCCGCAGATCCGTTATCAAAGGCACCGGATCAGCAGATTCTGAATTGCAATCAATGGAGCGAGTAAGACGCATTCATGCATGCTTTTTCAAGGCCCAGACTACAGCCGACGTCTTACTGCGATATATGAACAAGAAAAATAAATGCGACGGATACAAAGTGGAACAGCTTACACTAAAGCATAAGTACTACGCCTCGTTTTCAATAACACTACCTAACGACAAATATGACTATTTTATGGACCCGAGTAGCTGGCCGGCTGGAGTCGAGGTCAGTGAGTGGTTTCGTGGCGGCACCCGGCGTGGCAGACCCGCGCCCGGCAGTGCCACTATTAGCCCGAGGGTCTAAACACAAGGAGTCTAACAACAGTGGAGTCAAATTAATTAATGTAATCCACCAGAATATAAACCGTCTTGAAAATAAAACCTATAGATTGGAATGCGAACTCCAACTATGCGATCCTGTCGTAGACGTGGTTTGCCTGACGGAGCACTGGCTGCAGTCAAACCAGCTAAGTACAGTCAATATCCTTAACTACTCCCTTCGTGCTCAATACTCGAGACCCTCGCGCCGTGGCGGAGGCGCCTGTATTTACGCCAGGACCGAACTAATAACGATAGAGCGACCAGAAGTTGGAAACCTGTCAGTTGAGATGCACTTCGAAACCTGTGCCGTCGAGTGCATCGGCGCCGACCTCATCGTAGTGTGCATTTACAGACCTCCTAGCGGTGACGTACAATTATATTTTTCTAAGCTAACCGAATTATTAAATATGACAATTATGCAAAATTACAAGATCTTGTTAGTCGGTGATATTAACATAGATTTATTGACTAAATGTACCCTGACATGTAAAATGAATGATATTATAAAACAATATGGATTTAGACAATTAATTAATATGCCTACTAGAATAAGCACTTTATCTAGCACCTGTATCGATCACGCATGTACGAATATTCCGAAATCTGACATCCAGAATGTATCTTGTATTGAGCTTAACTTGTCTGACCACGTAAGCATAAATGTTTCTGTAAATATTAAAAATAACTTAAATACTGGTAGTAATCATGTATTAAAACGAACTTTTTCAAATAACAACATAAATCATTTTATTTCTAATTTGGAACAATATAATTGGGTTGAAATTCATGATAAACGTATATGTCCTGGTGATAAGATAGGTTTAGTTATGAACGTAATAAAGCATTATTTTGACATATGTTTCCCACTTAGAAAACAGTTGGTAAAAAACAATGTGAAAATCTGGGTTACCGAAACGGTTCGACAAATTCGCTACCGAATACACAAACTTAAGTTAGAAATATCTAGAGCGCCTAATGATTGCGAGTTACGCCTGACCCTTGAAAAAATGGAAATACTGTATTGGTCCACATTAAAATCGACTCGTTGTGAATATGTAAACAGTCAGATAGCTAGATCGAATGAAAACTTGTCTCGATGCATATGGCGCGTTATCGCCTCCGAAACATGCAAAAACTCGAATAAAAATAATAGTGCCTTAAACATATTTATTTCTAAAACAGCTGGTGAGAGCGATACCGCGCGCGCCGTCGCTGCCGCCGACCGCCTGAACCGGTACTATATACAAACAAATGTAAACAATACAAAGCCGTGTAATCGCTCTGCTCTTATCTATTTGTATAACTATTTACCAATATACGTGCCTACATTCCAGTTTGAACCCTACACTCTAACTGAAATAGTTAAAGCCTTTAAAATAATTAAGCGAAAAATATCCCAAGATATTAACGACATGTCTACTTGCGTGCTGGACTACCTACCGCCAGTGGTCGTGTCATTATTCCTGCTTTTATTCAACGAGTGCCTAATTAATGGAGTATATCCAGATATATTGAAACTTATAAAAGTACAACCTATATATAAAGGAAAGGGTGAAATGGAGCTTGAGAAATGTTTCCGACCAATATCTCTAATACCCATTATGTCTAAGGTTTTCGAGTATCTTATGAGTTCATCACTTATGAGATATTTCATAGGTAATGGTTTATTAAATACGCAACAGTATGCATATCAAGCGGGGCGGTCGACGACTGACGCGACGCGCGATGTCGTGGCGCGGACGCTGACTCATCTCGACGCCGGGCGACAAGTCGCTGCTATATTTTGCGATTTGTCGCGCGCCTTCGAGCTGATCGACCACTCTTTGCTCCTTGAAAAATTATCTAGGTATGGTGTCGGAGGCCAGTTTCATAATACTATACGCTCCTTTCTAAATAACCGCAAACAGAGTACATGCGTTATGAACTCTAAATCGAATTTAGAAAATATAGGCAATACGGCTGTACCACAGGGATCCACAATGGGAAATGTCCTATTTTTAATCCTGGTAAACGACATCTCATCGGCTAGTCCTGATTTAGAGTTCATAACTTATGCCGATGACACATGCATCCTGGTGAGCGCTGACAACCTTCAAATTTTAAATTCTAAGGTCGAAATTGCTATGCAACTAATATCTCAATGGTTTGCTGCAAACGGAATGCTATTAAATCTAGAAAAAACCAATATTTTATATTTCCAGCTTAGACATAACATTAACAACAAACTACTTATAAAGCTAAATGACGTCGAAGTACCACAAGCTAAAGAGGTAAAATACCTAGGCTTCATCCTAGATTCCGGTCTCACGTGGTCCCCTCACATCGACTGCTTGTGCGGCAAACTGTCTTCCGCATGCTATGCGCTTTCCAGAATAGCACCGACCTTGTCTCATCAAAATGTGATAAAAGCGTACTATGGGTATTTTCATTCACTTCTTATTATGGGTGCTGACCTTTGGGCGACGGCGGCTGAACGCGAAAGGCCTTTCAAATTACAAAAACGTGCTGTTCGTATTATCAGCGGAAAGTCATATGATCATCCCGCAAAAAGTTTATTTAAAGAGTATAAGATTCTCACTCTTCCGAGTGTTTACATATTAAGCGCATGTAAGTATGTTAGAGCTAACGTGGATCAATACGCTACCCATTCGCAGGCCCGTAGAATTAACCGGTTAATCGTCCCGCGGTGCAGGCTCGCAAGGGCCCGAAAGTCACTTGGGATCTTAGGCGTAAAATTGTATAACTTGCTACCTGAGGAAATAAAACTAGCAATAACGAATAAAAAGTTTGACCAAAATCTTAAAGCAATGTTAACTGACTTAGCATGCTACAGCGTCGACGAATTTGTTGAATCGTGTACTAACCCTAAGTAGGTAATTTATATATAAACACGTTTTTAATTTTTTACCTTATAAATAACATGACGACTTGAAAGACATATGCGACCTATTGAATGCTGATTATGTATTTGTTCTGCTTTAAACATATTTTTTATTTTATAATAAGTGACATTTATCCAAAAAATGCTGTGTACCTACTAGTATTAGTTGAATATGTACCTAACTCAAAACGACCTGTAAAACATTGACTTTTACCAATAAATTTCTTGTATCTTGTATCTTGTATCTTTAACGCGCATGCATTAGTAGGTACCTATAACACGCACACAGTCATATCAATAGAGTTCTTTAGACACAAAATTGGGGATTGTACAACGAAGACTGTTTTTTTTTCGCGGCAGATGAAGCCAAGTTCGCCGAGTAATCTGAGTGGAGACCTGGGTAATGTTGGAATTTTTCAGGGTCTGTGGAGATAGATCAATTATAACCAAAATGGTTGAAAATAACTGGATAAAATGATCCTAATACCGAAAAAATGTGTGCTTATGAGGAGATTAAATTCCTTACGGGGGGTAGTAGGGAATTTAATCTTCTCATAAGCATACGAAATCATAATGATTAATTGAGAAAACATCAGAAATTGTCAACAACATAATTTTTACGTAATTTAATTTGCAATATTGCACTCGCCATATTTCTCTCTTGCGTGCGTTTAGATCCTAATCATTATTTAGCTCGTAAATGCACCACAAAATAAACGTTTTACGAGTGTTGTTCGGACTGGGAAAAGTTTCTTAGAACGCATTTAATCCAATAAGAAAGAAAGCATGTGCAAGGTTGTAAGACTTGTAAGAAGGCAAATGGTCAATTTCCAGCGGAGGCGGCGGTTGTATGGGTTACATAACCCGGCCAATTGGCCCCGATGACGCGTCAACGGCGAACGTACATTACAGAGAGCAAGCTTGTAGGGTTACCACGCAAAACGCCACGAAATATTTCCTACTTCAAGATAGATAAGTAGGCGAAAATGATGATGGTGAAATGATACGCTTACATTTTTCTCGGCATGTCATAAAGTTGTCAGGACTGTGGCCAATTGGAAAACGCAAGGATTTTTTGATGTTTAAATAAAAAATGTCACTACGACCAAGGTTAAAACAAGGTATTCACTAGTATTCAGGCACTGTATTCGTCCATAAGTTTCGATAAATATCACAAGGAGAGAGATATGTTATGATGTCATTGCTACCAAAGGTTAGTACACAATAGAAACTTTATTAAGCTTAATTAATGTATCAATCAATTGGTAACACGTGATCTCAATAACATTTTTCTTATTTGATTCATGTGTATCAAGAAATTTCCTGGGATTATCAGGACTTTAGAAATTGGTAACCCTAATTCTCGTACTCATAGCTTGTGAGATGCCGACAAATTGCCCACACAAATTGGATGAATTTACAACTTGAATGAATGGGAATACATTATTAGATGCAGTTGTAGGCAATTATCTCGTGAAGAAGGAAGGGGAAGATACGGTCAATCCTTGAAAGTTGGTGGGAGGCAATTTCGGAGAGATAAATAAGTTGAGATACGGAGACGGAGCTTATCTTTAGTTCCCGACTCCCGTTGATAGTTGACTTAAAATTAATAGTTATGATCAATAATCATGCATCAGCATTGTTAGAATTATTGTTAAAAGCCGACCTAAAAACGCTTTGTTGCTAACGACAAATCTACGACTAACTCGATGAATTTAGGAGGGATTTTGTAGCGATGTGTCTGTTCGATTCCTTAGACATAATATATTAGGCGGCGTCCCCTGCTGCTGTTTTCAACTATGTTTTATAGAATCTTGATTTGTATGCAAAAACCGCATGATATGCCACACCAACCTCCGTAGTACCGTACGGATTTTTGTGCACCGGACGAAGAAATGCAGGAAACCGCGCCACTGTGCCGTCATCGCCGCACGCGAATTCGTCGCTCCGCACTTCGCAACGAAATGCGGTGGCAGTGTGATAACCGCAGCGCACAATCTGTACGTCCAAGGTTCGTTAAAGTCCACAAAGGCACGTGTCCGAGCGCTCGTGGGGTGAATTCTCAATGGCAAATTTATCCACGAAATTGTATATAGGGGAGACGACGCGGCCATCCAAACTTATAAACCTACAATTGAAAATAAATGGGTTAAAGCCGCGCAGTCACAAACCCTACTGATATGATAGCTCTATATTACATCAATGTAGAATTAGGATTGCTATTTTAAATCTAATAACGATTTATTGAAAGCTCAAAAACTAATAGACATTTTAGTGTCCGGTAGGATCAACCCATTTCCTAAGTGTTAGGTTGTAGGGTGTGGCATGCGCTTCGTGTGTTATTGTCGACACAATTACCTGGCCATTTTTATCTCTTATTGGAACGATTTAAGACGATTCATAATGATTGATAATGGTCAGTCATCTGTGTCAATGATGTAAAGAATAGCAGGCTTAAACGTCCATGTTTTACATTACAATAGTGTAGCGATCTATATTAATGGCTGTCATTAGGCGGCGTCCGAAAACACCGGAAATGCTGAAGGCCGGTAATCAAAAGCAATCGTATTGGGCCGGCATATCCATTAGGAGGCAGTGCGCTGGAACAATCGGTTTGAGAAGGAAGGTATAATTGGCTGGATCGGGACCGATCCACCTACTGGGACAAACAAACATTTAAGGGGACTCATAGGGAACTCAACTTATACAACGTTCAATTTATACTTGCACGAGGCGAATAACCAATTCAGTAACCCAATCCAAGATTCGGAACTCCTAAATAGGTCATACAAAATAAACACAGATTGGCTATGTGCTAAGTTGATGGTGGGGAAATACAGTAAGCGACGCCAACCTTTCACGGCACGGTGAAAATGTGAACTTTTGTGGGAGGACATCTTCATACTATTTTGGCAGCTGCCCACTGTCAAATAAGCGAAATGTTACATTACGCACCCACTAGGGCGGCGCCACAGTCATGCACGGAGCGAACATGTTAACTATTGTCCACTGGAATGAGAACTTTTTTTTTTAATTTGTCAATAATTCTAAGACAATATGCTTTTAACCAAGCCATTTACGATCTCCATTTTAAGGGAGTATTTAATGTCGTGGTTCAGCAATTCTTGGTTATTGACTTCCTGTAAATGGCACACAACCCACGACTACTTGAGCGTCTAGGAAAAACTACTACCTACAAGCTCAACCTGACCTTTCCTTTTGCAGATAGTCAGACAAACAAAAAATAACCTTACACAAAATTTATGAATCCGATACTCTTGTTACGTCAATTTTGTACTCAGGCTAGTATCTGATTCACGTTATTTCTCGGCACAATACAACAGGTTATTGAGACAGATTTCCACTTTGTCCAAGGCATTGATGTCAAAAATAACGAAACTTTCGTTATCGCTCTGTGTCACTGCATGTAGGCCGCATCGTGCCATCGCTTTGGAAATACAACTACGATTGATATCTTAAATCAATTTCTCCGATCAGAAGCTGTATTTGATTAGCTATCTTGCGTTCTTATTTCCCGGGGGCTTGTGGAGGAATCGTTGCTTATTAAAAACAATAAAAATAGGCGAGTCAAGATGGCCATCTGATAGGGCCTGAGCACGAAAACTTTTTCTGAAACGGTTTGTAAAGCTAAAGTGATTGAAAAAAAAAAGATCAAAAGATGCATAGACTCATTACTTGTATGTGGAACAAGTTACTGTCGTATAAGAGTAGGTAAAATGACATGCACACAAAACATAACAGATAAAATGGTAGTAAATGAGTAAATTGTATCTGTCTGCTACCGTGTTAAAGCTACTATAAAGTGTTAAAAGCTTAATAAGCCATTAAGAGGGGTTGTATTGTAGGGATCCCCTTTGGGGATAGGATGGGAAATACAGAAATATTTTCAACAGAATCCTACGCTGGTGGAGAAGCGTACACGACGTTAAATTTCGCATAGAAAACTAAAAAACTTCTTATGGATCTAAAGGATTCAATCCAAAACCCACTTATCAAACTATAAAATAGTTCGCAGTTTTATCTCGATTCAATTTCTTCAAAGCAGTAGCGGTAAAACTGCAATCTTGCGATCTGATATCCTAGAAGCATATTAGCCAAAGCCGCTTCAGCCAATAATCGCCTTACGCGGCCGTGTCTAATTGCTGTTGCTTACCGAATGCAAAAACCATGTTCATTGTCAACTCGGGATCTGTAAAAACTATGGGTAATTGGAGATCCACTCAAGTACACGCATCTGTAATATCAAGGCGCTCAAAAATATCTGCATTGAAACGCTTTGTTCATCTAACGTATGTAATAGTAACATCACTCAGCTATGGGTAACCCCAGTAACCTGAGACGAGAAACCCGAGCTTCTCGCTTCCGGCATCCCAGGTAATTAGTGACTTTCGAGATGAAATCAGATCAGACGACGGACACGCGTCAAATTGATCATGGACTTTCACTCGATTGAATTTGGTAACGCGGTGTGAGGGTTAATTATGAACTAACCACCAAACACCTTAAACTGCCAATCAATTACATCAAACTTCTTAATTGACATTGTTAGACCGTAGACCTTGTAACTTTGCAATAAGGATGACGATGGAGGATGGAATTCTGGGAGCTAAAGCAACTAAAGTTTCGCAGTATTACAATATGTAACACCAAAATCTCAAATGTTGGTTCAGAGTTCAGAGTTGAGAATGAGCCATCGGTAAATTTTATGCAAGGTTATTTTTTTAACCAATGATATGATAAGAAAGTCAAAAAGGAAAAAAAATACTAAAGAGGAAAGAGTGCTTAAAATGTTGTAAATATAAAAGATGATAATTATGATGAAGGACGTAAATTATTAGTGACTAAAACAGCAGCAGTTAAAATAGCAATAGACGAATTATTTTTATTATAAATATAAAATTTTAGTGGACATCACATTCCAAACAGGAAGTCATTAGCAAAAAAAAACGCCAAACATGAAACGCCGTTAATAGTGTCAGCGGCTGTCAAGAGGGATGTAAAAACACGCGGCATTAATAGATGCTGTCAGCTAATTAAATGTGGATGAGATGACAAACTAAATCACGCGCCTAACGCACTCTACATTTTTAGATCAAGCGTGTTTGTTTGGGAACGCGGGTTCCGTGATCAGATAACAAAAAAGATAACTAAAAGCTTTTAAGCAAGGTTTCCCCGCTGCACCTATATAATTAGTCTTAATTTTAATTGTATTTTTTATTTTATTGTATTGTTGCTTTATTGTAATTTAATGGGTTAATACCTGAATAAATAACTTTTTTTTTTTTTTACAATTTTTACATTACATGACGGATTAAACAGGAAAGTTAATGCCTACCTCAGCATCAGCAAGTCTTTCAGTCGCGAAACTTCGGAGGTAAATAAAAATGTAAGTACTTAATTAATACAACTGGCGTGAAGTGGCGCAGTATAGGGCAGAGTGGCGCTCTCTTGTGTCAGAGGCCAAGATCCTGATTGGATCACAGAGCCAGTGAAGTAGTAGTAGTAGTAGTAATTAATACACTATAATTGCCTGTTATATGAAAAGTTTCAACATCATGCAATAACTTCAAAATATACCCCTATCTACTATCATTAGTTTTTCTAAAAAAAGAATAATACCCTGCTGGATCGATTTCTAACCACAAGAAAACTGACAGACAGATATTGGGGTCAAACATATAACATCACTCTTTTTGCGTCGGGGGTTAAAAAGAAGGAAAAGGCCTCGTGTTTTTAATGTGTTATTTATTTTCAGAGAGCGACACCACAGCCACAATTAGCTAACAAGTCTCATGTAACCTTTCGAGCCAAACGGATAAGGATCAGATGTCTAACCACTTTATCGATCCTACTACTCAACGCATGTGAGTCGTGAAATACTAAGTAACAGTGGACGGGAAGACGTCGAAAGGCTTTCCATTCCAGTAAACATTTGCAACCTAAGAAACTGACTCTTCACCGCCAGAATCCTTAGAAACAGAAAAAAATTCTGTGTTCCTCATGAACATAATTGACATACAATAACTATTAATTTTTAAAATTTAAAACCTTTATGCCAAAAATTCTTACATAATTTTAGAAAAGAGCTGATATTCTTCAAACAGCTGGATCGATTTCTATGTCACTAAGCTAAGAACCGCTGCAAGGAAAAAGTTAAAAAAACCGCATCGAAATCGGTCCATCCGTTGGAGAGCTACAATGCCACAGCAGACAGACATTGGCGTCAAGCATATAACACCCCTCTTTATAATACCTAATCTTGTTTATCGATTTTTAAACAAGATGTTTGTAGAACCGATGCCTACAAATCCGTCTAAATTTAAAATTGTGTAATTCCAAAAGTCGTGAAGACCGATATAAGTGTAACTCCAACCACAAAAAATCGTAACGGGTCTAAATTCTCAGTCCACTTAAACGTTCGACTCGTCCTAAGCAATGAAATACCCGGTACCAAAACAGTCCCCGGCGCCGTGTTGACAGCTCCTTCTCAGATCTTACATTGCTTAACGATCCTACGCGTCAAGTACCAGGTTAAGGGAAGACGTCTTGAACTGTAACATGTATACACATTCTGAGATCACAGCAATTCTGGTGCATCTGAAGCTAAAGAGAAAGAAAAGGGAATAAGGGTGAAGATCCGAGGAATCCGTTCAGGAATTAACCTTTCGTCACACTCCCGTACGCCTGAAGTTTTTATGGAAGAACGATCGCGATCAAACGAAAGCTTTAGTGGAGAGTTTGAGACTTCTGAAAGGAATGTTCAGTATTATTGGCGACATTTCAAAAGGTTCACATGTTTTTAATTTCTTGGGAGAGTTGAATGAACTGGATTTTGATCTAGTCGAGAAAATCAAAATAAAACACTATACTTTGAGAGGGTTGTATAAAACCCGAAAACAACACAAAAAAAAACTTTATTTTCGCAAATCTAAGGTTTGGTGTGCGTGCTGCATAAACTACACCACTAAGAAAGATAATATATACATTAGAATACTTTCCGATCTCTATAAAAACCCCAAATGAGGAGGCCATGCGGTAACTAATTGAATAAGTAATCATAATACAATTAGGTCAGAAGAAGTAAAAGGATTAATCCATTCCATAACAACTGTAATAACGACGTAAGCCATTAAGCGCCTTGGTCACGCATGTGAGCAGTATGAGGAGGGAATTGCTCGATAACTTAAATATTTACGTACGATTCGATCCAATTGACGTACCGAGATCGAGTCAAGACTCGGACAACACTGCCAAGATACTAAGAACGCTTTCCACAATGAGGGTGACCCTTTTTAGGGTTCCGTAGCCAAATGGCAAAAAACGGAACCCTTATAGATTCGTCATGTCCGTCTGTCTGTCCGATTCTGTCACAGCCACTTTTTTCCGAAACTATAAGAGCTGTACTGTTCAAACTTGGTAAGTAGATGTATTCTATGAACCGCATTAGGATGTTTACACAAAAATAGAAAAAAAATAATAAATTTTGGGGGTTCCCCATACTTAGAACTGAAACTCAAAAAATCTTTTTTCATCAAACCCATACGTGTGGGGTATCTATGGATAGGTCTTCAAAAATGATATTGAGGTTTCTAATATCATTTTTTTCTAAAATGAATAGTTTGCGCGAGAGACACTTCCAAAGTGGTAAAATGTGTGTCCCCCCCCCCCCGTAACTTCTAAAATAACAGAATGAAAAATCTAAAAAAAATATATGATATACATTGCCATGTAAACTTCCACCGAAAATTGGTTTGAACGAGATCTAGTAAGTAGTTTTTTTTTAATACGTCATGAAATTAAAAAAAAAAAAAATTTTTTCATCATACCCATACGTGTGGGGTATCTATGGATAGGTCTTCAAAAATGATATTAATGTTTCTAATATCATTTTTTTCTAAACTGAATAGTTTGCGCGAGAGAACCTTCCAAAGTGAAAAAAAGTGTGTCCCCCCCCCCCCGTAACTTCTAAAATAACAGAATGAAAAATCAAAAAAAAATATATGATATACATTGCCATGTAAACTTCCACCGAAAATTGGTTTGAACGAGATCTAGTAAGTAGTTTTTTTTTAATACGTCATGAAATTAAAAAAAAAAATTTTTTTTCATCATACCCATACGTGTGGGGTATCTATGGATAGGTCTTCAAAAATGATATTAATGTTTCTAATATAATTTTTTTCTAAACTGAATAGTTTGCGCGAGAGAACCTTCCAAAGTGAAAAAAAGTGTCCCCCCCCCCCCTGTAACTTCTAAAATAACAGAATGAAAAATCTAAAAAAAATATATGATATACATTACCATGCAAACTTCCACCGAAAATTGTTTTGAACGAGATCTAGTGAGTAGTTTTTTTTTTAATACGTCATAAAATTTAAAAAAATTTTTTTTCATCAAACATATACGTGTAAGGTATGTATGGATAGGTCTTCAAAAATGATAGTTAGGTTCCTAATATCATTTTTTTCTAAACTGAATAGTTTGCGCGAGAGACACTTCCAAAGTGGTAAAATGTGTGTCCAAAGTGGTAAAATGTTGAACAAGATCTAGTAAGAAGATTTTTTTTAATACGTCTTAAATTGTACGGAACCCTTCATGCGCGAGTCCGACTCGCACTTGGCCGCTTTTTGACGACGAATTGTCGAAAGCTTAGTCAAAATAGAAAAACTGAATAATATTTGCATGAAAACGACGTCTTCGAAGTAAAGGCAATACATAGCAAAGCCTACAACAACCACTGAGATCTTTAATTTGATTCCAAAGAAGATCGACATGAAACACGGACAGATAACTCCGTGGCCCCAAGCTTGCCCCATCGCGTGGCATTGGCAGTTCGAGTACTAAAGATTACGAGTAGAGATAAAACATTCCGAGAACACAAATTGCGGGTAAAAACACACAGATTCAATGTTAGACAAAAACAATAACAAGGGTCGAACAAAAACCAAGAAAGATTCTCACGGACACACGGATAGACAGTGCGTGTGCATTTGTACGATTTGCTGGTGACATGACATGTACATGACATTTTTTACGACGACATTTTTACTTTGTTTTTGTTGTTCATTTTCCGACCTGTCATCCGGTTATAACATCTGTGCTAATACAATAGACACACAATGACAGTCAGACTATGTATAAAATACTTTGAAGAAAAGCAATTATTTTACAAACGTGCGACAACATGTATATTTTGATGACTAAAAATTAAAACATGCCTAATTATAAAAGTAGCCGTTAGTAGGTCTTATCCCTTTGAAACGAGGTTAAAAGGTTTAGAGCGAAAATGTAAAATTTATAGATTTAGTCGTTGAAATTGTACACCTTTTGTTACATAAACTAATATCTAAATAACAAGTATTGGTTTCTATTAGCACGTCTTCTAATCTTACCTTTTAATAATGAGGTCGCAAGCGTGCGTAGACGTATATGTGACGAGAAGGGACAGTTTTTAAAAATTCATCAAAAAATTATGGTGGTAAATTATACAAAATGATGTATAAGAACAGTTACAGCAAATGTTGTAGATTGTTTAAGTATCAAAATAACGTTGAAATTAGGTCGATTTTTTGAGAAACTATCACTTGTTTTGAAGTAATTTCTGGAGAAAATCGATTTCCTCTAACTTTCATTTACACGACTTCAAATTTATAATAACAAAAATGTAGTTTATTAAAGTTGAAGTACAGGATATGTGTAATTCAAAATTGCCATTTTTAGCAGAGCTTTAAAATCAGTGCTTTAAGCGCGTTTACCTAAACGTCCATGAAAAGAAAAAAAACATTACTAATTTAGTGAGTCTGTTACAAGACGTGCTAATAGAAACTAGTACTTGTTATTTCTAATAGTTAACAAAAGGTTTACAATTTCATTGACTAAATCTATCATTTGGACATTTTTGCAACTAAAATCGATAACGGCCTCTTAACAAATTGATTAAAAAATGTGGTTGGGCAATATGTAATGTATACCAACACTAGATGTAAGATAAGTAGGTACGAACATGGACATGTAATTTTGCCAATTTGTTATATATCTCATTTTAATGTAATCTATTAATTTACCATAATGTTGTTCAATTTTATTAATTTTCTAATTTATTTATTTTGTTGTAATTTATTAGGTTGTCGTGTTTGTTGTATGATGCCAGATGGTAGGAATAAATGATATTTTTTTTAATGGTCTGTTGTAAGTTCACACGTGCGAAAACACAAATGAATTGCCTTGTTAATGACATAAACACTAAGCGCGTCGAATGTAAACAGTAGGCAGCCCATAAACCAAGACGCTACCAAGGACTTGTTTTTACAACTTCACGTGTTCACTAATTGTGCATAACATTATAATAAGAATTTGTTCTGCTCATACTAATTACCAAGTCAAAAAATCGCCATCTTCGTAATTCACGATTGCTCGGAGTGCGCAATAAAAAGTTGTAATCGTAAACTAGGTGTTTTACCATTCAGAAACAGAAGTTATAAATCAGCGTGTAAATTTAAGGAGCGAGTCCAGTACCCCTAGTGTAAATTTAATAGACATCATAACATAACGTGACGAACGCGTTTGCGTTAAGTCTCATTTTGTATAGGATTTTGAGTTTCCAAAACGTCCCGCTTGGCGCGCTCTTTCTAAATCCAATACAAAATGAGACTAAACGCAAACGAAATCGAATTTATTTACACTAGGGGTACAGTACCCCTCTCAGTACCAGTCTCATTGTGTATGGGTTTTTGAACAGCGCGCCAAGCGGGACGTTTTGGAAAGTCAAAAATCTCATACAAAATGACACTTAACGCAAACGCGTACGTCACGTTTCGCTGTCGAAAATATTTACACTAGGGGTACAGGTCCTTTTCTCGATTTTCAGCTCGCTGAGCACTAAGCGGACTGCTCGTGCCCGAATCCGCAGATATCATTGTTATTGAATTGTTATTTTTAACACAAAAAAGTTGCTGTTCAAGTGTAATAATAGTGCAAAAATTTTAATGATGCGTTTTAGACCAAAGTTAGTTTTTTTATCCATCGGGCGAAAGTTGTTTAATCAATAATCAGGTTTCGAATCGATGAAGTTACTAAGTAGAGAATGGCCCAAAGATTGCTATTCAATACTAGTCATGTTTTTGGCAACCATATGATCTAAAAAAGCGCTACGATTTTCCAAAAACTCTGCTGGCAAGGAATTGCACCTTAAGGAATTGCTGAATGAGGTTACCTGACTGTTGTAACAAAAGAATTTCTGGCGCAGGCATTTTTCCACCCCTGTGGGAAATACGAAGGAATAAAAGACGCCTGAAATTTATACAACGCTATGTCGGGCTTAAAACAGACATTTTGGATGTTCTATTCTCAGGCCCCAACAGGATACTCAGCGCTGATAGGACAACTGGATACAGGAGCGAGGTCAAGAAGTATCCATTCAAATAGATTATTCTCAGAATTTCTGGTTCTTTCTATATATAACATTTTTATTTGACCAGTTGGAGACCCCCTGTCTTCGCAATAAGGTTTATGGATAGTTAACTCTTTCGTAGGTAATCCTCCAGACTAAAGCGTAGTAACATATCTAAGCCCAGAGCGGGCACAGGATGTGCGAAACCGAAGACAATTGGTGGCAGGAGCGAAGGCCGAGGCCGCAATTCGCGCGAGGCCATTCCAACCGTTCATTACGACTAATCAACCACCGGCACCGGTTGTCTATCGTGTTCCGTTTCACGCTTTGGTAGATCTATTTTGTCCTCTAAAGATCCAGCTCCTTTGAATTTAGAACTTCTACAATACTAGAATTAAATTTGTACTTAAGTGTAAAATTATGGGTCCAAGCAATTTACTCAAAAATATGCTCATAACTCGTAATTGGCCGACATAAGAGCCATGGGACATATTTTTGAGCAACTTGTGTGCACCCATGTTTTTACACTTGAGTGTACCTACAGCACGCGGGGGCTAACGAGGTGATACGACTGAAAACAGCCGATTATAGAAAGTTACTTTTGAGCCAATTTACTCCTCCAGTTACGGTGCACTTGTTACGGTGAAACATTAGTAATCGTTTTTCCATTCTCCACATTTTCCTCTTTGGCCCTAGATTTATAATATATGAGTTCAATAAAACCAGTACTTGTATCTGTAAGTTTTACTTTTTTTGATATTCTTATAAAAATAAGCATTAAGTTACTTTGAAACTCCAGTTGCTCCAGGTATTTCTGTTGCCTTGTTCTTTTGTTGCAGTACATCTTTTGTATTGCCTTTTTAATTTGTTTATATGACTGTTTGGTTTCTAAATAAACTAAAAAAAGCGCTTGTTCAAATTAATTCAATTATTTGACCTTCTAATAAAAATCGATTAATATAAGAATTAAAAAAAAATTGCCAAATAAATGCGTCGTAAATAAACCCCTAGCATAGACACAGATAATTTCTTTCTAATTCCGTTCCCAAAGTTCTTTTTAAGATAGGTCGAGTTTTGGAGGAGGACAAATGTCGAGAACGAAACCTCGATTTTCGCCAAGTTGTCCTTATCGCAGCCGCCCCCGTCATGGCCGTCATCGTCAGCGCGACGAAGATAATTACATAAAATTCTCAAATCTGAGAAGGCCTTAGCTGGTTTTTCCTCTTAAAGAAAGAGTGGTAATTCCCTTAGGTTAATCCAGGGGTTCCCAAAGTGTGCGCCGCGGCGCCCTGGTGCGCCGTAGATAGTAAAGAGGGGCGCCGTGAGTTCTATCATTATCCGAAACCACAAATATTCGCGGGTACCTATTTGAGCGCTCGCATCGGTAAATAATATAGCGTCGTGTCACTCTTTTTCGACCGTGATTTTAAATTTACAAGGGCGCCGTTGCAAAATACTAAACTTGTAACTGCGCCGCATGTTGAAAAAGATTGGGAACCCCTGGGTTAATCCATATTGTGCGTTCTTATTTGAGCCCAAAATATTTGTTAAAATGTTGTTTTACTTGTATAATTGAAAAAAATCGAAGGCAAACTGCCAAGAAGCGTATTTCCGACACGGTGGAGTTACCAATTCGTTTAGCTTTTGATTCACAAATCACGACGCTCTAGACGCGGCTACAGATAGGAAGAAATGAAGGCAAATCGGGCAACAAAAACTGTTTTCAGGAAATGATGATTATGACCTTAAATAATAAGGAAACGGATGTAAAGATGATTGCATAACCTTATTGTAACAGTTACATATAAACTACATTGGCATCTTTTAACTGGAGATTGTTTTGAATCCAATCATGCTTTGAGCCCGTGCTGAACCTAAACTAAAGCCTCGAGCTAAAAATCTTAAAATAACAGAAGCTTTAGCTTAGCCTTGAAGGCCCCAGCTCAACAAACACGACAAAGGTCCTCTCACAAGTACTGACTGTGGTTCAATAAAAACATCGAGTGTGTTTATTGTGGACAGGCACAAGCGAAAGTGTATCGGGGTTAAGGTCGGCGGTTTGGCAAACTGACAGGATTAGTCCAACACCCAACACGTGGCCCCGCGTGATTCGATTAGGCCAGAGTTCTAGGAGCTAATCGAGTTATGTTTGTTGGGGTTCCTTTATTTTTCTACAACGGTCGTAAGTTTGATGATAAGTAGGAAGCATAAGGCTTGCAAAATTCGATAAGTCGAAGGCTTAATTTTGTCAACAATAGCGTTAATAAGTTCAATCTTAAGTATTTTGGTAACCATAACCAGAAACTTTAGTTACGGTAGTCCCTAAAAACTACATATACATATAAAAAGTTAGTAGTAGTCTTTCTGGCTCTTCCGTGCAATTAGGACTAGGACATTATATCGAGTGTTTAAGCGCGATGACGCGAAGACGCGTATGAAATCGCACACGACAAAGCAATACCTGTTGGCCTACCGCTAACAAAAATCAAAAAATCGTTATCTGATTTTCTATCACTCTTGCATATTCGAGCGACAGAGAAGATAACGTTTTTCGAATTCGCGATGTTGGCGATAGGCTAGGCCTTCTGCTATAGTGGACGTACTTACTTTCTCAGTTGGGCACAGTATTATGAGTAAATCCACTGGGCCTTACTGAAAATCAGCGTCGCGGAGTGTGCCATGTGGCTCATACCGCGACACCAAGCTGAGTGAGGACCATTTAACGCAACTCTTCATTTTGTGTAATAATTTTTGGTTAGTTTATAAGGTTGTGTTATTGTGCTAATAAATTATTTTCTTTATTTCTTTCTTTCTTTCTAAAATGACATGGTACTGAATCCCAACATTCACAACGCCTTTCACAAGCTCCAGTCAAGTCAAACCATACAATACCGTTATCGTTTAAATATGCATGTATGCAACAAAGACGTGCCGTTTAAGGAGTCACAACACGGGACCTATGAACCGGACAGCGCTAAAACTTGTCAAGAGACAACCGTTAGGGCGGCGAGTGAATGCTCAACCTGTGACATTGTATGTTATTGTCCTCGCTACATGCTCGCACAAGTAACTCTACTTGTAAATAAGCATAGACAGTAATGGGTAAGTACAATAGGAATGTATATCGTTTGAAACTACTTACAGCTCTATAAGGCTGTAAAAAGGTAAGATGGGGTAAGATCACCGGGACAAGAGGAACACTTTATGGAATGGAGCCGTCAGTGTTCGTTTTGACTCGACCAGAATAACCTACCTATGTTCTTAGAAATGAAATAGCAAAAATTAACTATCGAAGTTAACGATGCTTCTGTATCTGTTGGTTTTTTTTGGAAATCTATGCAAAACCACAGAATCTTATAGAGAGATTATCATTTTGCTATTCTTATCCTTAGAATAGCATAATATGGGTTATTCTATACACCAATTTAGCATATTATTATTACGTTAATCTAAACGAATATGCTGCACAACGTCGCCATTGTAACCCGCGAACAAGAAGTCATCCATTACAGAACACAAAGCGGATTGGAGCGAGTTGTGTTGTGCCCAACAATCAGAGACCGGGGACCGTTTTGTCCACAATTTGTGTGTTGGCAAATTATTTCCACACACAAGTAGATTGATAAATATTTAAAAAAATGTGTGGAAAAACTTGATATTTTTTTATCACGCAAATACGTCAGCAAGCTTAACTACATTATTTTTAGTATGGGTTACCTTGGACAGCTGGTTAAGCGTGATTGGTCCAGTTTTCCAAAAGGTTCAAAGAATTTTTCCATTTTTCCTTTAATATTAAAAACGTGATATAGTTTGTCTACGCTAAGTCGGTACTAATACTGAATTGACATGGGTGCAGATAAAGCACTGTATAATATGTCCGCATCTCACGGAAAGTTTTGTCATTAAAATTCAAGGAAAGTAGTTTGAAACTCTACTGGAATGTTCCAAGGCAAAGGGTTAATCGACGCCTGTCAAATTTAATTATAGCTGTCACGTTAATGGAATAGGGTTCTGTTAGTATCAAAAGCAAAGTCAACACGGGAGGCTTATCGCAGCATGACTTGGTAAAATCGATTGATTTTTGGTGGTTCTCCGCTTGAAATAAATAAAACTGCAATGAAAATTCTTAAATCGTTTCTACAGCATTGATTCTCAACTTGTTACATCTATCTCCTACGGGATTAAATAGATTTGTCAAATCTAACCTTTAATAACATGACATTACGAGTCAAGGGACGCGTCTTCGTGAATGATACGATCTATACCGTCTACAGTCGCGTCTAATAATATCAATACGATCAAAGTGCCAAAAATATGTAAACACGACCTTATTGCCCATATATTATGGTAGTGTATACATATTTTTGTACTTTAATCGTATCGATATTTTTAGACGTGACCATACAACTTGTGCGTATTTAATCTGACGCAACAGCCGCGAAGGTATTTGTTTCGACCTTTATAAAACCGGCATTTAGCTACAGACTTGTACTACACTTACAAAGCAATGAAAACGGGGCACTTTGTAAAAAAAACTCAAATATTACGTCATTCAAACCAGTTTCGAAGTATCGAGTAGTATTCTAGTTTGTAAGATACGCAAACATTTGTTTGGTAATTAAGGTCTAATTGGACAATGATTAAGCTTAAAGGCCATTAAATATTAGGTATTTTATCTTAATTTAAATACACAAATAGATGCTTTATGCAAAACATTCATTTAAAACACCAATACAGGGTGCGTTTGACCTTTTTGGGGCTTTAAATGCCAAGGGTCGCTTCTACTTAAGCTAATCCAATTTTGGATTTTGAATTCTACGATCAGGGCCAGGAGTTGCTAAGCGGGTGAGGTGTTCAAAATGAACTGAACACATCTTGTAAGAGAAAGAGAACTCATGTGCTTGTAATTTTGAAGAAGACGTACGTTTAGCTACTTCTGCTGACCAAAAAATTAATAAATAAGTCATGTGTTGGACTTATCCGATGGCATCCCGTTACTCACTCATATATTCGTGATATAATGTGATTTGCCTGCAACTGCTTGACGCCAAACGTACCTGGAAACAAATAAAAAATTAATAATAAAGCCATAATCAGATCAAATATTGAAATTAGAAATTAGAAATTAGAAATGTTTATTTGCCAGAATACGTTACAATAAGGTCTTAAAACAGTTTTAGCATCAGTATTCAGTCGACATAAAGCCAACATGCAAAATGTTTGTAATTTACATTTACTAGTAGAGTACATCAGGTACATGCATAAAATTTTAATAATCCTAATAAAAAACAATGACATAATGCAAATAAAAATAAATGAGATTAAAATAGAAATACTAAGCTAAACTAAAATAGATTCGTAGGTATGTCAAAGTTATGTCATAATATGATAATGAAAAATTAAAAATTACAATTTGAAATTTAAATAGTCCTTAACAGTATAAAAGCAATTGTCTTGTAGCCATTTAGTCAGTTTTATCCTAAATTCATTTCCACGCAACATTCTCAATTCATGAGGGAGCTTATTATACAAAACAATACACATGTTATACGCATTTTTCCTATAGATATCGCTCTTACATGCTGGCTGGTATATCATATTTTTATACTGGGCTCGTAGCTCTCTTGCAAACATGTCTTCTCGCTTTTTAAAATATCCTGGGTGGCTTTTAGTAAATAGGCATGCCTTTAAAATGTACATACAGGCTAAGGGGAGAATTTTAAACTTTTGGAATAGAGGTCTGCAACTATCGTCAAATCTAACCCCACCTAATTCACGCAAACATTTTTTCTGAATTATAAATATTGATGCATCAATAAAAAAATATATCTACAAGTTCTAGTCGTTCTACACAGATTTTGTGTCCTAATTTGTTCCTAAAAGTTAAGAACATTAAACAAAGGCCTAACTAGGTAAACTATAACTTGCCCAAACTACGCGGGGTCGGGGGTGGTTTTAGCCTCTAGTATCCCCAATATTCGGGAACAAAAGAGACAAAATTTGCTATTTGCAAAACCCATGCAACAGATTTTTCTTGAAGAGTTGACCTGAGTGCTACCTCATTTCATTGACACATTTGCAACACAAGTTGCAACTTTGAGAAAACATTATTTTCCTTTCCTTCTGTGCACACATGTTTATATTCGAGTTATAGTTCAGATCAGTACCCCTAGTGTAAATATTTTCGACAGCGAAACGTGACGTACGCGTTTGCGTTAAGTTTCATTTTGTATGAGATTTTTGACTTTTCAAAACGTCCCGCTTGGCGCGCTGTTCAAAAACCCATACAAAATGAGACTTAACGCAAACGCGTACGTCACGTTTCGCTATCGACTAAATTTACACTGGGGGTACTGAACTGTAAGTTAGTGTCTGTAACTTTTTTTGTGAGCCAAATAAATAAATCAATTTGATTTGTTTTTATGTAGTCGCGCTACTATATATAAACTGAAATAGATGTCATATTCTAAATAAAAAGTGACCAAGCCCTTTAGTGGCGGCCGGATAGCTTGCAAGTTCCAATAGATGCCCTCCTGACAGCAAAATAGGATTCGCTTGTGAACGAGTCACTTTTTACACTAGTCAGTTGTAGCATCATCATTAATAAGTTTTTGGCAAAAAAATAATTTTTGGTACAAGCTTTTACCGCTGACTGTACTTTTCTTTCCACGAGCAACTAAAACTCATCGAGACAATTCTAAAAACTCCAAACACAATTAGGTTGCATTGTTTTATGTCAGAGTTCCTATGGCCACCTCCTATCTCCATCATCAGATCAGCTTGATGGTACAGTCAGCGTCAAATACTTTGTAGCAGTCAAAGTGGCCAAATAGTTCGGTACACCATACTAAATATATGGTGTACCGAACTATTTGGCTACTTTGGTTGCTACAAAGTATTTGACGCTGACTGTACCATAATATTGCATTGTCACCCGACTTACATATGTATGCAAATTTTCAGCATCATACATACATAGATACATACATAGTTAGTAATGTTTGTACGGGTCAAATCTTGCAAGTTCCCGGTTTCCGTTGAAGCTGAAAATTGCAAGTTAAATAAAAGCTTGTACAAAGCTTCAGTTATCAAGTAAAAAAAAACTCTGATCAAGATAACATCCAGACCACTCCACACGCGAATAATCCTTTAAGTAAACAAGCCGCATCACGAAGTGCAATTTGCGAAGGGCTCAGTAGTGCTGCAGCAAATTTAGCCTTACTGTGTAGTTAATAGAGTCAAAGTAGGTTGGCGTTAAGAAACTTAACGAATCAGTGAGGGTAAAAGAGTCAAGTTGGAAGCGTGTCCGTGCATTCATACAATTTACTAAGGCTCCTAGTTCACATCCCATGGTATCATTTTTTGGACGATGAACGGAATTACATGCCAGTTGTTTATCCGAATTTAGAAAAACTTTAGCCAATATTTTATAGGAGGGTTCCGAGCGTGCAACGGCGACGTACAAATAGGAACACTGTTAACTCTGTCCATCGGTGACCTTATGCGTTTTGTAATAAGGTCCACAGATCGATGGACAGTTAACAGTGTGTGTACCTAAACAGTCTAAAATAACACAGTCAAACTAATAAATACTTATGGCCTTATTCATAAACATCTGTCAAGTCCAATACCACCATTTTGAAAATTTAGTTTGTTAGAAAGTGACAAAGATTAACAGAGATTTGCTAAGTTTTCTAAATAAGGAGATTAATTGTTGCTTTGCTGATGACTTGATCGGAAACTGTTATGGCAATGTATCTAAAAACAATAACTTGATCGTAGTATAGACGTATCTCAGATAGCAACGAAGTATGACTTTAAAACACTTGAAATCCACTCAAGCAGTTTTCAGACCAAAAGAGAGAGTAGAGCGGCAGGAATATGGAGACAACCAGACAAGATTTTGTGCAAATAAGATTTCCTTTCGTTCCTTAAACATTAACCCGACCCAAGTTTACCAAACATGACAACTTCAGGTCGCGACAGCAAGAAAAGAACGTCTTGTAAAAAATCGATGGAAGCCCCATTACACGCTTGATTGGGTACCGGTTCATCGCCCGAGCACCATTACTGCAGCCATGGCAGTTGAAGCGACAAGAGTTATTCCGTAGCTGAGAAATAACAGTATGAAGGATAAATAACGATGCGTGTGTATTGCAACACGACTTGTATTTTGTGCCCTACGTATTTGTCAAAAGCATGCAATGGAAGCGATGTAACCGTATGCTGAGCTGGTCCATGTGCTTACCTTAAAAACGCTGTTAAATACACACCTAGCCTTAGCACAGTCTTCGGATCCACGACATTACAAAAAAAGTCTGTGACGGAGACGTAGAGATTTCGAGACGTAAGTGTAAGTGGTCATACAGTCAAAAGGAATACAACACGCAGGGTGAGTTAGAGGACTGCAACGCCACGAGTGCACGTCTGGTGACGTCATTCACCTTGAACCATGGCAACCTTGAGGGGACCTCAGAATCAGAGTTTATTTGTACAAGCCGAGCAAAAGTGCGGTGCAATTAGTACGGGGATAATCAGACGTAATCAGTGTAATCTTTGTATCTTCTAGAGATTTCACTTGCTAGTTGCTCACATTTTATATAGAGGTTTAAAAGTCATTCATATCAAATTGTGCGCAATATTTATACTTTCAAAAGACATAACAATAACAACACAGAACATCCGAATTGAAGAGATAGAGAACGGATAGGAATAAGGCAAAAATAATAAACTAGAAATAGTATCCAACATTTTGTTCGAAAATTTGAACGGGAAATACAAATGGATTTGATTTATTAGTTCTCGATTGTAATATTTGTAATGTTTTGATTTTTGTATAAATGGTGAGTTAGATGATTCTGACGTGTTCGGACGTTTTACTGATATCGCTCTTATCGCCTGTCACGAAGCAATCATACACTAAAAATAATGTGGATACCGCTCAGGAATGCACTGATAAAGAGGCCTTGAATGTTTACTTTTATTTGAAGATATTGCTTCAACCGTCAATTTAAGACCATTTTACTGTCTGTCTGGTAAAGGAAAGCACAATAAAGTTCGCTAAATAAAAATATGAAGACATCATCTCAACATCTGGACACAAGACACATTGAAGGTTTGAAAAGGGATTTATCTAGTGACCTAAATTAGGCAACTGTTGGACCACCCAAAGCAAATGCTCTCGGCTAATTATCGCACGAATATAACTGGTATAAGTAGAGTTCGGTGTGTTTTGTACATTCCAGCGGCGGGCAATTCGGCTGGAGATGTCGCTATTTATAGCGGAAGGTGGCAGACGGGCGGCATACCGCGGTGTGCGGAGCGGTAGACTGCCATCGTCCGCCCAGTTAACTCACAATCCATAAAGCTTATTGCAAAGACCAAAGGTGTGGTAAATCAAACCAAAGTGTAGTCATTACATTTACTTAATGGTCTCGCGAAGTGCATGTTTCAAAACTCTCGTTGGCTTCATTTATATTTGACAAATTTCTTAAGATATCGAAGGAAGTAGATGGCGCTTTGCGTAGTCTAAAAGGAAGGATATACGAGTATATCCGACCTGAAAAGTTCTGGGTCTGTCGACCTAGCCAAGATGTTTGCGCTACGAAAACAAAACGCTGTCTCTCTATCACTCCTCCTCTTCCAGATTTTGCTTTCGATTGGATTCCTCGGTCAATATGAAAATACAAAAAATACCTATTAAAAATGTTCGCCCGAAAAAATAATACATATTCGTTTAAATAGATTTGAAAATACAGAGCACGGCGGCTCGGCAAGTCTATTTGGTTTCGTTGCGGATTTTCAGTCATCTAGCTTTTTAGTTACAAACGAACTTGCACTTTAGTTCCTGTTGAATAAGATTCAAATATTACACAGAAAATAAAATAAACTTTTGAGACGAGCGCGGTGTTTTGAACGGCCGAGGCGAATGGCAAGCGGAACGATTCGCTGCACCAACCGAAATGCATTCGTCACAGTACAGAAACTAATGAATGCTTGCACAGCTAGGCTTTAATTAAATTAACTTTATGTATTAGGGCGTCCGCTAGCTGGCGCGGGTGGTGAGCGGGTTAACGAAAACTAGTAGAAATCCGGACGCGTGCGGCGGATTTTACCTACACTTACACCCGCGTTCGTGTGCCCGCTCTGTGCACCCGCGCCAGCTAGCGGACGGCCTAAGTATAAATACTTGGGTAAGTTGTTTGTTTTATGACTCGCTTTCGTTTAAATTAAACATTTGTGCCTTGTGGTATAAAACTTATGTAAAGAATGTAAAGTAATACTCATTGTGGCCATCGCAACACTCTGTTAAACATTAAAGATAGGTTTAAAAATAGAATTCGTCTGTTGTAGAGATATACCTTTTCTAATACCAGTCATTACGGGCCGTTTCCACGCTACTTTCGTTACTTCATCACTTCAACAGGTTGCTGATCTTACTTGTTTTCTACGACGTAACCATAGTCTTGATAAATGTAGCTACTTACGTACGTATTGTCAATTCCTGACTAAAGTCAATAATCAAAGTTTTTACGGATGAAATGCTTCACACGAACTTATAGTTAGAGCCATTGTTCACGCGTTGCGTGACTGCGATTAGTCGCAGACTTCCGTCCCTCTCACGCTGAAGCTGACAAAGGTGAAGGTTGCGGCTAGCACACGAATAGAAACAATTTTGGATAAGACACAAACAAGTTCAATGGAACCCGATAAATTAAACGAACTATAAGATAAACATGTGGAGCTGGTGATGAAACTGGTAGCGCAGGCGTTGATGTTTATGTGAAAACAGTCAGTAGGGAATGCAACCACATTAGGGTTACCATATTTAAAGCTTCTAGACAGGTTGGCATCAGCATTAGGGTTAAAATCTACCGAATGCTTGCTACATGCCAACGGCATCCGTGGATTATGATGATTGAACCCAGTTTGATGGCTTGTGACTTGTTTGTCGATTTTGAAAATAAAGAACTCAAAACACCAATTAGCCCATATTTGTGTATCATCCGGTTGTTTAGCTCACAAGGAAAGGTACCCAACTGTCCGGTTCCGATTTGATTTATATTTATATATGTTATAGAGTAGTCTAAAATAACAGACACGTATTTTTTTTTAGCTGCCCAAACTCAACCTATTGGGAGAAATTGTCCTCCAAAGTACTAAAAACTGACTAAATCTTCTAACTCCTATAGAAAGTGATGCTCAAGCAACTTGCCAGTTAATGGCTGGTTTGAGTATATGTTTGAAAGCAGCAAAAAATAATGAGCACGTGTTTTGTTATATCGGCTAAAACTCATTTTTTCCTAAAAAAAATGGACATTCGAAGTTTTATAATATCTTATCGCTAAAGTTACACATAAAGACGGGTGTTTTTTTAGGAAAACTTGAGTTTAAGCAGATATAACAAAACACGTGTACATTATTTTTTCCTGTTCTCAAACATATACTCAAAGAAGCCATTAACTAGCAAGTTGCTTGAGCATCACTTTCTATAGGAGTTAGAAGATTTAGTGACTTTTTAGTACTTTGGAGGACAATTTCTCTCAATAGGTTGAGTTTGGGCAGCTAAAAAAAAATACGTGTCCGTTATTTTAGACTATTTTATAAGTTTTATAACATATATAAATATAAATCAAATCGGAACCGGACAGTTGGGTACCTTTCCTTGTCAGGCATGTGGTTGGTGCTGGTACAATGGAAATTCCCAGTCTACTGTAATTATGGCGCCAGCGATTCGCCCGCGTATTTCATGCGCCCTGACCTGTGACCGGCCAAAAACAGCCCCGTCATTCACCCAACATAATTCACTCTATATTTTTAAACCTTACGTCTATGAGAATAAGGATCACCGATGATCAATTATGCTTTAATGGTCGACATTCTTGTATTGTAACAGACTAATCGGGTTTTTTTTGTGGAGTTTTTCTATTTAATTCTGGAACAGTGACCTAATGTAGTGACATAAGGGGACTATTAAATTATCATTAACACTTAAAAGTGTGCGTGCCTAGTAATGGGATGTGTGTCACGTCTGTCACGGGACTCACGGGTACAGTGTATCGATGAAGCGAATCGTCGTATTGACTTTAGATGACAAATTATTGTATGGAGATTTTTTAGAGTTCTAAAATAGCAACTATTCGGCATCGTTTTAATATAATCGGTGAGTTAAGGTATTGAAATCTTTCCAAATCATAAAAGACGATCTGTGAATTCCAGGAAATTTGAAAAAAAAACCGTTATAGATGACGATCCAGGGTAATTTAAAATCTTTTTGAGCTAAGCATAAGTTTATTGAACCTTTATTATAGTGATCTAAAAATAAAAGGTAGGTATTATTTGCAAGTTTAGAATTTTCACATAGCATTGGAAAATCTGGTTAATGAAGGCAAAGCATAATAAATACGCAATGTGATATGACTTTTTGTTTATTTAAATTCGATACGAGGAAATAATTCCCACACGTACATTGCATTTTCTACGGAACAAATTGAGATTGTTGGTAATGTTGGTCGGTGGGACCACCCGCGGGCATCCGTATTTACGCGCGTCAGCGCAAATGCTTTGTAAATGTTCACTAGATCCGGCGGGAAAACATCGTCAACTGAGGCATGCGGCTGTTTGTTTTAAACAAATGTATATTGTGCGAATAGAACCATGTCTTTACAATTAGGTTTACGAATTGTGAGAGAACAATGTATGAAAATTAGTTGATGAATGAAAGAAGGGCCGAAGATCGAGAGTATTCATTTGCAATAATATCTTGCACAAAACGAAGCGCGCAAAAATTCATGACACGTTTCTATGGCTCTATAAATCAGATTATGTCATATCTGATAATTTTGCGCGTTTCATCAACACCCAACACCTAAGAGACATTTTTCTTTTATCAATTAATACATAATTTTTCAAACATAAAAGGCAACGGCGGTAAAGATTAGCGTAGTTTCGACGAAATATGGTAACAGACGGCCTGCCGCGAAACACGAAAATCGAAATTTCGTTATCTGGTAACACTTGCGTATTCGAGCGATCAAGAAGCAGATAACGAAATTTCGTGTTTCGCGGTAGGCCCTCAGCAGAGGAAGACTAGTTATTATGGCAGAAATATTTGCCCTTATATACCTGCAGCCATATTAAAATGAAAAGTGAGTTAAGTCGTGAACGGAAGCGATAAGTTCCCGTCGTACCAGTAGAAAGGAGGAAGCGGTTTCACTGCGCAGCAAGCGCAATGGACACGGGAGTGGCGCCCGCGCATTCCGTTTACATCCTTACTTTTGAGACTTTTGACGTGGGTCGTGGCTGATTTAAACTTTCACGATTTTGACTCATTATTTTTGACTGAAACGGGACTTAATCGGGCAAAATTAAGTTTTAAATTTAACTCTGACATAATGAGTACGGCGCGGCGTTGTACCCGTGGTCCCGAAGAAGACTGAAGTTGACATCATCGTCTTCTACCCGCACTTGGTCTTGTTTATCAACTTGAACGTTTTGCGTACTAGGGATTACCCAGTCATAAAGGAATTATAGGCAATACTTAAAAGAAGCCAAACATACCTTAAAAGGCTGGCCTGACAGTGTAGCAATTTGCCGCCAAAATCATTGCGTCCAAACCAAGAACAGGGACAGACTTTATCTTTAGAGTCCGTCTAAGATAACTTTGCACCGTCTTCCATATAACAAAGTGAGGATAAGTCATAATAAATGAAGTATTACCACACTTAGGCAAACTGCTGTGCAGAGTGACTTTGGTCCGACTCTACTTCTAATAAAATCTTAAATGTTACCAACCATTATGGACCAGTGTTCTCTATTAAATAAATAAATAAATATTATAGGACATTATTACACAAATTGACTAAGTCCCACAGTAAGCGCAATCAGGCTTGTGTTCTAGGTACCTAGACAACGATATATATAATTGTAAATACTCAAATACATAGAAAACATCCATGACTAAGAAACAAATATCCGTGTACATCATACAAATATATGCTCTTACCAGGATTTGAACCCGGGACCATCAGCTTCATAGGCAGGGTCACTACCCACTAGGCCAGACCGGTCGTCAAAAATAATAATAATAATCGTCTATTGAAAAATAAATTTGAAATTAATTGTAATATCGTGTATGTATGAACATGTTCAGTCAGACTTTCACATGTTGTTGATTGTTGAGCAATTTGATCGAAACTATATAAATTCATGGCTACTGACTGTACAAAAAAGTTTTTAACAAACTAACCGCAAACCAAACACGATAAGCCACCATCAACCAAAGGTTTATGACCGTGTTCAACTGCAGTTTTGTAATACTAGTTGGTAACTTAACTTATATATTATAAGTCGATCGGCGCAGACGGTCGACGACTGTGATTGATCGATCAGGCTTTTTGCCGCCGCCATAACACCAAAGGTCTACGAACAGTTCCATGCAGTTAACTATCCATTCGTAAACTTTATTGCATTTAAATAAGACCTACAAATTACAAATTAATGCTGTTGTTAGTTCATCCGTCTAATCCGCACCAGGGTAAAAACCAGCGATCAGTAGCTGATTGGGTGTAAACTTGTTCCGTCTGAAGTTCAAACTCAGAACAGTTCATGAGAGATCATTTTGCATTTTAATTTGTGTCTCCGTCTGTAAACTCGGTGATGGATGACCCTAATGAAAGACCATCGCCAACAGCAGATGACAAGAGGGAACATTTCGTGGCTTCATATTATTCACTTGTATCTTCAATTTTTTTTTTTATGTAGGATAGGCAGGCGTTTGACTTTATTACCGCTTGGCGTTATTTTATGGCATGAAGATGTATTCTTATGTTAAAAATATCCTTGAAGATGTTTAATATCCTTCAAGTGAACGAAGTCATCTTACAGTGCATATATCTTTGGAGCGTCCATTAATTACGTGAGGGCTTCAGGCGGGGAGGGGGTCAAGCCAAATTGTACTAAATAGGCGAAACACGTGACGAGTTTTGTACTTTCGGTGGTGGATTGTTATATTTTTTTGCGTAATTATTTTTGCGGTCGGAGGGTGGGAACATTAATTGCATGGAAAAATACAGGTTAGCAGTTTAGCAGTGATTGACTAGCACCTAGCACGTTATCTTTTCGCGGATTAGCAAAGTAATATTTTTCGTTTTAATTAATATGGATTTCCGCAAAGTAACGCCTAATTCTATTCATTGAAAAAGAGTCAATACAGTTGTATCTAAGTTGCGTTACACAATATTCCCAATAAAACCTACGCCAGTGCCAACACAACACGTCGTTGAATACTCTCTACATATAAAAGGTTGTAGTGTCTAAATTATCTTCTGAAACTAGCATAGTAAGTAATATAAAACATAACCTTGGAAGACATGAACGTTCGAAACTGTTCTTGCTAAATTGTTTCCGGATTGCTCGGGCAACCGCACTCATTGCCTGGAGTTTCGCGGTTCGCACATTTCATTTAAGACTAATAATTAATAATAGCGAAGTACAGTTATATATGGTACGAAACACTCACGAACTCTCAACACACTTCCATGAAACTGTTCTATGACTAACGTAGGTACTTATTTAACACTGATTTGTAGCACCAAACACAATTACTACACACAACAAAAAGTGAAGACGAAAGCCCAAGATAGGCCAGAAGGAAATGCTGGAACGACAAGGGAGAGTCGCCAGATTCTAGGGATAAGTGAGAGCATAATCACCTGCAATAATAAGTTACTCTTCCAAACCCACAAAAATATGTGACATGTTCTTATAGCTCTGCAAATAAGATCGTGTCAGATATATTTGCAGCCTTCGTTGAGTATCTTCTTATTGCAGGTGACTGTACTTCAAGACGAGTTGATGTAAATATGTGAACTATTTATCAGATACTCCGATGCATATTGAATAACATTCTTGGATGGTTGTTGATTGGACGATCGGTTTCAGCGGCGTTCAAGCGGCAAATCCCGAGTCACAGCATTTACTAACACGATCAGCGGTGGCAGCATGGTTCTATTTTATTCACTTGTCACTATGCCCATCACTTTCGCGCTTACATACTTGTTAGAACGTGACAGGCATGGTGACAAATGATAAAGAGCCGACCATATTAGCCCTACTGGTGATCATTTCATCATCGCATCAGGTAATCGGGAAGTAAATGTTGTTAAGTACTAACTGATGTGATTTCGGTGCAAAGTGTAAGGCGAAATAAGTATAAAGGCTTAACAAGAATGAGACAACGATTTTTATAGACATTTTGTAAAAAATATGGGCCTAAAAACTTGAACCAACGCTGGTCTTATGCGCACGTGAATCTCTCATTATTATAAATAATAATAAAAAAGACATTCTGAACGGATTAACAAATTGTAAACAACAATAGCGACACTATTGCTCAAGAAGATAACAATAACTTCCTCAGATAATATAATAGCAAAACCAATTAGTTGTATCAAGCTGACAGCTCTACGACAGACAAACAACACAATTAACTATTAACTAATAGTCCATTGCTATTTAAACAGATGACAATAACACTAATAAAGACTATAAAGAACACTTAATTAAGACTTCTGCAGAACCTAAAGCAATTGCGATATCTTAAAACACGTTTTACCGAATTTTATTGGCCGTAAAGCTTTTGAGGCCGCAGATACGAAACCTGTCTCGAACCTTATTAAATGATTGCTCAATGACAAGTGTTAGATAACAAACCGGTCCCGCAGACACGTTGACACACAAACTCATAAACTCACGTAAAGTGTTACAGTAAATTGGCTGCTGTTTTTATACAGTGGCAATCAGTTTAAAGTAGGACTACCTAAAAAGGAGGACCTAAAATTGAATTAGGTGGCGATCACAATATTTGAATCAAAAATGGTCATGGGTATGCCAAGCCACAATTGAGATCATTTTGAACACGTCGCTCGCTTAAGTACTTCTGCCAACTTCTGCTGTTAATTGTAGTTGAAGGAGTTCAGAGCCATAGCCAGTAAGTATCTTTAAAAAAAAACTTTGTCGGGGAGCTTATTTAGCGGGGAAGAAATTAATCTAAAACCGTTGACCAAGGTTTGAGTGAAGATAAAGTAAACACTGCCATAGGCGAACGATACGGTGATAGAAAACCACTGTGGGAATCATATACTATTGCAATTAGATTCCTACCATACAAGCATTAACAGTTCACATATGTATGACTAAGAAAGCAGAATTATTCAAGCAGTTAACCCAGAAAGCTACAATGCTAATTGAAAAAGAAAACACTGGAAAACAAAGACAGTGGTGTTCCGGCACAAATGGAAATATGTGCATTCAGTAGTCAAACAAACCAAATGTTCAAATGATCTGTGCAAGAATTTATTGTTTACAGAGCAAGGGGTGCGCAGCATTTAGACAGTTATTTCGTTAAGTACCTTTAGCTGTTGAGGGTATAGCAGTAGATAAGACAGGATATCGCGAAAGAATCCACCCGACTCAAACTCCAAACGAGCGTTCAGACAGCATTGCGCCAGCGCCGGTGAGTCGATTACAACCAGCGTATCATAAACCCGTAAGAATTCAGAGAGCTCACTTTTTTATTATATTTTGGTGGCAAACGGACATATCTACACCTCATCACGTTTACCATAGCATAAGGACGTTTGCAACAGGGATTATAACGCGCGTTGCCGATCTTTCACAAAACATTTTGCTTTATAATTTATAAGCTGGTGCATGAAGATGTTCCTTCTTTTAAAAAACCCATTACTGGAAAAAACTTGGCACAATAAAGGGAAATTCCTCTGAAATCGCACACATCATGTATCTTCTAGTGTACAGTCAGCCAAGAAAGTAGTTTACCACTTTTCGACTCTATTACTTGACAAATAGAGTCGAAAAGTGGTAAACCACTTTCTTGTCTGACTGCACCTTATACTGGTCATCTGTACTTTGTATCTGCACTGTAAACGAATGAACAAATCTGTAGCGACCGCGATGCAGTTTCTCCTTACCTCGTTTAAATGCAGGCAGAATCGTGACAGCCGGGCCTTTTGTTTGTAAAGCGGCATAAATAAAGATATTTACAACCCGCTGGTCACGCGGCGAGATGATTGAAGGAGAAAACGCATTACAATTTATAAATACGGGAGAACGTGGAATTGAATGGCCCATGACGAATGTAAGCAATCAGCGAAGATTATTTAACATATCATGCAATCGCGGCAATTTTTTTTGTGTGTGCAGAAATAGTAAGCAGACACTGTACACTTCAGTAGATTCAAAGATTTAATTTTCAATTCGAATCGTTAATTACAAGCATCTTTGCAACCCTAGCGCGTAGGCGACCCTTTATTAATTTTTTATAGGTTAAGGAACACGTGCAGATTGTGGGTTCAGAATTCACGTCCATTTGTCGAATATTCTACACATTCCGTGTGTAAGTGTGTAATGTACCATATATGTACTTGTATCGATCGCAAGTCAAAAATAGACCTCAGTTGGTTCACATTTATTAAGTTCTGTCATTAGGGTCATTAATCACATTTCCCTTCTGAATTTGAGCAATTTCGACAAATTAATCACCTGCAATAATAAGAGTAACTTCAAAAATAAACTCTCTTATGTGTCTTACGGCCTAAAAGAACGTGTCAGATATTTTTGCGGCCTTCGTTGTGTAACATATTATTGCAGGTGATTGTACATTACATCGATAAACATGGGGATCCAAAGACATTTCGCGTTTTTAAAAAAGCACATCTGACCTCTAGGTAGGTGTTCCAGGATTAACCCTGGAACAATTTTGACAGCACAGACTGTGCAAGTGTTATTTATACGTAATAATGTCATAGAAGTTTGATGTTTAAAATAACACTGCCACATTCTGGGATATCAAAATCGGTGCAGACTTATCTTGATCTAACTCTACATATAATTATCAGTATTATAATTATAATCATAAATAAAGCTGATCGACTGTCACGACACCAATGCCACCCAGAATTTTATCGCAAAACGTCCGGATAAAATTACAGAAAATTCATCATTGAGCATTGAGGTGGAATAGTAGTTAAACTTTTCAAAATAGAATATAGGTAACGCGCATTCCAAGAAACGTCGAGGTGTTGCCAACATACAGCTGATCTAGATTTCGATTCTACGAAGCCGAAGAGACTCAAGAAATGCTGGCGAGAACGCGAGGAATGACGTCTAAGTCAGTGTTTTTAAAAAGAGGACGCCAATGAAAAAGCTTTGCGAAGGAAAGCCGGAAAAGTAGACACAAAGTCCTGAAGCAGTAGCTAAGGAGGAAGATAGCATCAACCGGAATAAATTCAAGATGTGACTTGGAAAGAGAGACAAACTAAAGTTGTCTGACGTTTCGACAAGCAGTCTATCGAACACTAATTGCTCCATTAGCAAACTCTAGACTGTTCAAACGATCCCATCCGAGCAGAAATAAAGCCATTACTTTAATAGTTCTTAACGACACTATTAAAACATGAATATTCAATGTGATTTTCAATGTTTTGAGATCTTTGTTTGTATGAAGGGTGAGGCAATGTTATTTAAAAAAACATTTTATTAGATAGGTACCTATAAAAAAATCAGAGATTGCATTATGTACATTTATTTGACTTATTTTATTGGTAACTTAGCGAGTAATCCGTTTTAAAGCCCTGCCAGAGAGGAGTTGTTATTGTTGACGTCGTAGTTTTATTAAGATCATGAACTATTATGATTACTCATAGCTCAGGGACAACTCACACGACAACTGCTGAACTGCTCTATTGACTTTAATTTTGCTAGCCCAATGAGTAACCAGCAAGAATGTGCGATGAGCGCATCAAGGTCAGCTAATGATGTAAGCGCTGCCTCGATTCGGCTGCGCACTTTTATTTAGCAATAAAACCGCACAATTTTATTGTCCGACGTCAATCGCAGTTATCTCGTAACCTCCGAAAGATGACATCATGATAAGGCTAATGATAAACGCAAACCGGTTTTCAATTAAATCCTAGAAATTTTTATAATGCTAACCTTTCTTAGCTTGTTTCTCACGTTCCTTTTCCTTTTCGCGAGCCTTTTTCTCGCGCTTTTCACGCTCCTGCTTTTCCTTCTCCAAGCGCTTCATCTCCTTCTTCAAATCTTTCTCGTTTTTCTTCGATTTGGTGTCGTCGATCTTTTCCGACAGGATGAAAGTCCCCGTCTGGACTTTCGCGTCCGTTTCGTCCTTCGGCCTCATCGCACTCACTCACACAAGGGTAATGTAATTATAGAAACAGAATCCCGTGTTGCACTCTGAAAATATTCGATTCCACACTCGACTAGCTACCTTCTTATCAAGACGAGCGTCGACGCTCGCGATTGGCGAATCCGTATCAAAGTTATCACTGACACTCGACTGTTTCGAAATCCGAAGGGCGCTATGATAGCCGCGAGTCGCGTCGTCCGTCTGTGGCGCGGTCCGGGGCAGCACTGCCGGCGCCGCCGGCGCGCGCGCCGCGTGGGAGCGTCAAACTCTAAAAATAAAACCTTCACTTCCTATACAGCATATGGAATCAGAAGACGATTTATGGGCAATGAACCCATGAAAGCTTTTCGCGGTGACTAAGCTGAGCTGGTGTTTACGCTCGATTTCGATGCCAAGGTTGCAGAATTAGCAACGTTTTATCGGCAATGTCAATGTCAACGTTGATGCTTCCGAGCCGATAGTTCATCATGACATAGTTGATTGAAGACATAATGCAAATAAAGTCCATTGTCTCGAGCGAAAGCCAAAGAAGGCTCTGCCGCCGAAACAGGCAAGAGCCGGTTTGGGAAGTCGCAAACCCGAACAATCAGTGCAGAGAAGATCACCTTGGGAGCGCTCACTTCGATACAGCCTGGCCAAATATGCCAAATAATTTTTGGACAAAAAAACTGCAGTTCCTCCAGTGACCTACCGTTGCTACTATTATAACAGTGTCTATATTTGTCCTGATCCGGGAATGTTTATTATCCATTTCTCTAATAATGTCAAGGTCCGTAATTTTACGATAAGCAAACAACGATAAGAAATGTTTTCTCAATCATCCATCAAGCGGCCATAACTTGTTGCACGTAGGTACTCGTACAAGTCGTACATATAACAGATAATATAGTAGGTCTTTTGTATTTGCTGTCCAAGCGGTGCAGCTGCAAATTAGATAGTAATGACGTCGGACTCTATTATCTGTAAAACTATGAATAGAGACACCTCTATCTACAGCACACGCTTTTTATTGTATTGTAAATTATTGGAATTTAGATTGTGTTTTTTTATGACACAATATAATGATATTGTATTTTTACGGAAAAACTGAGTTTTCTTCCAGCGCTTGTATTGGGAAAATTCTCGAGTTGGATTATCTTGTCAAAAAAGTACAGGATGTTTTTCAAGACATGCGTCGCTTAATGACATAATCCGTCGGTCTCTTGCCACCATCAATGTGCCTGCTCTTCTTGAGCAGACTGGCATCATCAGGGATGATGGCAAGAGGCCTGATGGGGTGTCCTTGGTTCCTTGTAGCCTGTTAGTGTGCCTGCTGCTTGTTAGTGTGAGATGCTACCTGCGGAGACACGCTTGCACCATCCCACCTCCAACGGACTAATGTAAAAGCGTGCGCAGCAATAAGCGGCAATTTTGAAACGTTATAAATATAAGAGCCTCGGTAGAGAGTACCATTTTGTACCATATGGCGGTAAACTCTAGATCCGTGGGGTCCCAGCGCGCACAAGTTTTTTGCAGAAGTCACGAAGCGTCTGGTTGACGTAACTGGTGACTGAAGAGCTGGCGGCTTCCTCGCACAACGTATCAGTATTGCGATACAACGAGGAAATGCCGCCAGCATCCTTGGTACAATGCCTAAAGGGCCTATTTTAGATTTAAGCTAGTTATAGTAATTCTCTGTATATATCCATTATGAATATTGTTATTGTAAATAAATAATTATTAATGAGAGTTTCTAGAGTCAAAATACTTGAATCTACACACATAACTAAAATAGCTCCCAAGTTACTAAATAGCATAAGAAACAGAACTGTTAAGCTCCGGCTCTCGGAGCACATCTTAGTAAATGTCTGTAAAAACAAGAGTAGGTATATTTTTGTGGGTAAGTATGTATGTAGTTGCAACCGTTGTAACACGCATATACTCAATGAAAACATTTAAAAATAATATTGGATACCAAAAACCCAGTCATTTTACTTAAATTAACGAATCCTTGGTTTCGTTCCCAACGAGTTTCCAGCCGTTTTGAAACACAATCAAGTCGGAAATAGTGTTCAGGCGGAGGGCATGTCGAATCGCAGAGAAACGCGACAAAGGAACCGCGGCGCGGGATTCAAGCTTTCCCAGGGCCTGTATTAACAACGCTATCCGAGCATTAGACTCGGGTCAACATATGTAACGTCACTAGCTTTGAAAAAATCTCATATCTTAATCTTATATCAACACGCAAACGCAAAAACTTCATATGTACCTATCCCATACATAGTTACCACATTTTTCCTTTATATTGACAGAACGAGATAATACAAGTTTGTTTTCAAAGTAGTGACGATTTTGTGATCCTTTCTACTCGTTTCTGTTTCCACAACTGGTATTAGTGATCTGGTTGTGGCCTTCAAGGCATATAGGATTGCTAATGGGTTTGACAAGGAAGTCAGAGAAATTATCTAAGCGAGACAATGATTCCGAAAAAAGGTCTTGACTTTGTGTCTTCAGACATTATCACATTTAAGAAACATATATTGCTTGAGTAAGATGTGTAAAATGTAAGACAATTTCGTACTTCGAATTTGACAAGTAAACGAGATGGCGCTGTACAGCTCCATACATCTTACGATAACTCTGATTGTCAAAAGTTGACGATCGACAATTCAATAACTGCATAACATATGGCACAGTACAGCGCCATCTGTTTTGGATGTCAAACTAAGGGGCACGTTTTAGACTACCTCTCTATTACAATAAATTCTGTTTGGTTTTAACTATAACAGGCGTTTTCTCGGGCCTTGCTTACCAAATATGCTGTCCTGTCTCACAAACAGAACATTGCTTATTATACAGTCAGAATCCAAAGTAGCGAATCAATCAAACTACGCGTCAAAAGTATCTACTATTTTCTGACAGCTCAACAGAAATATTTAGGTATGTCTCTCATGTCAAACAATTAGATTAAGTATTAACAACTGTAACAGATACTGTGGACAGCATACTGTAGAGATAATCAAATAACACTAGACCCTACTCATACTGTTGTGTTACTGCCGGTGAGTAAGGCTGCCAGAGCTCAACGAGGGTGATGCGGAGTGTTAGAATCGGTAACGCGCATGTAACTCCTCTGGAGTGGCAGGCTCTCATAGGCTACGGTAACCGCTTACCACCAGGCGGGCCGTATGCTTGTTTGCTTTGCTATTGACGTATTATAAAAAAAAGATATACACATATATTATCTATTTGGAAAAGACAGTATGCCAGGGTGGCCGTTACATGAGGCGCGTTTTGTTTGATGCGTTACGATCGATGCTGAATGTAGTCTTCATTGTACAAAAACATATATAATAACCGGCCAAGAGCATGTCGGGCCACGCTCAGTGTAGGGTTCCGTAGTTACTCTTCCGTCACAATAAGCTAAACTGGAGCTTTAAGTATAGTAAATTGTTAACCAAGGGATGAAACGGTACCTTTCACCTGAGTTAAACAAATAGGCAAATATGAAGGGAAAACTTTTTGCGATAACTCAAAAACAGCTAAACTGATCATGTCCGCTATAGTTTTCATTTAATGTATTTCTTAAGCTCTACTTTCACGATTTTTTTCATATTTTTTGGACCTATGGTTCAAAAGTTAGAGGGGGGGGACACATTTTTTTTTCTTTCGGAGCGATTATCTCCGAATATATTCACTTTATCAAAAAATGTTTCTTGAAAACCCCTATAAGTTTTGAAAGACCTTTCCAACGATACCCCACACTCTAGGGTTGAAGCGAAAAAAATATTTCACCCCCACTTTACGTGTAGGGGAGGTACCCTAAAAAAAAAATTAAAGATTTTATTGTACGACTTTGTCGGCTTTATTGATTTATATATCCATGCCAAATTTCAGCTTTCTAGCACTAACGACCACGGAGCAAAGCCTCGGACAGACAGACAGACAGACGGACATGGCGAAACTATAAGGGTTCCGTTTTATGCCATTTGGCTACGGAACCCTAAAAAGTAGCATACAATTAGGAAAAGCGAAGTACAACGGCGAACTTATCTATTTGAGGGATCCCGTCCAGTTAACCTTTACGTAGATGAGAGGAGAAAGTGAAAATAGAGAATGTACAATGCTAGAAATTGTTTCATGTCTGTCTTCACATTCGGCAGCGAAAGCACTCATGTACCTTTTTCCTTTATCTTTTTTTAAATCGAAATTTCGTTATTACTCGAATATGCAAGAATGATAGAGGCAGATAACGAAATTTCGATTTTCATTTTTCGCGGTAGGCCCTGTTTCTTATACTAGTTAGCTTCGGGCCAACGCTTGCAGTCGATAAAGTGGATAGAATAGCCAGGGCTCGGTCAGCTGTGACCGGAGGGCAAGGAACTATAAAGTTGGGAAGTATATATTATGACATTAAAGAAAAGACACTCCTGAGAAACAGTAAGTAGGCGAAAAACAAGAAAGCAATAAACAGAATCTGAGCCTCCTGGGAATCTTGATGGGGATTGGGGATACTAAATAATAGCTTGATAATCAAGAATAATTTTGGGAAACCAGGGCAAAATGGTGAGAGGCAAGAAACGTTAACGCGCACGCTCCGGCTATGGAATGCCGAGGTTTTCCCGAGGGTATACAGTGTGGGGTTCTTCAAAAAAGGAGTGTACAGGTTTTTAAAGGGTCGGCAACGCGCATGTAGCACCTCTGGAGTTGCACTGTTACGGTGACTGCTTACCATCAGGCGGGCCGTATGCTTGTTTGCCACCAACGTGGTATAAAATAAAAAAAGACATTTGTATAAATGTTATACGAGCTCGTACTGAAATTTCCATGCAAAACATGCAGTGTCACACCCTTTTTAATAAAATCGAAGGAGTAGCGTTTGAAGTGACACTCCAGTAGCTTCTATTCCAAAAATATATCTCCGTATAAGTATGACACGATGAGCGTCATCTAAACTTGTGGTAGAGAAATCTCTCTCGCTATTTATAAGCTAGACTGAAATAACAGTTAGTTATTAATCTCATGTACGATCAGTCTCCCGGAAAGCCAGAGCCTCGCTATTCACCAAACTCCTAATCGACTGCTAACTAGAACTAGAATCGACCGTCTCATTTCCTCAAAAGTTAACTGGAAGAGATCCCGTACAGAGATAAGTTTGTCTTTGTTGTATTTAATTTACTCTGTAACAAATAAATGTAGATAATGTTTATCCAGCAAATAATGAAATCAAATAAAATATACAATTACAACAAAAAGTAACATACAATTGGAAAAAAATGCACACAAAACAATAATATATAAATAAACTACGAGTACAATGTTAAATAAACTATCTTATTCTAAAAGGGCGGGCTGTACCGGGTGCAAAGGTGCCCATCACACTTGCCGCGTTACCGCGCTGGATAGCGATGGCTAACCTCTGCACCAGGTACGAACCCGCGCGGGCATCAGAGGTCGATCTCTCTCGAAGAGAGGGCTCTGTAACTGTGTTTCTCGCGTTTTTATTTCTATGCACAATAAAGTATATACATACATATATCCTTAAATACATACGACAATTTAGTATACTTTCAACCCCATGCAGGTTTATGCACGAATGTGCTCATAGGCGAGGTGGACTCGTCAGTCTTCCAGATAGATAAAACCGAAGATTTTGTTCGATCTCCGGCTCGACCAATGAGTACCTAACTCGGAATTTATGAACGATTTATCAACCTATTGCTCCTAGGTCTTCACCTACCTTCAACATCGTGAGGTTACCGAACTGAAGTTATTTCTCCTAATAAAAGGCATTTCCGTCAGTGGTGCGGGTACTAGTACAAGTAACTCGAATTCTTAGGATTAAGTTCTCAAAAGTGGACTCCCAGGCGCCTTTAGGATGTTGGGAAAGCAACCAGTTGAGGAGATATCACATTAGTATGGGTATGACAGATCGGTTGACAGGGTTGGTGAATAGCCCTGGCCCTGCGCGGGAGCAGGCGACACGCGACACTTCATCGCTTCTCACGCAGGAAAACTGAGCTGCTCATATTTCTGGGCTAAGAGGAAGCCGCCATTTATCTCTTTCACTAAAAAAACGGTTTTATTAACTGTACTTCTATACACTTTATTATTACAAGATTGTTACTTCGACTTTAACTTAATGATTGATTAAATTTGGAGCAATTAATTAGACTGTAAGAAGTATAATTGCCCAGAGTTAAAGATTATTTGCTTTATTTATATAATCTCTTAATTTCTATTATGCCCGCTGTTTTTTATAGTGATAAGTATAGGAGGCAAACGAGCAGACGGATCGCCTAATGGTAAGCGACAACCGTCACCGATATTTAAGATGGGAGTACGCTTTGTATCTTGAAGGTGTGAAGGTCGCATCAGTCCGGAAATACCGCAGGCGACAGTTCATTCCACAGTCCACAGTTAAGCAGCTATGGGATCTGGATCCAAGATCAATCGAGCTATGAACACGACAACAATGTGTTTAGAACAAGCACGGTGCAAGAGCATGGAATAGCTCATGGAGTGCTAAAATAAAATAAAATACGTTTGGTAAACCTTATTGCAATGAGATATAGTCTACCAATGATTGCTGTTAATATTAAGTAGATCGACGTTACGATGGCACGCACACAACTCACAGTCTCTAATCTGCATCAAGAAATAAATAACCATCTGTACACGTTGTAATCACTCGAGGGGAACCTGCATTTACATAAATCATTAATGTCATCGTAATTGATCGTAGCCGGTTAATATTGATTGCGAATTTATTCGTCTCTAAATCCTTGGAAAATGCCTTTTAATTGAAGGTTTGGCACAGTTGTATGATACATGAATACGGTTCTAATAAAGAAACATAAGCGGGACTGATCCCGGTCCAATCCATACATAGCACATTTGGTTCTTATGCTTATAACAGACATTATGGTAAAAGCGAAAGCACCTAAAGGCCATCACTTCCATCGCTTTCCATCAGCAATAAAAAAAACGCAAACCTGCATTTAAGTAACATTTTCAAAATAACAAATGGACAATAGAGACGTCGACCTGTCAGCTTTTATTCCAGTCACTCACAGAGCGCGAGTACTCCTAACATCATAAAACCAGTATAAGTGCTCTTTACTAATTCGCATTGTAGTTACGGAGCAAGATGTCTTGTTAGGTTTCACGGTATGAACCCTTGATTCGTCAAGCGCTGGGAATGCGAGACAGGAAGGCGTTATGCAATAGCGGGCACTTTCTCGCACAACCATTTAGTAAACTCAATTGACAAATGACGGCGGAAACACTCGGTTACTGCCTCATAAACATTACTGGTGCAGTGTTGTATGACATTTGGAGTGCTTTCTACCGAAAGCGTTTTGGTAGTAGCCGCAAGAATCGCAAGATAATCGATCTTTACTTTGACTGATCGACCGCAGAGACCGAGAGCAGTGGACGATTTGGCACCTCATGCCACTTTGAACTTTACCTTATGTTACCTCCTATAGGTAAAAAAATTAAGATAATAAAATCGAAGGTTTTTATTGTGATTAGCACTCTAAATCATAGTGGCATGCATACAGAAACAAAATATTTTTTGCAATTTAAAACGCGTCGCATAAAAAAATCACTTCAAATCTATTTATTGATTCCCTAAGTACTAAGTTGTTGATAAAACCCGAATTGGAATGAACTGCGTCATTTACTTGAACATCTGAGCCGTGAACAAAGGCCCCTCGAGCAGAGTTTCGTCACCGACACCGACCTTGTTGACTTGTGGTATCAAAACCTCGATTGTTCAAAACTTGTTGACAGTTATACCAACTGATTTCTCATTCAACTATTTCGTTAAATTTGTAATCTTGCTATTTTCCTATTACGGGCTACTGATACTGATATGCCAACGGAAAGTTGCCAAAATTATTAAACTTTCTACATTACGAGTATGTTATGTCGCCGTCTAGTGCCCGCAAGCCCGCAACACAACACAAGCCTTATAGAGCTTACGGTGAGACTAGGTCGATCTGTGTATAATTGTCGAATTGTAAAATTCGTCAGGTGACAAGCAAAACTCACTAATTACCACCTCAAGTCCATAGCCATAATAAACCATATGACTACTAAAATAAGGTCGATTTTTGTTTAAATATTCTTAGTAATTAGTGAGTTTTGCTTGTCACCTGACGAATTATTTACCTAAGCTTAAGCGGATACATATCTTTATCACGCCGTGGACAGCGCGATAATAGTTATTTGTTTTACACGGGGGCAAAGTAGTTGTTTAATCGCTCGTGTTAATTTCACCAGGGTTTCAAGGCACGAGGGTTAAACAAACTCGGAGTTAAACACAAAATTTTTCACCACACCAACGCGAAGAAAATACTAACTATGAATTACCAAAAAAATCAACCGAAATCAAATCCAAATGATCGTAATAAAAAAATATCATTCAAAATCATCATTTAAAAATCATTTCTACCAGCTAACATACTAAAACAACTCAAAATTTGCATCTGATTACTTTGCCCCATATGTGGCTAAAATGCAAATTTCTCATTAGTTTTTGAACAATCAAATGGTCCTTTACCAGTTGGTGTGGTGGAAAAACATGTACATATCTATCCGTATCTTTCAATTAAGTGATGTTAAAAAACGACACTTATGGATAAACCCATCTGGATCTCTGGACTGAATGCATAAGTGACTGTGGCATAAACTCCAGCAAAGTCTCGTCGAGGTGTCAACAAGCGGCGTTATTGTTCGTGTTGCTGATCAGTGGCCGGGTGACCGAGCATCCGGAACCCGTGACCGCACCCACCGGCGATCGCGAATCCCGCTTCAATCGCTAGATTGATCGATTGAAGGCTTAGGACTCCCGGAAATATACTAAGAAAGGTTGCACCTTCCGTCTGTCAAATCAATCACTTAGTTCAGTTATCTGGCTGGCTGACGCCGATAAATAGCAGCCGATTAGGTATAAATAGAAAAGACATTAACCATATTTTAGCCGTTAAGTGAAGAAGTGTATTATCTTTTTTAAAGGACCGGCGACCGGTGTTACAATGGCAAAAAATCTAAGCGCACATTCTAGTGGGACCTTAGCAACTAACATTCAACCTGCTCATTACAAGCTCGCCTCTAGTATATCTCAACCACTATATTCATAACTCCTGTACGTGTGTAGCCTAATTCTTATGCTGGCTTAGCTGAAACCGCGCGCTCCGTAAGCTTCATGAATAGCGTTGCTAGTCTAGACCTAGACACGCCCTTTACACCTGCTCGTTTCCGTTTTCCAACGGCTGCGCCCTAGGCGGGGTAATACACCGCTAATACGCCGCAGTTACAGATAATTAGGTTTTGCCATTTTATAAGTATAATCTGTGAGAAAATGTAGACTTCACATAGATACAGTTAAAGGACACAAGCCGCACAATTTTTTTAGACGCGCCCTAATAGTAACGACTCTACCAGCCAAAATACGAGATTCCTGATGAAATCCCATTAAAAAAAAATCGAATTGGGTCACGAAGGTGTCAAACAAAGTTTGTCCCTTTCTAAATTAAAATTACAACTCCGATCCGCTAATGGATCGTAGAATTCGTAGATCTTGCTGAAGACAGAAACACGAAAACACAATCAATTTAATGAGTCAACCCGCTGATGTAAGTACCATTATTTTGGTACAAAAATAGTCTTGACACGTTTTCAGCCCGCAGGCGAAAGTTCCGCCGGATGTCGTAGGATTAGTTAGGAGAGGACGTGGCCTAATTGTTGCTATTTTATTGTTGATCGATGCTTCATATTACATAAAGTTCATTCGAGATTTGTGTGTTTTGTTTTAGTTTTTTTTGTATTGGAGATCATCCAACTGATGACAAACTAATGGTTATAGGTGGTGCGGCGGAAATTAATCAGAAGTTTAGTAAAAATAAGAACAATGTAATAAAGTAACGCAACTTAATTGTGTTTGGATTCTTTAGGATTGTCTCGATTCTGAAATCTCTCTGAGATCTCGCCTGTTGAAAGAAAAGTACAGTCAGCGATAAAATTGTCTTCGATTAGTAACTGATTATAAAAAGTTATTTATATGAGTTAAAATATATATATATGAGTTAAAATTTGATATTTTTCCTCCGCATATTCCTGAGTAAAAACGGTCTCTGATTCTCTCTAAGATATTTCAGTCGTCGTTTCCGCACAGTTAAAGTTCGGTACTCGTAAAAAGCTTGGTTTATCTATATTTGTGCAATTTAGACAAGAAAAGTCTTATACAGAGCGGTGAACTACGAAAGCTCTCAATCTGCTCTCACATTCCCCGCCGATAAACTGGAAATAGACTGGTAGTAAGTACGTATGTATGTATGTCTGTATGTGTGGTGGATGTGTGTCGGCTATATATGGGTCGCTTCCGGGAGCAAGGACCGCCTTGCAGGGACATTTCGCCGGTGGAAGTAACTTTGAATTTTGATTGTCGAATACTTTGTGTGTGAATCCATGTTTATTAATACTGCGTTAGAAACGTTCAAAATAACATGATATGAAAGTAAGGATATAATATAAGTAATTATGAATTTAATTGTTTTTGTGATAAAATAATGTCATCGGATGAGCCATATGCAACAAAATTTGATATTATAATGTGCACAAGAATGTTGCTCGCTACGAATTATGAAAGGTATAACTATTACGGAATATTAAATAGTACGAGTCGAAGTATGATTAAGTATATACCTCCGATAATGTTACCGCGAGCTTATCAAACTTCCTGTGTAAAAGGAAATACGAATTTTGTAACTACGTCAACTCACTCCATACTAAAAGATTACCAATCTAAAAGAGCAATACCCAAAAGAACTGCTGGCTTGCTGTTAAATTGGAATTATTTACAATATTAACTCTCAATTGAGCGAGTGCTAACAAACAAATTAATTGAATAGCGCGATAAGGTTAATTGATTGCCATCATTCCGACACGTTCGGATGGTAATTACTCACGGTGTATGTGTATACACTGCTGCGTCACTAAGTATAGCGGTCGTTCGCCGCAAAGCAGACCGAGAAGTGGAACAGGCATATAACGATAGCAGAACACGTGGTTATGGTAACCAAAGTTAGAGGTGAGTGATTAATAGAGAATTCTTTATAATTTATATAAGTATTACATATGTATCGATTATTGCGCTTCTTTGGAATGCCAGGGATAGCCGCATTGTTGACTGGATATCAACAGTATATATAGATCTAGACGTCCACATCGGTGTAAAGACAAACGATTTGATAGGTAGTAAATGGCTTGAATGTATACCTACGATAGGACTTGTTTAACAAAATATCTTTGTACTTATCTCCTTGCACCATTTTTAGATGTCTCTGTTTAGCCCGAAGATTTTGTGGAAGAGAATGCCAGGCATTAAGTCCCCTAGTTGTACATCATTTTGTATTTTTTACAGTGAAGTTTAAATAAATAAAAAGTAAGATAGTCGGTACTAAGGTACTGATGATGCAGTTATACGTCATCACTATGGGACAGCTAAGCTAAGGTCATTCTGAACTCTCAAGCTTTCTTGCAGGAGTTAAGCTTTCTGAACTCTCAAGTTTTCTTGCAGGAGTTAAGCTTTCTGAACTCTCAAGTTTTCTTGCAGGAGTTAAGCTTTCTGCTACATAGCTTGTGTGTGTTTCTGGCCTATGCCAAACTAATCGGGTGAACGGTTTTGCCTGTGATATCCGCTTATGGATCGCAAATACGAACCTGTTAGGCGCGCCTGTCACCGAGGAAGCTGTACCATGTTGTAATTTATAAAACGACAGATATATTGCACAAGTTAAGTAGGTTGGACATATTCACATAGTCGACAGATAGGCAGAAGGTCGCTTAATTCTTCCTTAATCTAAATGTTGACATTTAGATTTAATGAAAAGGAAAATTCACCCTGTTGTGAATCGAACACGAGGAAATCAGCGTGTTATGAGGTCACAGTTCTTAACCCCCGACGCAAAATTGGTTTATAAGTTTGTCTGGTATGTGTGTCTGGAATCGTATAGCTAGTATTGCGTTGCGATTTTGATAATAATATATCGACGAATTTACTTATGCCGAAACAGACATAGTTGAAAGCAACTATGTCTGTTCGGTCTGTGCATGGCCTTATTGGCCTTTTTCTCAGACCACATTAGCATCACTCGATAGCATGGTCAAGTTTTACCTATAGTCTCCAGATTAAGCGCAAAGATACTGCAAAACCGATCCGTAATCGTACTGAATTAAACTTGCAAGATTTTCACACGTTATTATTCACTTTAACGGGACTTAATCACATACACATAAAGTTTAAAATGACATCCTCTATCCATAATCGTATTGACGGAAACCTCGGTCGATCTTATCGGGAAAGTAATCGGGAAAGTAAAGGTTTAAGTCCATTGCAGTTTATCCAACGGTTATATCTGTGCACGAGGGCGCGGGGCGCTCTTCGGTGCACTTTCTCTAAGTAAGGGATTATCCATACATTGTCGTCCTTCCGATCGAAAGGAAAGTAAGGAATAGCGAGAACTAGATCAAAGATTCTTTCCGAGAATTTAATTGGATGACATTTTCGATTGCATTTTAAAAGGATCATGATAAGTAGGTAATAATGAGAGAAAATAAATGTTATTTCATATGTAAGGCAATTTATGTGATAAGATTTAGTTTTGCCTGATGGCTTGTATCCAAGGTTACTTATTTTTTACAAGTTTTAGTCAAAATCCACATATAACTGGAACCAAACTAAAGCATTACTTTTGTGTGACTGAATTGGTAATTTGATTGTTGCATAAGGCATTCCCCGAAGCTGTTGCAATGGTATTGTTCACATGAGCTGTGAACGCGAAATGCTTTATTGCTGCGAGTAATATCAAATGCAACAAAGTACAAAGCTTTCGCTGGCCGGCGCGCCGTGACCAAAATATTATATGGCTATATGTCAACGTACTCATGACTTTAAGGGTCACAGAAAACAGCCGACGGTTCAGAAAGAGTCCATGAGGTATACGTTAAAACGAGATAGTAAGGCTTTACGTAATTTTGATTTGTTTGATGTTATGTGATAGCCCGTGTTCTTCTTCTGTTTCAATTGTATTCTATTTACTAAGGGTTTATTTAACTAAGGGTCTATTTAGCTGACTATATATTTGAGCAAACGAGCGTACATATAAGTCTAGATAAAATTACGACAAGCAAAGAAAAACATTACCACGCATATAAGTTTTTTGTGCCTGAAAGTAAATTACCCATATTTCTAGATAGTAAACTTTGGCCTGAGAATATTATATTCAGAAGATTTACAAACTTTCGGTCAAAGTATACGAGCATTAGAGCTGCAGACGGCCTATGTATTTTACTAGATGACAAGAAGTCTTAATTTAGTTAGCTTTAATTGCAAGAATGTTAAGCGGTCGGTGCAGGCAATCCGGCAGCTATGTAAAAGGTCGGATATAATCGCGCTGCAGGAAACGTGGTTGAGAAAGGACGAAATTGCCTACTTGGCCGACATAGATTGTGCGTTTGGGTACACAGGTACATCGGCTATAGATACTGAGTGCGACATGCTGCGCGGCCGACCTTACGGAGGAGTGGCGCTTCTATGGAACAAAAGTATATTCAATAATGTATCCGTAGTGAGGTGTGATAACCCGCGTGTGTGTGCCATTCGTATTACTATCGCTGAGAAGTCGTTCCTAGTGTGTAGCGTATATATGCCGACGAACAAAGTGGGCAACTTGGTGGATTTCACAGACTGCCTATCACTGGTGAGTGCGATTATAGATAATGAGGACATTGAGTTAGCATATATTTTAGGCGATTTTAACGCCCATCCAAATGAACTATTTTATATGGAGATGCTGAACTTTTGCCGCGAGCAGGACTGGACGTGTGCGGATATCGACTTATTAGGATTAAACTCGGGAACGTATAGTTTTATTAGTGAGGCAAATGGATCTAAAAGGTGGTTGGATCACATATTAACTACAAAGCACGCTACTAAGAGTATAACTAATATTAATATACAATATGATGTACTGTGGTCTGATCATTTTCCTCTGTTTATACAATGTAACCTAGATATAGAGAAAGTAAATATGTGTAACCGTAACGTCAAACCGATGGCTGACAAAGTGAGATGGGGGGAGAGGAAACCCGAACAAGTTAGTCTATATACTAAGATTTGTCAGAAGGGACTTAGTAACATTGATTTCCCGTGCGAATTTAGCAAGTGTTGTGATAGTCATTGTTATGAGGCTGGTCACAAAAAACTTATTGACAGTCTATATGTAACTATAATTAATACTTTATGCGATGCCGCCTCGACGAGTTACTCACTTAAACGCTCGCAAAAAAGGAAAACTGTAATTGGATGGAACGAACATGTCAGTGAGGCGCACAGGGAGGCCAGGGAGAAGTTCAGGTTGTGGAATTGGTATGGGAGACCGGAGTCAGGTTATTATTATGATGAGATGCAGAGAAGCCGAGGTATTTTTAAAGCGAAGCTAAAATGGTGTCAAAAACACGCTGACCAGATAAGGATGGATATCCTTGCATCTCATCATTCTAAGCGTGACTTTCGTGGGTTTTGGAAAGCCACGAGGAACCTAAACAGTAAACCTGGCCTTCCTGCAAGTATTGAGGGCATAAGTGATCATAGGTGTATAGCCAGTTTATTTCAAAACCAATTTACTGTGGCGTCACCCTTAAGGCTGAAGTGTTCATTACTGGAGGAGGAGTTGAGTGAACAGGAGATCAAAATTAGATTTACAGCGAAAGATGTTATCGCGGTTTTAAAATCTATGGCACGTGGAAAATCTCCTGGTCACGATGGCCTCAGTATTGAACACCTGAGGTATGCAGGCCCTCACTTGCCGAGGGTGCTCGCTCTGTTGTACAACCTCTGCATTAGTCACGCGTACTTACCGGAGGCAATGATGAGGACTGTGGTAGTACCAATTGTCAAGGATAAGGGTGGTGATGTAAGTGATAAAACCAATTACAGACCGATCTCGCTAGCGACAGTGGTAGCTAAAGTGCTGGACAGTTTGCTTAGTACACAATTGGACAATTACCTTGATATACATCAAAATCAATTCGGCTTCAGGCCTGGACTCTCTACGGAAACTGCCATATTGTGTCTTAAGGAAACTGTCAAGCACTACACAGAGAGAGGCACGTGTATTTATGCATGCTTTCTCGACTTATCGAAGGCGCTTGACCTCGTCAACTACGATGTCCTCTGGCGGAAGTTAAAGAACACGAAAATGCCGGTTGAGCTGCGTAGAATATTTAAATACTGGTACCTTAACCAGAGGAATGTAGTACGATGGTCGAACGCTTATTCGGAGCCATACAGGTTGGAGTGTGGGGTGAGACAGGGAGGAGTGACCTCGCCCAAGCTCTTCAACCTGTATATCAATGAACTTTTAGAGGAGCTCAGCAGCACTACTATTGGATGCCACATTGGCGATACTTGTCTGAATAATATTAGCTATGCAGACGATATGGTGCTGCTGAGTGCCTCTCCTTGTGGTCTGGCGAAGCTAATAAATACATATGAGAAATATGCACTCAGTCATGGTTTGACGTATAATGTCAAGAAGAGTGAATGCATGGTCTTTCAAGTTAGAGGTAAAGAACTGCCACCAGTACCACCTATTAAGCTAAACGGAACTCCACTGAATAGGGTGAACCAATTCAAATACCTTGGGCATGTAGTAACCTCTGACTTGAAAGACGATGCTGACATTGAAAGGGAACGGAGAGCGTTGTGTGTTAGAGCGAATATGGTGGCCCGCAGATTTGTTAGTTGCTCAATTGAGGTGAAAAAGACTCTTTTTAGAGCATTCTGTACAACCTTTTACACTTCTAGTCTGTGGGCGTGCTATACGCAAAAACAGTACAACGCTCTTCGTATACAGTATAACAACGCTTTCAGGGTGCTGATGGGACTACCTCGGTTTTGTAGTGCGTCGGGGATGTTCGCGGAGGCCAGAGTAGACTGTTTCTACACTACAATGAGGAAACGCTGCACATCCCTGGTGCGCAGGGTGCGGGCTAGTTCCAACGGCATCTTGAGAGCGTTTGCGGAGAGATTTGACTGCCAGTGCCTGAATCACTGTCATATGATTCACGTACTGGTGTCCAAGCCTCTCCAGAATAGGTTAAAATATGATAAGTTAAATGTAATATAATAAGTTAAATGTAATATGATCCTAAGTTGGTCGAAATAAATGAATTTATTATTATTATTATTATAATATTGCAGCCTCTTAGGAGTCTGAGGGCCTGCGAGCTGTAGCACAATGCTGAGCTTGAGCCTTTTTGCTGGCACACTTAGTTAAGTTATTGTTTGTAAATACTTAATTGGTCATGATGTGGTTGCAAATAAAATATTTTCTTTGTTTATTTTATACTACGTCGGTGGCAAACAAGAATACCGCCCGCCTGATTGCCTATGGACGTCTGAAACTGGAGAGGTGTTACATGCGCGTTGCCGACCCTAACACTCCGCACCTTCGTTGAGCTCTGGCAACGTGACTCACTGGCAGGAAAACAACACTTAATCTTCTAAATTCTTTCTTTTTAATTTTAAATTACAATTTCCGATTCACAAATTGTTTGATTCGATTCACAGATCGTCATTTTGACTGATGGCAGTTACTAGTATGCGACATGCCGAAACGTCTTCACGTTACGTCCAACTTTTCAAATTCACTGCAAGTTATATTACTATTAGCACGCCGCCGTCGTAACAGTGAATTCTGATGGTTGTGACTTACACAATATTCAATAAGCCGTGAATCGCTTGCGGTTCGTCTGTTCACCGCAAGATAACCGGGAAATAACCAGGTGAATGAGGTAAACCTCACTAGATAAAAGGATTTTCTATGAGGTAGTTTATGCACGTCAATAATAGCTGTTTATGACATATAAAAAGCATTTTAACGACTTTTATGCGTACCAAGTCACGGGCTTTGGATGTCCAAATCCAAAGGAATTTTGAGTATGTACTCTAATTCTAATTAATAAGTAATGTCTAATTTTCTGATTGTACCCTTATTCGCCTACTCCTTTTCTACTATTAGCGCTATTTTATTTTAAGTTTGTACACTACACCTTTTATCATATTTGGGATTATTTACGTTAGGCGTTACTTAGAATCTTGTGAGCTCTTTAGATCATAATAGAATATTTGAACTAGGTATCTACATAGCTTGAACAAGGCCCTAGGAACCGGCGTGAGGAGTAAATGAGTGTGGGTGGGGGTCAGGGGTCCGGGACTCTAGACTCCGGCACCCGCCGACGCAGTGCCACCGCTGACCTAATTCCGACCAATCAACACTTCCTACAGCTACACCAATAAATATGTGTATTTTACTGCCAATGTCATATTTAAACTGGAACCGAATTAAAAGTTCAGGTGGGTCAATTAGAGTTCATCTATTAAGCTAACTATGCACTGACTTTGACATGACAAAGTATGGAAATGCCACTGTAAACTTTTCTGTGTATTTATATGAATCTGAAGATTATGGTGGCACTACTCCATTCTGCACCGCGAACTGTATGCAGAGCAAGCTTGGCTCGACCTTAACCGCAACTACGAATCTATTAATAGTTAATCTGAACCTTGGAAAGTAGCCTAAAGATGGGCCCCAGTTTCAACTGATGGGAAGTGCAAGGCCCTATAGCGATTGGACTAAAAGGTCGCAAGTTCGAATCTCGCTCAAGGCGGTGCATTTTTCCACTTCCTAGCCTATCCCTTACCGTTCGGTCTAATAAATTGAATTATGAGCCACTTTTAACCTTAACAATTAGATATCATATTCATTATGTCAAGGTTCAACCTATAATTTAATTTGTCTTCTAATTCTACAAATTAATATACGCCTCAATGCAATGAAATGATGTACGCGGTCGCGGGTGGACAAACTCATATTTAGGGGCCGAAATATTCCTACAAATAACTTGGACACATCTTGGGTGCTGTGACAGACACACAAGAAGTTTTAACATTCACTGAATAAAAAGCGGCCAAGTGCGAGTCGGACTCGCCCATGAAGGGTTCCTTTATGACGTATTAAAAAAAACTACTTAAACTACTAGATCTCGTTCAACATTTTACCACTTTGGACACACATTTTACCACTTTGGTAAAAGTCTCTCGCGCAAACTATTCACTTTAGAAAAAAAATATATTAGAAACCTAAATATCATTTTTGAAGACCTATCCATAGATACCCCACACGTATGGGTTTGACGAAAAAAAATTTTTTTTTAATTTTATGACGTATTAAAAAAAACTACTCACTAGATCTCGTTCAAAACAATTTTCGTTAGAAGTTTGCATCGTAATGTATATCATATATTTTTTTTAGATTTTTCATTCTGTTATTTTAGAAGTTACAGGGGGGGGACACACTTTTTTTTACTTTGGGAGGTTCTCTCGCGCAAACTATTCAGTTTAGAAAAAAATGATATTAGAAACCTTAATATCATTTTTGAAGACCTATCCATAGATATCCCACATGTATGGGTATGTTGAAAAAAAAAATTTTTTTTAATTTCATGACGTATTAAAAAAAAACTACTTACTAGATCTCGTTCAAACCAATTTTCGGTGGAAGTTTACATGGCAATGTATATCATATATTTTTTTTAGATTTTTCATTCTGTTATTTTAGAAGTTACGGGGGGGGGGGGACACACATTTTACCACTTTGGAAGTGTCTCTCGCGCAAACTATTCATTTTAGAAAAAAATGATATTAGAAACCTCAATATCATTTTTGAAGACCTATCCATAGATACTCCACACGTATGGGTTTGATGAAAAAAGATTTTTTGAGTTTTCAGTTCTAAGTATGGGGAACCCCCAAAATTTATTGTTTTTTTTCTATTTTTGTGTGAAAATCTTAATGCGGTTCATAGAATACATCCACTTACAAAGTATGAACAGTACAGCTCTTATAGTTTCGGAAAAAAGTGGCTGTGACAGAATCGGACAGACAGACGGACATGACGAATCTATAAGGGTTCCGTTTTTTGCCATTTGGCTACGGAACCCTAAAAACGTGCATATTGGATAGTAGTGGTAAGGCTCTCTCACCGACCTTAACTAATGTAAAAGCAAAGTACCTATTAGTACGGTCTAATTCAAGAGCACTTGACACGAAGAACCTTCAGCTGTCAAAGTGTTCCATCACCTGATTGTTATTGTTGTTGTCTGAGGCCACGGTTTGGAATGTAAGAGCAACGCCGCGAGGCACGGTGCTGGCTGTCGTAAACGTAGAGCAAATACTAGCGTACGGTCACAGACTAATTAATGATCCATCTAAGGTTCAAGCTAAGTAGGTTGGCAATACGAACGGTATGAAATGTCCAATGTAAAGTAAACCAAAATGACTGTACACACGGTGATACGAGACTCTCTTGAGCTTATACATTATATCTTTTGCCTTGTGTAGTTCAAAGTCTAGTTCAAGTTCACTTGACACGAAACGCCTTGGAATGTGGAAGTATTCCATCTGATTGTTATTACTACTGTCTAAGGCCACTGCCTGGAATGTACGGCAACGCCGCAAGGCACGGCGCGGGCTGTCGCAAACGTAAGCAATTATTAGCGGCCATGCGAGGCTATCGAGTTTAAACACCATATAGGTGGTTTATGACAACAGTTAAAAAAATATGAGTCGATTCTCCAATAACCCTGTATAGGATGAGGACCTTATAAGAGGTGTACTAAGGAGTGTAAGTCAGAATGATTCTATGTAGAGTTATAGTTGACATCATAACATTTCATCGTTTTTTGGACCCGGGTATGTCCTTAAACTACGTCCAAAAGAGAGGTAAGTATGGGCACTGTAAATAGTATGAATATCATCTCGCTTTGTGTGGTATAGGGCACAGCATAGCGGATGCCATTCCAGATCTAGAGCAGAAAACCTTACAGAAAACCGCAGCCAAATAACACTAAGACCCTATTCATAGTATGTAAAATTGTCAGCTGCCTTTGTTTTTTTTTTACATGACATTAAACAGCATTGTCTTGTTAAAGGGCCCACTGATTATCAGTTCGCCGGACGATATCGGCCTGTCAGTTATTCGCGATTGTTCGCTTTTGCGAATAACTGATAGGCCGATATTATTATATAGGGTCCGATGAACCTAGTATATAGTCATTAGTCGTGCCGACAATGTGCTCAATTTTTATAAATTAAAAGGATCACTAGCAGGTTTTTTGTAACATATTGAAACCGAAAGTTATATGGACCCAAATTTGCAAGTGGTCGGGACATCCCTGGGACTTGATTATTGAACTTACGACGAAAGAACAAATAACGACAAATGAGAAGGTAGTAAAACGTTAATCAAGTAGGTTTATTACCTAGTTATATGCGTTCCCTCATTGTAGTAGTAGATGCACATAATATTTGAGTAGCCGCTCCTACGCGGTGCGGTAATCGTGAATGAGGTAACGCGGAATTTACGCAAACCTGCAGCTTGGGCCGCCCACTAGTGCTGCCGGTACAGTCATATAGAACACTACTAACAGTTTCGATAAACGAATATCTTATAGCAGTTAAGGCATAAATATTCGCTACAAAACGCTAATGAATCTAGAGTAATTAACCGAGAGAGTGAGTGAGACCCGTTATCTTGGGGTCTGGTCTGCGTATTTTTTTTTTCAGCTGATGAACGAAAATTGATTTGGCAGAAGACGCCACGTCGAATAGAGGACGGGGCTACAAGTAAATAAGAGAAAAAGAACAGCTGTACAAAGATAGTTACGAATGTGATGCATGAAAATACAGTAAGTGTATTAGTATTGATAAGTGAGGCGATACATAGAGTCAGAGATGTGATCCTAAATGATAATATTGTAAACAGTAAACGTAGTAAACTTTTTTATAAATTATCAATCTGTTTCAGGCCTGAGAATCGTTTTCCTCCGCCGATGCCATCATCAAATACTTCCAGCAACATCCAAAATAGTATTTCAATAATAACCGTATGATATTTTGTCTTCATTAAATGGCCCCATGTGAGATAAGCTCCAATAAGCGACATGTAGCCCGTGTGTCCCCGACAGTACGCGAGCGGCTCGCCTTCACCCACATGTGATGCTTAATTGATCTTCTCTGAGTCAGCCGACAAAGCTTCGCTAGCGCCACTTTACGAGCTTTTAACGGTGAAAGCTAATTTTTGTTGGCTATTTATAGTAGATAAATGAGATAAGATGGATGGTTCCTAACTATGTAGAGAAACCATTCACAATCAAAAGGATTAAATCCGCAGCCTTAGTATAATTTTGAAAGTTCCAGTTCCCAGTTCCAAACATTCAGTCATTTATACAGAAATAAATGAATACTACTTTACCTATCCTGAAGCGAGTGAAATTGTGACGAGACCTTCTAGTTTTAATAATAATATGCTGCACTATTTGGATAATGAAGTAGCTATCCCTGTATACAAATATTTTAGATCTCGGGCTCGGATCTGAACCATAATCTTGTCATTACTATAAATCAAATTCGTTTATACCATTCCAAGTATAGTTTCTATTTTTCTCCGTGAGCTTCTACGGATTATCGTCTTATCTACTTATTGTTTAAAAACCGCAAAGGCGCGTGCCACTATGAAAAAATGGTCAAGCCGCATAGGTAGCGTTTATTGAATTACTACTCTATTGAGCACGGAATAAGATTCATTATGAACTAATACAGAATTCTAACAGAATAGCTGTCTGATCTCTATTGGTGCGTCTAAGGTAGGCGACCTAAACGCTCTCAAACCAGCTTAACGTGACACTGCGATCCGAAACAAAGATACGTATTCGAAGACCTCGCTTGCACTGGTAATGCGAGCGCACGGCTAGCTAGCGCCAAGGAAGCAATGTTATGTTTCTCGAGGAGCAGGTAAAAAACAGGGCCGGAAGTTCACACAAATATATTTGGGTGGTTTTACGAAATAACGTTAACTCTTCAGACTTCTAACAAACTGACACTGTTTGTATGGTTTGCTTGAAAGAGTTAGCGTGATTTGACTCTAAACGATATGCATATTTTGTTTTATATTTATTTATTTTATGCATACACTATTATGTATTATGTTACTTATTTTTTTGTTGACTCATAATATAAATTTGTATAAATGTTTTACTAAATGTGTACTCTATTGTAAATAATATCTTTATTTTAGTGTACATAATTATAACATATAGGTCTATTTTAACATTAGTAGTACGGGATTGTTAAATGGATATACATATTTATTAATATTTTACCATTGTTTTATTGTTTATTTAAAATTAGCCTGTTTAAAGTTTAAAATTAGCAAACAACTGTTTAAACAGTTGATTATAAAAATGAGTATATCTCGTTATTATTGTAATTACACAAACCCATTCTGTTAGATGTGTACCTACTATTTAAATAGTGTTATGTTTTATCCCTTTAAATTAAAGAACGTAAAACCACCCAAATATATTTGTGTGAAAATCCGGCCCTGTTTTTTACCTGCTCCTCGAGAAACATAACATTGCTTCCTTGGCGCTAGCTAGCCGTGCGCTCGATTTACCAGTGCAAGCGAGGTCTTCGAATACGTATCTTTGTTTCGGATCGCAGTGTCACAAGTTAAGCTGGTTTGAGAGCGTTTAGTCGCCTACCTTAGACGCACCAATAGAGATCAGACAGCTATTCTGTTAGAATTCTGTATTAGTTCATAATGAATCTTATTCCGTGTTCAATAGAGTAGTAATTCAATAAACGCTACCTATGCGGCTTGACCATTTTTTCATAGTGGCACGCGCCTTTGCGGTTTTTAAACAATAGATAAGACGATAATCCGTAGAAGCTCACGGAGAAAAATAGAAACTATAACAGTTCTATGGAACCATTGCGTAGGCTAAGACAATTGTCAATATCTATAGGCGGCCAATACTAACGTTGCATTAAAATAATTTAATAATCGTTTATTTTAGAATACTCGAACAATGATCATTGATCACATACATGCCTACCATATGACGTCATTGAACTATTATTACTACGTAATATAGAACCGGCACAGTATTTTGCGCCATCAGTTGTTGTTGTTTTGACAACAAACCATAGAAGCGGAGCGTGAATCTCGCGACCTAAACGCGTAAGCGCCAGAAATTTCACGGCGCTTACGACGTTTTGGTCGCGTGGTACAGGTGCGATTGCGGCATTTTTATTGTTTGGTATAGCGTCTCGATAGTAATAATAACTCAATGTATGACGTACACGTATTACATAAAATGGTAGAGTCCGTCTAAGATAACTTTGCACCGGTTTGACAGAACAACGTAAGGCAGTGTCATTATAAACGTCATATTTTCATAGGAATATGACATTAATTATGACATCGCTACACTTTGCCATTGCAAATGCCATACAAATTACTATTTTTCTTAACTTGCAAACAAATATAAAATGAAAATGAAATGTTATGAAAGTGAAAGAAGCGAAAGAATGTGTCAGGATCGTAGCAAGTGGACATCCGTGATGGTCTCTGCCTACCCCTTCGGGAAATGGGCGTGATTGTATGTATGTAAGCAAACAATTGAAATAGATTTTCTTCGCAATTGATAACTCTTTTAATTGCACATATAAAAAAAACAGGAACGCTCCAGTGCGAGTTTTACTCATTCCCGTTATAAATTCAGCACTTTGTCACGGACATAACAATAACAATCACAAGGGGACTAATGCGAGGGGAATAAATTCAGTTCTAAAACCGCTCTTATTACGAAGACATTAAGGTCTAAAGCGTCAAAGCTGTACAAGTGCATCGAAATAATTATGAAATCCACGTGCAGTGCAAAACCCGTAAAATTGGACGATTGAGAGCGAGGATTAGCTTACTCGGCAGATAGGGTGTAAATGCAGTCAATGACATAGCACTAGGGGTTGTGCGAGTGTTATCTTTTTGCTACAATTTCGGTGTATATACATAGATCGTTTCATTCACGAACACGCGTGGTTTGGCTCGTATTGTAATGCTATTAAGAGGATACGGGAGCTGAGATTTAAATATTTTAGGTGATATATCCGTCTCGCTATCGGAAGCGGCTCCTAAAACTAGTGCGATAAGGATAACGCCAGGTTAGTCGTGCGTAAAAATCTCAAAAAGCGATGTTTCATACTCGACTGTTTCCTCCTCTAAAACTTAACCAAACGGAACGAAATTTTGAGATCTAAATGGTAATTAAATTATCTGTATCGGACTGTTTTGCTTTTGAGGCTAATTGATATCAGTTTTGAATACCGCCGCTTCTCTTTGCGGCCTAGTAAATTAGGCCGTTTTTGCGAATATTCAGTACCTATTAGGTAGGTATACTAAACGGCGCATTACAAGAGTACACTCTGGGTAAGCTTTTTTTCACTGTTCTTATTTAATCATTGCTCACTGTCCTTCTATAAAAAGTATTAGGTCATAATATTCACTAACAAGCCGAAATCGCCTAAACAAATTAACCTGAATAAACTAACACATTGACACGTTATACTTGTAATATAAATAAGTAATTTAAATTAGTTCAGTCGTAAAACAACGGAAGTTTGATATAAATATAATTAGGCGCCGCGGGCAGTATGTCAAAGGCTGGGCCCCATAAAGATATCACCATAAGTATAATTCATCGTCCACACTGTGAACTGATTATTCGTAAACCTTACTGCAAAGACATAAGGTCTACCTATGTTCAGTCTAGTCTAGATGATTCCCTAGATGCAGTGATGCTGCTGCTAGAGCAGTAACGCTAAGGGTCTCCCCAAACCAGTCGACGCGGAGTCGGCTTTCGCCGAGTGTTTTACACCACACTATTCGCATTTAGCCGATCGACCGTCTCCGCGGTTGGACACCTGCGTTTAGCAGTCTCATCCTCCTTGCGGCCGTAGAGACGCCCGATCGCCTGCGACTTGCTATCGCAACAGTTGTAAAGCGACGGTCGGCTCTCCCGTGCTCCGTCCTGCCGTCGAGACGTCAGACAGCACACGTACAGCCGTTGAGTCCGACGAACAGATGTAGGACAGCGGGTGATCGGCAATCGTAAATCTCATTTTTGGAGACTGGTTGTTAGTTACAACCTGAGTTTGAAATTGAACAGACCTGTAAGATTATTTTCCTTGGTAATTGTTACATATTATATAATAACCTGTGATGATGGATATTTTACGTAGACGGGCATGGAAAAAAAGGCTTACCAGCATTTTTATCGTAGCCTACTTGTTGGAAGAGATAGAACAGCAGCAAAAGCGGAGGCGACCGTGGGTTGATTCTTTGTGGCAATATAGATTAAGTGAAGGTGAATTTAATTTACGATATCCTCGTTTGAGACTCGATCCAAAAATGTTTTACGATTATTATGGCCGTCATCGGCTCTGTTCGGCCGTCGTCAGCTATGTTCGGCCGTCGAAGACGCTGATCGGCTTCCGCCAGCTCTGACCGGTCCTTATCGTAGGTACTCGGCCGTGATCGGAGACGTTCAACTCTTTCCGGCACCGTACGGCGGTATAAGGAGATTTATGAATGCGAACGTGTGCGGTAGGCTGCAAACAGCGTCGTACGAATGCGAACAGCTTTACGGCAAAACGCCGTTTTCCCGTCGAAAGACGTCGTTTCGCGTGGGCCGAGCCGATTTACGACTTATTCGCTCTTATTGCGTTGACATAAAGCTTTTTCCGTACGCGATTTGCCGAAACGGCGTCGACTAGTTTGGGGAGACCCTAAGACTGCGTTTTCAACATAACACATAATGAACACATTCCTCGCCACGCATCCTCGCACATCTATGGGCCTTAGTGTCAACTACTCAATCTCTCTGCCTTACCTAAAGGTTGACTGGTAGAGAATGCTTAATGGCATTAAGTCCGCCTTTTGTACTATAAGGTTTTCTTTTGTGCAATAAAGATTAAATAAATAAACTTCCAACGAAGCGACTGCCATTGTCAACACAGTTGGTTAACTGACTATGGGTAATTATTGCTTTGTGATAAGTTCTACCATTGGTTAGTTAAGGGTGTTGCTGTTGCTATGGGTAGAGGAAATGTAAAATGGCCGCTAAATTTAACTTTTAGTGCTTTGCTAGCCTTGCGGTGGTCGTAAAACGGACAAACATGATTATGGACGTTATGGTATACACTACACAGTCACACTACGCGTGTAAGTGTAAATTAAATTTCGAAAATATTCATAACATATCATTGTCGAAAGCGCTCCAAACGCGAAACATATTCCTGAATTGCAAAGTTCATGATCTCCTGTATTCCAAAGACAAAAGTCCAATAAAAGAAATGTACTCACTAAAGCACAGTCGTGATCTGCGTTAGAATTTCTGAGTCCGGGAGAAGGAATAAATTGTGCAGCTGTCTCCATTAATCCTACTAATTAATACGAGACTTGAATCCTGATGTGGCAGCCTCATCCGTTGGCATTGACCGACAATAGAGCCGCAGAAAGTTTGAACTCACAATCTAAAAATACTTATACACTTTAGGGACACGAAAATACTATAATGTATTTCGAATTCATTAATAGAAAAGCCAAAGAACAAAGGGGATTTAGCAAAAAAGGACCGACTTCAGAAAACAGTTTCAAATGGCACCATACGGTTTTCATCAGCAGCTCCACTTCTCCAGATGATCCTCTACTAGAGTAAATGCATAAATTACTCTTTCTCCAGGATCAAAGAAGTCTTACTAGATGACAATGGGGCCAACTGTACCCTTACAAACAAAAAATAAGTTTTCCAATCCGGTTAAGTAGTCTTCGAGAAATCAGGGTACATAGAAAAAAAAATGCGACTTTGTGTCAAGTGGGTGTATTCCTCCTGGCTTTTGCTCGTTCAGCAATAGTTTTTACGTTTCCACCTTTGTGGATGGGCTAATTTGTAATCCCGTTGCCAAGCACGCTAATAAAGTCACGCGAACGTAACGATGCCTACCTTGTTTGTCGAACTTATTTACTCTGGGTCACGGAATTCTGTAACGATCACAAATCTAATCTTATATATTTCAGAGACTATGTAAACTGACTATTCGTAAAACTTATTACTAGTGAATCTATAAGCTGTAGACCTCGCGAACCCGCCGAAGCCGAAGGGTAGCTTATTATTCAATTCCAACGTAACCGTCCTTCTGACTTTAAAAGGCTGGAGTTGAACTTCTATAGCGATCGCGATGGCCTTTCATCTCGCTCTCAATCACCGGATGCATAAAACGGGTAGTTGAGAAAGCAGCAACCCAAAATTAATTATGTATATCCAGGATTAATATTAATTGAATTTCCATATTTTTCTTTCAAGCGTCAAACTTTCGATAAAGTTCAATAGATGAATATGCATCTACTCTATAGAGTTCTTGGCGAACCGCGAGTTCTCAGTTCGGGCACAGAATAAATAATATTGCGGTTCAGGGCGAACTACTAGTTATTAAGTCCAAGCTGAAACGAAGACGCTTCACTCGCTCAACAAAGTCGTAAGGCTGTCTATTGGCACTTCCTCGTGTCTTCAATTGAACCATCATCGACACTGACAACTGATCTACCATAGACCTTTTTGTAACGCCATTAGACCTATCATTGTCTCCTCTTAGAACGCTTCCTGGACAGCCAAGGCCGACGCGAGGCATTTCACTAATGCGTAACGATTAAACTAAATGCCTTCGTTTCGTTTTAATTACCGAGACACTCCATTAACATGTTTAATGGTTGTATTTTTAAGTGTTACGCAGTTGGAAGGTGAAGTGGTTGTTGATAGTAATCTTGTATTTGTAATTTTAGAACGGGATTTACATTTTGGTAAAGCTATGTAACAAATATGCATACAGTCAATAACATCTAGCAAAATGAATCATTCTAAAATACATCCTGTATCAACAGGCTTGTTTTGCCTTATGAGTATTTGTGTGCGTTTCGTGGTGCAAGATACAGGCTGTTTATTTAGACACCTGCAATAATTTACGGACTGAATATATAAGTCATACTAAGCAACTTTTACTATGGGACCAACCCCGAAATCGTAAAAAAAAAAACAGCCAAAATGAATGATGAATATAAAACAGCCCATTTTTTTCGCGACATCGGGGTTGGTCCTATAGTAAAAGTTGCTCAAAATGGCCTTTATATCAAGGCCTGTCGACTTCCTTAGAAAGACGTGACGCTTCATAATTGCGCATGTGTGGTCTGACATTCTGGAAATAGATACCAGTTATTAATATAAAAATATTTTGCTACAGCAACATTGCTCCTATCTGACTTTGTCTATTCAACTTTGGGAACAAATAAAATCATTATTATCAAATATTTTGATTTATGTCACACTACCATAAGTAAATTATTATTATTTTATATAAATTATTACCCATTTCAGTTTGTCTTTGTCTATGTTCATATAATCTATGGAGGTCAGAGGCACAAATACCCTCCATAAAGCCTTGCACTTGGGTCTGGCCGGTTAGAACATAGACAAAAGTCTGCAATGTCAATGCTGTCAAAGTCATTGACGCAAAACTATTTTCATTTTCAAAACTATCTGTTTTCATATAAAATAATTAAATAACGATTTATGTTCTTGAAATAGATTTATTGATTAATTTTTAAACTTAAAAATCCACCGCACAGTATCTCCGCTCAGACTCGGTTAAAGTTTAATCCCTTGTACTAAACAAAGAAACAACAATTAATTCAAGGTAAGAAATATTTTAATCTATAAATAAAATAAGTGTACTATTGCCAATTTCAAATACATAAATTTGAAGTCTACGTCTACCTCTGAAGTCCTACGGACGCCCTATCGCATCCAAAATTACAATCAAAATTCATCATAGATGCAAAATTTAACATTGTTTTAGCTGGCAATTTAGAACTCTGGTAGCTCTCAGCAAGGTTAGTAATTAGGGACATAGGTTATAGTATTGTTTAAAATGTGACTGTTTTGTTTTAGGGGGTGAATGTGAGAAAATAATCCTTGGCCGTCATATCATTTCCTTGGAAAGGCTCAAAATCAAAAGGCACGGATCCGCCACATAATTCCGACTAGTTGTAGTTTCCCGGTGACCATCAACAAGACCGCTGCACTGAGCTGTGGAGCAGAAAGTGTCCGATAATCGGATAGATGTAATAACAACTTTGTCTATCATATATTCATGATATATGTGATATGATTAAAATTTACACTAATTGCAATTGTGGAGTAAAATCAGATGTGCCAAAGATCATGTTTTAGATATATAAAAAGCTATATTAAATGCAATAAATAGTATATGTATATATATAAAATTGTTTTTATCATGAAGATTTTAATAACTTCTATTTATTGTTATGAAGGTAATCTGGGAATTAAAACATGTGCTAAAAATAGGCGACCTAAACATAAATAACGCCTTAAAAAATCAAAAGATAATAATCACACGCACAGGATAGGTTAACTATTTGGTCTACGGCGGGTCATAGAGCACTACCTGACAGACAGGGTAGTGCTCTATAAAGATAAAAGCGGCCTAAAATCAAAGGCCATGGCCTGCGGGGTTCCACAGGGGTCGGTACTGGGACCCTTACTGTGGAACCTCGGCTATGACTGGGCCATAAGAGGTGCCCAACTTCCCCGCATGATCACCATTTGCTACGCTGATGACACAATGGTGGCTGTGCGGGGAAAGGATCGGGCCGAGACTCTACGAAGGGCAGCAGTGGCCACTGAGCTCACAATGGGCAGAATTGAGCTCTTAGGCCTTAAAGTGGCTCTCGCAAAAACTGATGCCATAGTGTTTGGCGGACGAGGATGGAAGGTGCCAGCTGGTACCAGTATACCAGTCGCAGGTGAGGCGATCCAGATCAGGTCCAGCATTAAATATCTTGGCCTTACTCTGGACCGCAAATGGAACTTCGAGGAGCATTTTAAAAAGTTGGCTCCTCGAGTAGTGGGCGCGGCTTCGGCCCTGAGCAGTCTCCTGCCCAACATAGGTGGACCGGGCTCCCTGTGCCGGCGCCTCTACACAAGTGTTGTACGGAGCATGGCGATGTACGGAGCGCCCATCTGGGCAGACCGGCTTTCCAGCCGCAATAGAGCCCTCCTTCGCCGGCCTCAAAGAGTCGTAGCCCTGCGTGTTACAAGGGCATACCACAATGTATCACACGCAGCGGCATGCCTGCTGGCGGGCACCCCTCCGTGGGAGCTTGAGGCGGTGATCCTTGCCGAGAGATATAGGATGAGAGCTGAAGCCAGGGCGCGCGGAGAGCGGTTAGACCCTGAAGAAGCAGAAAGAGCGGAAAGACGTGTGCTGGACCGTCTTAAGGAGAGATGGAAGGAGCTGTTGGAGGATTCCCCCTATGGAACACGCACGATAGGGGCAATGCTCCCATCAATAGACGAGTGGTTAGGAAGAAAGTTCGGTGTCCTTACTTTCAGGCTAACGCAGGTAATGACTGGACATGGCTGCTTCGGTCATTACCTGCATGGAATAGAGAGGGAGCCCACACCGGTGTCATGAGTGCGGGGACCCAGACGACACGGCCCAACACACCCTCGAGACGTGCAAAAGTTGGGAAATGGAGAGACGGCAGTTAATATGTAATGCCGAAATAAGTGGTGGAGACCTCTCGCTGCACAATGTGGTGTCTGCTATGTTGCTCGGCGAGAGACAATGGAAAGCGGTTGCCTCCTTTTGCGAGATAGTAATCAAGAAAAAGGAGGAAGCGGAGCGTGTGCGTGAAGACGACGTGAACGCACACCCGCTACGGCGTAGGCGAAGGGGAAGAAGGAGGTTGGAATATATTAACCGCCTGCTTCCCCAGTAGAGCTACGGGGAGGGGACCCGCAATATGGCTCTACCCGTCTGGGAAGGGGTTGTAGCGTTACCAACCCCTCCTCCTTAGGCACGAGGGTGCTAACGTTTAGCAACCGGGGGAGCACCGTGGAAGAATGCTAGCGACCCCACGATGCTCCCCGAACCGGCAGGAGGGTCTAACGCCGCAGAGGGTTTAGTGGGTAGTCTTCTCTCCCCTTTCTGATTAGAAAGGTGCGAGAGCTGTGAGTCCCACATACCCCCACTATAGGCCAACACCCCACGGCCTGGGGATGATGCGTAAAAGCATTCCGTTACGCACTATTTGGTACCCACATCAATAATGAACCGAAATTACCGACCTGTCTCATTGAATAAAATTCATATAGGTATGTAATATTATATGGAAGTGTCACAATTAGTTCAACAAGCCCCGTCCGATACATAAATTTGTATAGAAAATGACTTTTTTCCTGCCTATTGTATGTTTTTCGAACGAATTAAGCTCTTTTGATCCTAATATATAGGAATAAAAATATTTATAACTTGATAATAAACTGTATTGTTACCTTTTATATTGAAAAAACTTCAAAATATAGATATTATTATCTCTTAGGACAAAAGATGCCTGTGATTTTGATTAATATGTGGCACAATATTTTTCTTTTTTGGTAAATACTAATTTGAAAACCTCACCCTAAAAAAACAAAAATGAAAAAAAAAAAAAAAAAAGAAATTCCGTCGCCGGGATTCGAACCAAGAACCACTAGCTAGAACTGGATCACTACCTACCAAAAGCCGCCAGGCTAAACCGGTTGTCAATTTTAGTACTGAGATACAAAGAGAGCGCCACTAGTATAAACGAACTTTTGAAAGGGACATTTTTTTGTATGGAGTTAGCGTTCTTCTCCTAGTGAGTATTATATTCTTTGCTTTATATTCACCCCGTAAATTATTGCAGGTGACTAAGTAAACTGCCTGTATTATCGCAGTAAAAGTAATGTGAATGTTACAGTGACAGTAGACTGTGACAAACAGATGGTCAAGGTGACGTTGTTGTTATCACGTGAGCCACTGCAGGGTTTTTTAATTTTCGAAACACGCTTTTTGGGGTAGTTATAACCCCTTTTCATAAAGGGACATCTTCCAAGCGTGTTAACAAGATGTGAATACTGATTCTTCCAACAAATTGTACTCCTATTGCCGCCTGGCTGACGGGACATAATAACAACAAGAAATATTTGATTCTCCCATATACAAGAGCAATCGATTATCGATATTTGCGTTGCGGTAGACCCTCCGACAGAAACGAACTTTCTATTTAGCAGCTAGAATCTAGCTTAACTTTGACCCCGTTCGGCGCTCGCTTACTGGTTTCTCCTCTCGTATCACATGAAAAGCCTCGCGCGGTATTTCAAATGAAATTCAGCTAACTAAAAGGCTTCTTCGACTATCGAGTGCGCAGGACGGCCGCCGATATATTAAGCGAAGTGGAACTGGGCAGTCAGCTGAGGCGACATTTGAGCCGACACCTGACACCGCGTTCCGCTGTGGGAACCCTCTTACTCGGCTCGAGTCGGCTCTCTCAACATCAGAGTTAGGATACAAGCTTTGAAAGGTGTCGTGACATATTTACCTGTTCATCAATCATCAATCAATCTTAAAGCCCTTAAACTGCAGGAATAGATTCTATATTGCACTCATAAACGCATTTTTGTATACGCGCATTTCGTTTATATTGGCGAAGATAGCCGGGATATTCTAAAGGCGGGTGACAAGTCGCGAGCCGAAAACTACCGTCCCATCGCCATCCTGAGCTCATTTGCTAAGGTTTTCGAGAGTGTCCTGCACTCTAAATTTTACACTTTAGTTGATCCTTATTTAAATGATGCGCAGCATGGGTTCAGGAAAGGCCGCTCCGTCAACACAAACCTTCTCTCGCTCGTAAACCACGTCTCGGATAAACTGGACAAAGGATGCCAGGTTGATGTTGCATACCTTGATTTCAGGAAAGCATTTGACCAGGTTGACAACGATATCCTTTTAGAAAAACTGTCCGCAGTAGGCTTTGACCCATCACTCCTTCAATTGTTTGCCAGCTACCTGAAGGATCGTAAACAATTCGTTCGGCTCGGTTGCTTTGACTCCGATCTGTACCCAACAAGATCTGGTGTTAGTCAGGGATCCTTGCTAGGTCCCTTTCTCTTCACTATTATGGTGAATGATCTTTCGACCTGTCTGGTTTCCGGTAAACTTCTATTATATGCCGATGACATAAAAGTCATGGTAGATATCAAAACCCCGTCAGATTGCCAGGACATGCAGCATAACCTGGATGCGATATATCGATGGAGCGTTAAAAACCGCCTTTCCCTTAATGTGGCCAAGTGCCATGTCATGAGTTTCACCCGGGCTAGGCTGGGCATACTCTCGAACTACCTCATCGATTGCAAGTCTATATCCCGCACTCATTCTATGAAGGACCTGGGGGTGCTCTTTGATCCTGGTCTTACATTTCATGACCATATACGCTCTCTGGTTGCAGAAGGGTTTAAGCGCTTGGGGTTTGTTACACGTAACTGCAAGGACTTTAAGCATGTTGGTGTCTTCAAAGTTTTATACTCTGCTCTGGTACGATCCAAACTGGAAGCAAGCTCGTGCGTATGGAGCCCATACGAGACGACCTACATGCTTATGCTTGAGAAGGTTCAAAAATGTTTTCTGCGTACTCTCTTCAAGAAAATGTACGGGTACTATCCGTTCATGTATCCGACGGCTTACTTGCAGGGTGCGCTAGGATACAATGCACTAGCGACGCGCAGACTGTTCGACCAGCTGGTAACAGTGCTTCGTATCCTGCGCGGTCGTCTGGACTGTCCTGAGTTAGTTGGCGAGGCATGTCGACTATTTGTCCCAGACGGGCGTGCCCGGTTTCGTGCTGACCGCCTGCGCCTCTTCGCGGTCCCTCCCGCCCGCACGGTCTCGCGGCGCAACTCGCCCGTTTGTCGAGCGTTGCACACGCTCAATAAGCTCGCTGCTGTGCAACACTCCTGCGATTTGTTTGCGGACGGCTGGACGGTTATTGAGAAAGATTGTTTAAAAATATGCGAGTTACTGACCTGATTTAATTATTTAAATGTTTAATGTATTTTATGACATGACGTGTAGCTTATTTTTATTAGTATTTTTTAACATATATAATTATAATGACCTTAATTATAAGAAATGTAATGTCTTAGGCTAGCCCTGTATTGTTACATTTTGTGGTTACTTGAATAAATCAAATCAAATCAAATAGCCGATAGTTAAACGCACATGAAACCAAATAACGACCGTCGGCGCCGGCTCGACGTCGCCTTACAGCTACTGGATGTAGACAACAAAACGATATGTGTAACTATAGAATATTTGTTATTTAAAACTGAACGCGTGCCTAGAAAAACCTTCGTACGTTGAATTGAATATATAGTCTAGTAGTACGGAGTCGTTTTTCGCTCCACTCACACAGACCTTCTCGCTCGCTACTCACACACACGGCGCTCTCACGTGGCTCTAAAGCTCTATAGACTTTTTGGTTTGCTGTCCAAAACGATGAACAATTTTAAGTTTGTGGAGGCGGCTATTTGGTAGGTATCACTGGTGAATTTTACTGGAATTGGTCTTTTCCTCAAAATCATCTTTGACTACCGGTCATATATCCATCTAAACTGCCGTCCATGATTGATTATCGGTTCCATTGACTTATTATCTAAACAGAGCATAAACCATCACTCGTTACGCAACATATTAACGTCCAGATTAATGCCTTACAACTGGGTCAGTCGTTAATGCAAATCGAAAAACGTGCACACTCACCTTTGATAGTCCTTACGCCTTCGCAATAAGGTTTACGAATGATCAGTCAATTAAAACACGACTTAAAACAAGCTGAAGGCCTATCGCAAATCACTTCCTTCGTTTTTTTCTATTTGCCTCTCTATCGAATATGCAAGAGTGATAGAGAGGCAGAAAAAGTAATTTATTTTCTATGTTCCCGATCCTTGAGAATGCAACAAGGGCGCGTTGGCTTGGTTCGATTCATTGTTTTATGGCTAATAGTTGGTAACTTCCCACAGTTAAACAAATGGTTATTGGGTGAGCCCTCAATGGTACAATTGAATTAGTGTGGGCGGGTGAGGTTTGGAGTTAAAAGGGCTACGGATTGCCGTGTGAGTCGTCGCTATACTCGCTATCTAGATGATTCTAGATTATAAGTGTATAGAACTAGTTAAAAAAATACGTGCCCGTTATTTTAGACTACTCTATAACATATATAAATATTAATCAAATCGGAACCGGACAGTTGGGTACCTTTTCTTGTTAGCTAAATGCTAGTTGGCAATTTCACCAGCATAGTAACAACACCTCATTCTGGTCTACAGGTAACACAAAAAAAATATATATATGTATATATATACCGATGTTCCGAACTTCTAATCGCAGTACTGTCTTCTACAGAGCAATATTATGGGCTTTGGCTTAAAATTGATCTTATTTTACCTATGCAGTGTATGTAACTTATGTACACCTCCCTGATTATGTCATTCATAGCAAAGCCGTTTTAATTAGTACAACACGTGCTGACTGCCGCACGTCAGCGCGTGTTTACCATCAGCTGTAACACTGACCACAGGCAGATCTTATCCCTTTGTAATAAGGTCTCCACCGGTGAATTACTGTTAACAATGGCACTAACAAGAACATAGATCAAGCCTAGACCTTATGTCGTTGCAATAAGGTTTAGGAACAGTCACAATGGGACGAGCATATACCTCAGGTATTTATGGGAATGTAAATTTTTCCATTAACGGTGGCATCTCTTAACACTGCTACATATATTTGCAGGCAGGTGTGGCCAAGGTGCTTTAAAAATCTGAACATGCACTAAGGACTTATTTAATGGTGATTGTAATACAAGCAATGTATAGTTAGTTACTTTATTCAATTCGCAACCCTACAACACAATACAATACAATACGTAACGAATACAAAAACCTGTCCTTGTAAAATACGGTCTGAAGGTTTTTAAAACATTAACAGCATATTAGCCACCAAGTGGATGCCGGTAGAGGGACGTCGACGGGGAAGGCCCAAACTGAACTGGCGATGGCGGAAGACCTGGACGGCTTCCTGAACCACTGGCCGGATGAAACACCAAATCGGGAGGGAAATCAAGGGGCCTTTGCCCAGCAGTAGAGCACTCAAACAGGTAAGAAAAAAACCGCATGTTTATATGTATCTATGTATGTTCACATTGATAATAAGTATTACAATAACAATGAACAACGTAGTAGAGGACATAATATATGACACTTTATGTAAATGCAGAAATGATGTATTTCAATACAATCAGGTTTCACAGTGGATGAGTTTCCACTTAGCACAAGAGATAAAAAAAAAACATAACTACCTGACAGATACTCACAAAAGGTACAGTATAATATCTTTGCTACAAGGGGCCATCCACATATTACGTCACAGCAATTGGGGAGGGGGGGACGGGGTACAGTCAGCGTCAAATAATTTGTAGCAGTCAAAGTGGCCAAATAGTTCGGTACACCATACTAAATATATGGTGTACCGAACTATTTGGCTACTTTGGTTGCTAAAAAGTATTTGACGCTGACTGTACATATGCGGTATACCAAGACAGAAGTGCACTAGTTTTACTACTTAACATTAGGGGAGCTTCTTGTTTGCCATTGATGTGGTTGAGGTTTAAAAAGAATCGCAACATTGATCATATCTTTTTGCACAATCCAATGCACAGAAAGCTGTTATCTTATCACAGGCAGTAAATACCTACTTGGAGCAAGAACAAGAGGCCCATTAAGGTTCACAGGCCATTTATTTTCTGCATCTTTGTAAGTAAATTTAAAAAAATTGTGATAGGACATCTTAGAGCACATTAGAGAGCCATAAGGTATTTAACTCCAAACTTTACAGAACCTACTTTAGTATTATGATAATTTGGAAAGAACTATGAAAATTCTACTACCCGAACACTGAAATAAGTACATTCATTGCTCTGCATTTAAATCCTATTCAACTACACTCAGAAGCAAACAAAATGGGTCCACTTCCCGCATTCAAACAACACAGTAATATCCAACTAGACGAGTATGCATATATTGATTAAAATTGAAGCCCACAATGTCCCAATTAAATGAACTGGAATAATCCATTGCATGCAAATGTGACAAGTCAATCAACAACCAATTAGGTGAACACAAGTCATTGAGTGCCAAATGCACTGATAATGATTTCAATAGGTACTAAAAACTGTATGGGGGACCTTATCTCTTTGGAATAAGGTCTTTTATAATTATGTTGATAGATAAAATCTTTATTCAACCACAACATACATGCTTTTTGCCACAAACATTTGACATGTATAAAAGTAAAAGTTTAATGAGCCTTTTGCCTATGTATGATAAGCATACACTGCAATCAAGGATGAAAGATAATGATAGGTTATTTTCAAGTAGGCATATTACAAAGCGCTTAGGAGCGTGAAATAAAGCTACACTGGCTCTAACCCTACACCACTGACCTGAGAAGATTTAAATCCCCCCTCAATTGGAGGAGGGTATCCCTATATGGACCAGCAAAAAACTTGGCGGGACACATCTTTTCAAAACATTACATCTTATAATTAACATGCATTAAATAAGAAAAAAAATACAATTTAGATTACTATAGAAATCATGCAATTCCATACAGTTGCTACTTTTCTTTATTACAGGCACACAGCAGGCAGGCAGGTATTTTGCAAACACGTCAGTTAGGAATGTTCGCAAATAAATCAATAAATTTTCAAGTTGTAAGAATAACTATAAAGTTAGGATGTGTATCCTGGTATTTAATCATAATGACGCATAATTTATATTTGTCTAATGATGATTCCTACGAGAGTTCCTACAATCCTTTTTTGGTAAGGTTTAATTTTTTAAAATCAGGAAATATGTTTTTACCATATTTTTAATATTTTTATTTCCTAAAAGTTACATGCCAAGTAAATTACTAATGTGCTTAACTCCTAAATAATACATACATTTACGTGACAGCTATTCCATTTTACTGCTATAGGGAGCATCATTTTTTAGCAAGAGATAACAAATTAAAGTCATGCGACATTATGATTAAATGCCAGGTTACAAATACCTTATTCTGACAATTTTTTTGCAAATTTATTAATTTATTTGCAAAGGTAACTAACTGATTCAAGTGCATAAGGATTGTGACTGAATTTTATGTCATCTGTTTTCTATTCTTTATGAGTACATTTTTTTGTGGTATAAACAACACAACCAAGGTTTGAACCCTGGACACATCTGAAAGGGTAACGGCGGATCTGTGGATAGAACTATCTTTCTTCTGTAGCAAGCTGTATTTACTTTGGATCTTTATTCCATTGTGATAAGGCTAAATAGGGACACATATTTTCAACATATAACTTTCATTACAGTGCCAGCAGAATTTGAGTTTTATTTGTTTGGATAAGAGTTCATATTTGAGAAGTAGTTAAATCAAAGGTGTTGGATTTCATCTGTATCTGGTTGTGGTTTTAACATTTATTTAATTGGTTTTGAGACAATTAGGGTCTGGTCAATGAACTATAATGTTAGATTTATCAAACAATGCTCTAATTTAGTGTTGGAATCCTAGAAAATAGTATATATCCAGAGTTAAATTACGTATATTCAGCAGCAAAAGTAAATAGAAAACCTAAAATAAACTATTTTTTTCTTAATTCAGAGTGAAATTGAGTGTGACTCTATACGGTAGCTATGAAGAATAGAATGCTCTGAGATCTTTCTAAGCACAATATTCTACATAGGTAGCTTCTTCTGCTTCTAACTGAACATAATCAAAGTTGGAAAGGCACAGGTCAGGTCAAAATTATAGTACCTATTCCAACAAAAGAATGTATGTAGTCACAGAAATCAGAGTGGAAATGTAAAGTTTCTTATGGCATATTAAAGGAATGCATAAAATAATCTCAAGGCATGTAAAACGTGTTGCTATCGGGCGCGTAGTTATCGCCGTCCAAGGACGCGCCGTCGTCATGCTGCTGCTAATTTACACCACACACACCACAAGGAAGTCGGATTTACGTGTGTACTTAATGATTATGCAACACGATGGCACCAAGATTTATCAGCGAAGTACAGAACTTAGAGCTAACCTCGAGAAAACACGGTCCTTTGTTTTAGGGAGTTCCCCCAAAAAATAAGTTATCGCTAAATTCAAGGTCAAGGTTATACAAAGTAAACGTGTAAAAAGTGAGATCTTAAAGTTACAATTAAGTGACCTGACAAAAAACAGCAACAGAAGTTCCAATAAGTTTCGTAGTTAGGGGACGCATGAGAAAAATCGATACTTCCGCCAATAAACATTCGCATCGCCCCTCAAGGCTCCAAACACGCCTTAACAAAATAATTCCTCGTATTACGGACGCGTATTGCGTAACGTAAGCTTAATTTAAGTGTATTTACAAAGAAATAAAAAACATATCGAGCCGGCGCACTCACCCATTTTGTCACGAAGGCTCGCTCGCACACGCTCCGCTTGACAAAAACACCTTAATGAAAAAGTATCACCTTCGCATAATTATTAAACACACATCAGCACACACAAACATATAACTGAACTTATTTAAAACTCATAAACCTTTTGAAAATAAATAATTTTGTGAATCGCGAGTCCCGCAGGCGCTCCCACTGCCGTCCGCAGCTGTCAGTTTCGCGCGTGCGTTCAGAAACTCGTTACAAACGCGTTCCGATGTACGACTGCGTTCGCTCGTTCGGATCGCAGATCACTAATGAACAAATTACAAAACCACGTCAAGGATATTGAATAGTCACGCTCGAGGAATTATTATCAGCCGTCGTAGTAAATGTAGCGTGTCGTATGCAGCTCAAGTACGACCGGTGCGACTATATGCTTGTGACAAAATTGTCATTCACAAGTATTAGGTTTCATATTCATTTATCTATCCTGTCTTTTCTAAATCAAGAACCTACATGTATTTTACGAGTAAAGTAGGTAGAGAGGACCTCCTTTTACTGCTTTCATTTAATTATTATTACTTTTGGATCCCTCCTCGTATAGAAATCGCTGCAGAGTTATCTTGGTCGGACTCTAGGATTATCAATGTTCGGGGTTCTAGCTTTTTCTCAATGATTTTGTCTTAGGAGTTTAGGTGCGTTTGCACGGGACAGGAAATAAAACAACAAAATATCGAACAGCATCATAAAATAAGTGCTTTATTGATTAAAATTAGTAATATACATAATTTGATTTAAACGTGTATTGTTAGTTTGTAATTCTAGCTTGCCGAGGTCCTGAAGGACTATGTACATAACAACCACCGCTGCGAGATTTCTGCTCCCCGCGACCCCCTCGCAAGGCATAATTGACTTTATTGTCAAGATACTACGGAAGAGTTTTGAACAAGTGCATCATAATATCAGTGTGATTTCATAGTGAAAGATTACAATTTTGTTACAAGCGTTTATCTCCGACTGTACTGAAACATTATTGTCTACAATTGAGCGGATAAGGCGGTCTTTACACTGGATGCACGAGCCAGGTGCGAGCGAGACATCGATATAGATTTGCATACTGCTGTCTCGCCCACACCGGAGCGGCGTGCGGATCCGCATATGTGTGATAATGATAACCGCGTAAAGATACATGAAATTGATCTATCTTGTGCGTAACTCGCAGTGTTTGAGCCTGTAAGCGGAGGGGCCACGGGCACTTTTACCGAATATAAAACTTTGCATTTCCAACTAGAAGGACCCTTTTCCTATCCTAGTATCAGCAGGGCCAGGGCTTGTAATTCGTCTATATCCATCTCTATCACATAATAATAGGGCTAAAAAGATGGAGATAAACGAAATAAACTTGTCAATGACGTCAGACACTAAAACCTCAAGCAAGATGGCGCCACTGAGGTCTATATTCAATTGAACAGTTGTTCAGACATATTTTAGGAACAGAAAAGTATGCAGTACAGACTGGATATACATACCACGATAACGCTTTGATATGTATCAAAGAGTAAAGTAAGATATGTATGTCCTTTTGTTTTCATACAGCGGGGGCAAAGATTTACCATAGAGTACAAATGTTAAAGAGCCGTCATCACTTGTCAAAACAACATAATCCATAAGCGCCCTCTTTACTGAGGAGTTGGAATTTTAAACTTAATTTTTAAGGAATTTCGCTGTTCATTTGTAAAATAACCTTGCTGTCACTAGGATCGCACACGAAGCACAAATGTAAATTTGACGCTTCAGCCAATAATACCTGAGCGGAAAACACAACTTATCCAATCAGATATTACAGACAGTTTCCATACAATCAGCCTCTTTACAAAACTAGTGCGAGATGGAATTCCAAGCTATATTCACTAACAAATGTCTCATGTAATATATTTATAATTTATTTATAGCAACAGAAAGAGAGCATCGTATCTCCTGTTTCTCTCGCACTAGTCCACTACAATTCGTTACTAACTTTTTCGATCCTTTGGCTAACGAATATTAAGTAGCTAAGCGGATAAAGATCACTCAAAAGTTTAGGTAATAGACAAAATATCGACATCGGTTACCGCGATAGTAACTCATGAAATAAAACTATGTAATATATTAATTTTTCCTCAGTCTCCCGTTGACCACGATCGCTCTAAAAGGTTCGCAGCGTCGTGGTGCATTTCAAATAGGTACATAATACGCGATATAATCCGTTTACATCGTTTTATTTCATAAGCATTGAATAGTAATAATAATAACAATAAGGCTCAAAACATAGCGTCACAGACTATACTCATTTAGGGCCATTTAGGGTTCAAGCTAATTTGGTTGGCAATACTAACAGATAAAATGCCCAATGTAAAGTAAACCCTGGATCAACAATAAAAGCCCGCGACGTCATCTAGTTTTATTGTCAAACCTACGATTCATTATTTGTTTTTTGTTTATACAAAATTAAGGTTTTGTTCACTATTAATTATTTGCTTAAATAGCCTACACATAATTTCATTTCGCTAGTCATATTTTGTCAGCACTCGTGTAGATATTTTTGAGCGCTCCGTCCGCTTAGCTACTGATTCGTCAGTCATCTGGGACCATACCTTGCACGACCCAACTAAAATTCCTAAAGAGCTCCTAAACAATTGCATACTAACTAATGCCTGCTTAGACTTATGCCACAAAATTACGAGCGGCCAACGTGAACATGTATTCTAATACCCTAACAATAGAGGTGTTTTTTAATAGTAGATTACATTAGGGCAGTAAAGAAGGTATCAGATCACATGTAATTTTTAAATTAAATGATTTCAGGCTTTCTTTACTGGGCGAGGTGTATATACTATTTTTCTAGTCGACGGAGCCGGAAAGCGGCAATTTCGTTTAGTGTAGCGGGCCGAAAGTGACGCTTTCCGGCAGGAGTGCAGAACATGTTATTGTTACATGTATCGATTTAAGCAACTTTGTGGCATAAGACTCGAACTAGAGCATCTAAATTTGTCTTCATTACTTGAGATTTCTCCCGGGCACCGACATCAATTGATTTGTAAATATTCAGGCTTTTCAAACATCGTCATTGTCATCAATAACTTGCTGATAACATTTAGAAGCATCTACCTACTATGAAATCTACATTATGCATACGTCAGACGTTGATGTAATCAATTAATAACTAGACCTGGACAAGGATACAACATCGTAAACCAAAAATCCCTCTAGTTAGTTTTTTTTAATCGGGCGCTTGGCAGCTGTTTATTGATGGAGGCCAGACAGCGTTCTGAACTCAATTGAAAGACCAATGACCAGCTGCCAGACGTCCGCATCAAGTAATAAAGTAGTATAAGAGCTAACCAAGTAGAGAGAGTCAAGGACTTTAATTGCTGAGCCATTTAGGGTTCACTTTACATTGGACATTTCATACCGTTAGTATATACAACCAAATTAGCTTGAGCCTTGAACGGCTCAACAATTCAAAAGTCCGCGGCTGTTCCATTTTCCAGGGCTCCGTCTATAAGTGGTTCCTTTCTTCAACATTCGTTTAGATGTTATTGGCGACACTGAGACAATTGAAACTCCTAAATAACTCTAATGGTAAAGAATTAGATTAACTAGTCGCTCCACGGCGCGACGGCAGGTTACACTCGTCATTTTAGAAAACGGCAAAAGCATCCTATGCTACAGAGACCCGCGCTCATTTCTTTATTTACATAAGGTTTATACTCTCTGTACAACATCGTATTAACTTTCTATAATAAAATACATTCTGTTTCTCGTTTTACAGCTACCAATGCTCGAAGAGGCTTCAAAATATCGACAAATATTTCAATTTCTCTCATCACATTTGACAGATCTTTCGTATACCTAATTACAAGGAATTAAGGCTTATGTCCAGATAAGTGGCGTGTGGGCGAATATTTTACACCTTCACACATTTTAAGTAACCAGTTAGTAACAATGTGAAATACGTATTTTGATCAGTAGAAGGAATATTCGAGTGTTTAAAACTCGACTGTTAAAAGATCATTTTCAAGAGAATGTAACGACGATTAATTTACACTTTGACGTTGGGCGGTTTCAGACTAGCGTATTTTTCTACGCATACGCATATTCGGTCGTTACCGCGTTAAGAGCAATTTCTAGCTGTGCAACTTTTCAAATCTGGAATCTCGAATTTTTGAAGCTATGTTTTTGTCGCACTGCGGTTGGCGGGAATGCGTGCGTGCGATAAGGACAACTGCAGCTCGGACTGAAATTCCCACACAAAAAACTCAAAAATCGAGTTTCCACTCTCGACTGTTTCCTCGTCCAAAACGCAACCAATCATTATGAAATTCTGGAAACTATAAGTGGAAGGAATAATCTATACCGTTATGTTTTGATATTATGGATATTTCTTGTCATGTTTGTATACTGCGCCTTTTTTGCAGCCAATTCAATTGAGCCGTTTTTGCGGCGCGCTTTTCGAGGCGCTGTAAGTTTCTTCAAAATACAATAATCCAAAAAAGCAAAACATAGCGGCACAGATATTGATGATATTGATCTAATTTGAAAAAATCATTGCTTTAGGTTTGAAATCCAGGGAAGAAACAGTCGAGAGCGTTTCTATGGAAAAATCGCAACTAGGTATTCCTCTTAAGAGCTTAGACGCGCGTTACTTTTCCCTACATGTGATCTGTACGCGTACACTCGTATAAAACGCTTGCCTGGAACCGCTCATAAGGTCATGTGGGGTAAGAGAAACAGTATTGAGAAATAGTTTCTCTCACCCCATCTAACTTTACACCAAAGTTACGTCAAAAAGTCATGACTCATGACTACAGTTGACTTAAGTCATCCACATTCCTTTTCTTGGCAAAGCATCTTACAAGATACAATTTTTTTTGTATTTTTTGCAGATATTTTTTTTGCTTTATTGAGCGCAAGCGATGCTTTAACTCCCTTTTTTGAATTTGCCAAGATAAGCGTTTAAAAAAGTAATGACTATGATAATAAAGGGTAAATTTCTTTAGCACGGCGGTTTAAACGTTCGAATATTCCTCCCAATTCATCTGGTTCCTTTATATCATCGTCAACACAGTTGCAACCGACCATTCCTGAACCTTATTGCAACGAGATAAGATCCACAGGTTATAGTTGAGTCAAGCACTCGCTGGCGAATCCGTGTTGTGCTCTCTGTCACACCCACCTGCGGCGGGCAGCGTGCTGTCTCTTTCTTAATTGCTTCGCGTGCAGCGAGTGTTTTGACTCAACTATAGTGTTGCTGTTAGTTAGTTAAAGACGCGGACTATCTATCACAACAGTCACAAGCTTTCTATATGAGAAGGCAAAACTTTACATACAACCGTACGTATATGTGCCATCGGCCCTAGTTCCAAAACCTATGATTTATTAACAATTTGCTCGTTATTTTGAAGGCGATAGAGTTCAAAATGGATCGGCTGCGAGAGCTAAAGCCTAAGGGTAATTTTAGCGAAACGATTAGATTTAGATTTTTTTTTTCATCACATACGGCGCCTTTAAAAACAACCCGCGTCACCATATTATATAGGTATTTGTTGTAAAATGGTTTTACCCAAGTTTATAACTAGAAATGCCTTATTGCCAACTGACAAAATAACCTTGTCGTGAACGTACGACACCGTTGGTGATTGAATATTAGCTGCGTGTCAGTGAAACTAGTGCTTTATTAACATTAATTTAAGGTTTTATTTCGCTTTGTCGCGACCGGCTTGCGTCTTATGCCCCCATTTTCAGCTACCTTAGACAAACGTACACTTACGAAGAAATAAAATTGGTCATATTTGTATAAGAAACTTCATTAAAATACCTGTTAAAGTACTATTATGGGTTTATGAAATCATTACAAAAATCAAATATTTTAAAATTTGTACAACAAAAAAGCGGCCAAGTGCGAGTCGGACTCGCGCATGAAGGGTTCCGTACCATTTAAGACGTATTAAAAAAAAATCTACTTGCTCGATCTTGTTCAACATTTTACCACTTTGGACACACATTTTACCACTTTGGAACTGTCTCTCGCGCAAACTATTCAGTTTAGAAAAAAATGATGTTAGGAACCTAAATATCATTTTTGAAGACCTATCCATAGATACCCCACACGTATGGGTTTGATGAAAAAATTTTTTTTTTAATTTATTGACGTATTAAAAAAAAACTATTCACTAGATCTCGTTCAAACCAATTTTCGGTGGAAGTTTGCATGGTAATGTATATCATATATTTTTTTTAGATTTTTCATTCTGTTATTTTAGAAGTTACAGGGGGGGGGACACACATTTTTTCACTTTGGAAGTGTCTCTCGCGCAAACTATTCAGTTTAGAAAAAAATGATATTACAAACCTAAATATCATTTTTGAAGACCTATCCATAGATACCCCACACGTATGGGTTTGATGAAAAAAAAATTTTTTTTTAATTTTTATGACGTATTAAAAAAAAAACTACTTACTAGATCTCGTTCGAACCAATTTTCGGTGGAAGTTTGCGTGGCAATGTATATCATATATTTTTTTTAGATTTTTCATTCTGTTATTTTAGAAGTTACAGGGGGGGGGACACACATTTTTTTCACTTTGGAAGTGTCTCTCGCGCAAACTATTCAGTTTAGAAAAAAATGATATTAGAAACCTAAATATCATTTTTGAAGACCTATCCATAGATACCCCACACGTATGGGTTTGATGAAAAAAATTTTTTTTTTTAATTTTTATGACGTATTAAAAAAAAACTACTTACTAGATCTCGTTCGAACCAATTTTCGGTGGAAGTTTGCATGGCAATGTATATCATATATTTTTTTTAGATTTTTCATTCTGTTATTTTAGAAGTTACGGGGGGGGGGGGACACTTTTTACCACTTTGGAAGTGTCTCTCGCGCAAACTTTTCAGTTTAGAAAAAAATGATATTAGAAACCTCAATATCATTTTTAAAGACCTATCCATAGATACCCCACACGTATGAGTTTGATGAAAAAAGATTTTTTGAGTTTCAGTTCTAAGTATGGGGAACCCCCAAAATTTATTGTTTTTTTTTCTATTTTTGTGTGAACATCATAATGCGGTTCATAGAATACATCTACTTACCAAGTTTGAACAGTATAGCTTTTATAGTTTCGGAAAAAAGTGGCTGTGACAGAATCGGACAGACAGACGGACATGACGAATCTATAAGGGTTCCGTTTTTTGCCATTTGGCTACGGAACCCTAAAAATGAATCAACTAAGATTATAGAGTGAGGCATAAATCATAATTATACAAATATTTATATTGTTAACCCGTAAGCCTATCAAGCGAACTTATTATAACCAAAACCAGGCTCCAGTAAATCAAAGTTACTAATATTATTGCAGTTGAAGCAGTGCCACTAATAATATAAATTCGCCCAAACATGTCCACTCGCACGCCTTGGTGTATTTAAGCGCTTGGTGTATTAATATTCGAGTATTTCAACAGTCGCCATCAGATATATCGGAGCGGCCAAGGAGCTTACAGATATCTGAACACGCCTCTTTTGTCAAGGCGTTAGTGCGTGTTCAGATATATTTGACCACCTTGGCCGCTCCAATATATCTGATGGTGACTGAACTTCTTTACGTTGTAACTGACAATTCGCGTCTGAAGTAAAATATTCTATTTTCATTTGCGGTTCAAACGCTTGAAATCTGCTAACTTTCTTGAAAATGTTCCTATCATCTTAAGTATATGTTGTCGATCAGCCTTTGGAGTATGTATATTGTACAGTCGGCATCATAATTAGATGTAATTTTGCACAGAGGGCCTACCGCGAACACCGAACTTCGCAAATTGCGGGCATCTTTCTGTTTTACTCCAATTGACGCGTAAATAGAGTGACAGAGAAAAATACTCCCAATTGGCGAAGGTCGGTGTTCGCGGTAGGCCATCTGTCCGCAGCGGAACTACCCAGCTAAGCAGATGAAGTGTTCAAAGTGATCTACACACGCTTTTATGGACTAAACAATACGTTATATTAAGAATTGAATACTTCACTCGCTTTGCTATACATCGCGTCCAATAATGGTCCCTATGACGGTTCATTTTTAGGGTTCCGTAGCCAAATGGCAAAAAACGGAACCCTTATAGATTCGTCATGTCCGATTATGTCACAGCCACTTTTCTCCGAAACTATAAGAGCTATACTGTTCAAACTTGGTAAGTAGATGTATTCTATGAACCGCATTAAGATTTTTACACAAAAATAGAAAAAAAAAAACAATAAATTTTGGGGGTTCCCCATAGTTAGAACTGAAACTCAAAAAATATTTTTTCATCAAACCCATACGTGTGGGATATCTATGGATAGGTCTTCAAAAATGATACTGAGGTTTCTAATCATTGATGTAAGTAAAAGGGGTAGATATGTGACGTTAATAGTTTACAAAACTAAAATCTGGTCCAGCACCCACTCATTTGCAAATACTACACACCATTATAATGTACATGTGCACAACGAGCAACAGGGATAACCAAATATAGTTAACAGTGCTGCGCAAGCGAGACCCCTATATTTTGCGTATTCCTCGAGGTGCAACAGAGAAAAACTAATAACATTATACAAATGTGTAGGCGAGACGTACATACTTCTTACATTGTCGTCTTAAAGTGATATTAAGTCATTTCGATTTTTAAAAAATATCAATGATTTGATATTACCTAATCTTAGACCGTCTCTCTCAAGCAAATATCTGAGCGAGCGAGTTACACTGAGATTAATATCAAATTATTGACTATCATATTTTTAAAGCATGAAATTGACCCTCGTTTTTTACTTCTGAAACCCTGGTCGACTATTCACTATGTTCAACTAACGTGTCGCCTCGAGAAAACCAGTATAACGATATGATCTCAGTTGATAGGGATCTCGAGGTTTCAGGGTTTCACTTCTGATGGTTTTTCGGAAAAGACAGGTACGCTTGACAAGAGCCAATATTGTAATCACTGGTAATTCGTAGTTACTCCTGGTATTTATATATTCCAATCGTTCACCGAGCGCACGACTCAAGAGAACCAATATAAAAGTGTGAACCTTGTTTATTCATAGCTACGATACGTATACGGATTCACTTATATTGGACAAGTTGTAAGTCATGGGAATAAGCGCCTTCAACGGCGGTCTTTATTAGGTAGCGTCAGGAAACAAATATTTATAAAATATATACCTACGTAATTAAAATAAATAGGAACTTTATTTATTTTATGGAAAACAATTTTTTTTTTCGCTAACACAAATAAAATATTTAAAACTGTATGTATTTTATATGTAAAACCGATAGTTTATCTATACAATTAAAAAAAATATGCGGAGAGGGCGGTATAAAAAGGAAAATTATAATGTATGGAGAAAAAAAAATTGTATCAAAAACGAAACCTAGCATCATTTTTAATTTTCACAATTCAATCGCTAGGCATTTCCACAGCTGCAGCTCGTTTTAAAATAGAAATAAGTGAAAGTTTTTTCTCTAAACATTATAGTTTTAATTTTTTTAACGTTAATACTGATTTTGAAGTTATATTTTTTTTAATCATTCCCTATCGAAGGCGAAATTAGCAATGTCCCACTTTTCTCGATTTGAGACGGCAGCGTGCCCTTACATTAGAATGTTCAATTTAAAGTGTTCGTTCTGATTTTCATCGTTTTCATTTTCATCACCTTAGTTGCTCTACAAAGAGGACAAATTAAAACAAATACTCAAACGGTAAATACGTAGTTAGGGAGTTTCGTTCTGTTTATAATCAGCAGTTCCACTACACTAATTGCCAGTTTTTGGATGAAAATGCTTAATTTGTAAACAAAAACCACAAAAATCACTATATGTGTACCTATAAGACTTTAAGTGTTCCCTCAATTCTTCATGGATTCCATCATTAGAACTTTGAACCCGGGACGGGACCATCGGCTTTATAGGTAGGGTCACTGCCCACTAGGCCAAACCAGTCATCATACATTTTACTTGACAAATAGAGATGATTATTATTTATTTCTTTTGTTTATGATAAAAGGTTGAATTTGATTGATCTAATATCTGTTCTAAATATTTTTACACAGTTTTCAACATACATAAATACATCTTAAAACTACACTATAACTCGCATATAAAATTGTAAATCGAGCTCTCGTTAAAAATGTTGTCCATAGTTTTCCTATTGTTGTACAAGTACTATTTAGTAATTTTTGATGGACTATTCCCGATATTTGGATTTCAAGTTAATGCAAGATATTGTTTTAACAATACTATCAGAAAAACTGAATTTTTGGTTAACAACCGGTTATTCGTATATTAAAATAAAAACCGGTTACATTCTATAGTTTCAAGGAATAGGAGCACATGATTTAAAAAGTTGCATTATTTATAAAAAAAATTGCTGACTCTACAATGCATGAAGTGGGCAGGCCTACTTGACACTCGGATAAACGTGTTACTCACATGGGTAATGCATTATTTAACTGTCGCGCTCACTCAATAACAAGGAAATTTTTAATTTTATTTAGAAAAAAATATGTTTTCAAATGTTATAACAGTACTTACGAATGAAAAGTGATACCGTGAGCTTTGTTTTTGTGCTTGGAGCTATTGAAGCACTGGAAAAAGGCGCAACACGGCATTCTTTGGCAATATTTTATCGAATTTGATGACAATGTTGACACTTCAGCGTCACCCGTACGACTAATTCAATATAGGTCCCGGAACCTATATTTTGTGGCTCACGATCGAGCGCCTGGTACCTCATCTACCCCTATTACGTACATCAATGTTTCTAATATCATTTTTTTTCTAAACTGAATAGTTTGCGCGAGAGACACTTCCAAAGTGGTAAAATGTGTCCCCCCCCCCCCTGTAACTTCTAAAATAACAGAATGAAAAATCAAAAAAAATATATGATATACATTACCATGCAAACTTCCACCGAAAATTGGTTTGAACGAGATCTAGTAAGTAGTTTTTTTAATACGTCATAAATGGTACGGAACCCTTCATGGGCGAGTCCGACTCGCACTTGGCCGCTTTTTATACCGAGTAGCTGTCACGGAAAATGTTTGCCGACAATTTTGTGAGTATAGCACATTCATTTATTTAGAAATGTAACAAAAAGTAATAAAAATACAGAAAAACGTATCTTCAATTATTATTAACTTGACCAACCAAGACTTGACGGAACTGTCACAGGCAGTGAGGGGTTTTGGTTGCCACTCGGGGAAAATGACCTACATTTTATTTTATTTTATTTACTGTCGTAATATACACTTAAATAGCATTATTTTCAAAGGTATCGCGGGTTTAAAGGTGTATCCATGTTACGTGATATATCGCGGCGTGGCATCCGAACCCCGATCACTGGTCACAGGACATTCGACGCGCGGGGTATCGCCAAGTGGGTGAACTATTCAAAATTATCTCAATATAATGTTTTTCTACTCGTCGACTGTAATGGTTGAATTAAGATTTCGTAAACCAAACTGTAATATATTATTGAAAGTATTATTGTCATTGACAATAATACTTTCAATATGACTTACTATGAAATACTATGAATTACTATGTATTGACATAGTTAACGATACCCGACATAACTCTGCGTTCATAGTTTCTGACCTGAATACTACTTATATAGTGTAATATTTGGCTATTTCGAGACCTTCATATTTGTGTTATTTAGCATTACATATGTGGAAGCTTGTAATTTGCATCTAGTAGATAAGTCTATTAACCTATGTATTTTAGGCAGTAAGCATCCCGAATAAAATAAAATAAATAATTGCGTACTTTTCATGTATGGGCTCCCAACTTAACTATAAGGTTCATTTCGATACGCTGTAGTCAACTAAAAAAAATACTAATCTCGTGCGCTGCGCAGAGATTAGATAAGAGAGACTACATAAACGGGCGCGGAGTCGCGCGTTTATGTCTTTTGTACTACATTTTTGTCTACTGAGATACTTACCAATTTTCATTAATTATTTAGGTTTTATAGTAAAATAAGTATTATTTTAGATGACTCGTAGACAAAATATTGTACACAATAGTGATATAATCAAGGTTTTCAATCTCGTACCTCACTTAGGCAACTCAGCAAGCTTAGATATCACGATTGTATAAAATACTATATTGTTAAGTAAATAACACGCATTTGAACGCTTCATCTGTTACAGACTGAACGACCGACAAATAACCATCTATTTACCGCCGGTACTGTCGCAGCGTATTTACCAACAAACTCAAACATACATGATATGAAGCCATCCCGCTAACTCTTTATTTTATAAACAAACGAGTTAAAACAATTTTAAAGCTACGCTATATAGTATAATGATAATTTTGACTGAAAAGTTTTCAACTTGACCACAATATAGTTCAAAGATTATTGATATGTTTCTTTCGAAAATATGCAATATTAGAGTGATTCCAAATTAGGTTTTACAAACAACTTTTATTTTAACACAAATAGCACTTTCAATTCTGAATATCAAATTTCATAGGTTTTTATACGAAAAATTGTGTTTTGAGTGTGGCACGCACAAATAAAAATTATGTGAGAATACGACTATCCGACATAAAACAGAGAGCGTAAGAAATATGAAAACATTTTTACTAGAAAACCTCGTTTTTAGTGCAAAAAATAATATAGAAATCGCTCAATATATTTTACCTATTTTCGAAATAATACTCATATCAACGGCCCCGTTATATTAAAGTTGTACTAACATTGATCACTAACACTGCCGTAAATTGAATTTAGTTACATTAGACATAAGGTTTTATTTGTATTGCCTTCTACGGGGCGGGCGTGTTAGCATGGAAAATGACTGTTAGTGTGGTAAAAAAGTGAGCCTTATCGCGTGGACTTAAAGCCTCCATTTAAACAAACGTGAGCCCGCTTTATGCTACTATCACTTTTGTGTACAGTCAAGTCCAAAACTTTGGTGAATGTTTGTGGATCATCTGTACCAATGAATACACACTACCTGAGCTTTCGTAGAGCATTTACATTTTTTTATAAACAAATACAATTTTAAGGTGCTTTTTAAATCCCATCACAGAAGATAAATGACATAATTGTTCAAACAATATTACTATTATAATAGTCCGGAGTGACTATAATCCACATATATATAAATATTTTTAACATAATGTGTATACATTCATTCATACATGCCTGGGTTCTGATTTTGCTCAGTTCACATTTCTTTAGACATTTTTTATTAAGTGTCTTTTTGAAACAACGTAGGTGCGGACCGTATTAGTACTCCGGAGTGTTTGTCAAACGAAAACCAAAGTAACGCAGCGACCAATTCAAGAACTGATCACGATATAATTAGCCGGTTCTGAGGTCAGTCGCCATCAGATATGCGGCGGCGGCGGTGCTCACACAATCTGAACACGCATATATCGCCCGCCTTGACGGTAGAGGCATGTTCAGATATTTGTTAGCGCCTCGGCCGCTCCGATATATCTGGTGGCGAGCTTGTGTCCAATAGTCCAGTGTAGTGTGTGTGTGTGTGTGTGTGTGTTACTCGTCGTCGGTGTCGGGGTCGGAGGAGAGCGCGAGCTGCGCGTGCAGCCGCGGCGGGAAGGGCCCGCGCGCCTGTTGCCTGCGGACAAACAATACTAGTATTTAACCGAGGGGTGAAAGCACGACTCGCACCCGAGGTAGTTTGGCGCTCGAACGAAGCGAGAGCGCTAATAGCCCGAGGCTGAAATGATCAAATGACTCTACTTTTAATTTCGAATACGAGAAAAGTAAACTATTAATAAATAAACATGACTATAGTCTGTCACCTTAGGATTTATTATATTTAACAAAAATTATTACATTCTTAATTACTCAAAAAAAAAACATTAAAATGGACTATAAACTAAATAGAAGTAAAACTAAACAAACAGAAAGACACAAATACAAAAACTAATGAAACAAACCGTCCCGAGCCCTCCCAGACGCAAAGGTGCCTATCACGCTCACCATGTTACCACGCTGAATCGTGATAGACAGCCTCTGCATCAGGAATGACCCGGAACGAGGGTCATGACCCCTCTCCCTCAACCGCCGCCCCAATTCGCCCAAGAAAATTTTGGCCTCGGCACACCAACACCCGGACGTCTCCACCGCCAACGGGACAAACATATACCTCGACAGCAGCGCCGAGTACTTATCGCGCTTTCGGAGTGCCGCAAATTCAGCCGCCGCTCCTGCCGTCCGGACAGTCCGGCCAATGTGCGAGGCGGCAAAAGTGCTAAGTCCCAGAGAAGACACTTACCCTTTCCCATGGCACAAGAGTCAACCCGTCAGGTCTTTTGCCATCGGACCGGCTTAGTCCTGGAGGCTCCATCAAGCACGGTACATTTGCTGACAAAAGTGCCCTCCTTACCTACCTCCTCCTCGTTACCTATTTTACAACATTTATGCCTTCCGGATCGTATACATACGCGAGGCGCCGGTAGTGGTTGAGCCACTCCTCGAGCAGCTGGGCCACGAGCAGCGGCCGCGGGTGCAGGTGCTGGCGCGCGCACAGCTGCCCGCCGCCGGTGACGCAGGCCGACAGCCAGCGCCGGACCATGCCTTCCGGATCGTATACATACGCGAGGCGCCGGTAGTGGTTGAGCCACTCCTCGAGCAGCTGGGCCACGAGCAGCGGCCGCGGGTGCAGGTGCTGGCGCGCGCACAGCTGCCCGCCGCCGGTGACGCAGGCCGACAGCCAGCGCCGGACCATGCCTTCCGGATCGTATACATACGCGAGGCGCCGGTAGTGGTTGAGCCACTCCTCGAGCAGCTGGGCCACGAGCAGCGGCCGCGGGTGCAGGTGCTGGCGCGCGCACAGCTGCCCGCCGCCGGTGACGCAGGCCGACAGCCAGCGCCGGACCATGCCTTCCGGATCGTATACATACGCGAGGCGCCGGTAGTGGTTGAGCCACTCCTCGAGCAGCTGGGCCACGAGCAGCGGCCGCGGGTGCAGGTGCTGGCGCGCGCACAGCTGCCCGCCGCCGGTGACGCAGGCCGACAGCCAGCGCCGGACCATGCCTTCCGGATCGTATACATACGCGAGGCGCCGGTAGTGGTTGAGCCACTCCTCGAGCAGCTGGGCCACGAGCAGCGGCCGCGGGTGCAGGTGCTGGCGCGCGCACAGCTGCCCGCCGCCGGTGACGCAGGCCGACAGCCAGCGCCGGACCATGCCTTCCGGATCGTATACATACGCGAGGCGCCGGTAGTGGTTGAGCCACTCCTCGAGCAGCTGGGCCACGAGCAGCGGCCGCGGGTGCAGGTGCTGGCGCGCGCACAGCTGCCCGCCGCCGGTGACGCAGGCCGACAGCCAGCGCCGGACCATGCCTTCCGGATCGTATACATACGCGAGGCGCCGGTAGTGGTTGAGCCACTCCTCGAGCAGCTGGGCCACGAGCAGCGGCCGCGGGTGCAGGTGCTGGCGCGCGCACAGCTGCCCGCCGCCGGTGACGCAGGCCGACAGCCAGCGCCGGACCATGCCTTCCGGATCGTATACATACGCGAGGCGCCGGTAGTGGTTGAGCCACTCCTCGAGCAGCTGGGCCACGAGCAGCGGCCGCGGGTGCAGGTGCTGGCGCGCGCACAGCTGCCCGCCGCCGGTGACGCAGGCCGACAGCCAGCGCCGGACCATGCCTTCCGGATCGTATACATACGCGAGGCGCCGGTAGTGGTTGAGCCACTCCTCGAGCAGCTGGGCCACGAGCAGCGGCCGCGGGTGCAGGTGCTGGCGCGCGCACAGCTGCCCGCCGCCGGTGACGCAGGCCGACAGCCAGCGCCGGACCATGCCTTCCGGATCGTATACATACGCGAGGCGCCGGTAGTGGTTGAGCCACTCCTCGAGCAGCTGGGCCACGAGCAGCGGCCGCGGGTGCAGGTGCTGGCGCGCGCACAGCTGCCCGCCGCCGGTGACGCAGGCCGACAGCCAGCGCCGGACCATGCCTTCCGGATCGTATACATACGCGAGGCGCCGGTAGTGGTTGAGCCACTCCTCGAGCAGCTGGGCCACGAGCAGCGGCCGCGGGTGCAGGTGCTGGCGCGCGCACAGCTGCCCGCCGCCGGTGACGCAGGCCGACAGCCAGCGCCGGACCATGCCTTCCGGATCGTATACATACGCGAGGCGCCGGTAGTGGTTGAGCCACTCCTCGAGCAGCTGGGCCACGAGCAGCGGCCGCGGGTGCAGGTGCTGGCGCGCGCACAGCTGCCCGCCGCCGGTGACGCAGGCCGACAGCCAGCGCCGGACCATGCCTTCCGGATCGTATACATACGCGAGGCGCCGGTAGTGGTTGAGCCACTCCTCGAGCAGCTGGGCCACGAGCAGCGGCCGCGGGTGCAGGTGCTGGCGCGCGCACAGCTGCCCGCCGCCGGTGACGCAGGCCGACAGCCAGCGCCGGACCATGCCTTCCGGATCGTATACATACGCGAGGCGCCGGTAGTGGTTGAGCCACTCCTCGAGCAGCTGGGCCACGAGCAGCGGCCGCGGGTGCAGGTGCTGGCGCGCGCACAGCTGCCCGCCGCCGGTGACGCAGGCCGACAGCCAGCGCCGGACCATGCCTTCCGGATCGTATACATACGCGAGGCGCCGGTAGTGGTTGAGCCACTCCTCGAGCAGCTGGGCCACGAGCAGCGGCCGCGGGTGCAGGTGCTGGCGCGCGCACAGCTGCCCGCCGCCGGTGACGCAGGCCGACAGCCAGCGCCGGACCATGCCTTCCGGATCGTATACATACGCGAGGCGCCGGTAGTGGTTGAGCCACTCCTCGAGCAGCTGGGCCACGAGCAGCGGCCGCGGGTGCAGGTGCTGGCGCGCGCACAGCTGCCCGCCGCCGGTGACGCAGGCCGACAGCCAGCGCCGGACCATGCCTTCCGGATCGTATACATACGCGAGGCGCCGGTAGTGGTTGAGCCACTCCTCGAGCAGCTGGGCCACGAGCAGCGGCCGCGGGTGCAGGTGCTGGCGCGCGCACAGCTGCCCGCCGCCGGTGACGCAGGCCGACAGCCAGCGCCGGACCATGCCTTCCGGATCGTATACATACGCGAGGCGCCGGTAGTGGTTGAGCCACTCCTCGAGCAGCTGGGCCACGAGCAGCGGCCGCGGGTGCAGGTGCTGGCGCGCGCACAGCTGCCCGCCGCCGGTGACGCAGGCCGACAGCCAGCGCCGGACCATGCCTTCCGGATCGTATACATACGCGAGGCGCCGGTAGTGGTTGAGCCACTCCTCGAGCAGCTGGGCCACGAGCAGCGGCCGCGGGTGCAGGTGCTGGCGCGCGCACAGCTGCCCGCCGCCGGTGACGCAGGCCGACAGCCAGCGCCGGACCATGCCTTCCGGATCGTATACATACGCGAGGCGCCGGTAGTGGTTGAGCCACTCCTCGAGCAGCTGGGCCACGAGCAGCGGCCGCGGGTGCAGGTGCTGGCGCGCGCACAGCTGCCCGCCGCCGGTGACGCAGGCCGACAGCCAGCGCCGGACCATGCCTTCCGGATCGTATACATACGCGAGGCGCCGGTAGTGGTTGAGCCACTCCTCGAGCAGCTGGGCCACGAGCAGCGGCCGCGGGTGCAGGTGCTGGCGCGCGCACAGCTGCCCGCCGCCGGTGACGCAGGCCGACAGCCAGCGCCGGACCATGCCTTCCGGATCGTATACATACGCGAGGCGCCGGTAGTGGTTGAGCCACTCCTCGAGCAGCTGGGCCACGAGCAGCGGCCGCGGGTGCAGGTGCTGGCGCGCGCACAGCTGCCCGCCGCCGGTGACGCAGGCCGACAGCCAGCGCCGGACCATGCCTTCCGGATCGTATACATACGCGAGGCGCCGGTAGTGGTTGAGCCACTCCTCGAGCAGCTGGGCCACGAGCAGCGGCCGCGGGTGCAGGTGCTGGCGCGCGCACAGCTGCCCGCCGCCGGTGACGCAGGCCGACAGCCAGCGCCGGACCATGCCTTCCGGATCGTATACATACGCGAGGCGCCGGTAGTGGTTGAGCCACTCCTCGAGCAGCTGGGCCACGAGCAGCGGCCGCGGGTGCAGGTGCTGGCGCGCGCACAGCTGCCCGCCGCCGGTGACGCAGGCCGACAGCCAGCGCCGGACCATGCCTTCCGGATCGTATACATACGCGAGGCGCCGGTAGTGGTTGAGCCACTCCTCGAGCAGCTGGGCCACGAGCAGCGGCCGCGGGTGCAGGTGCTGGCGCGCGCACAGCTGCCCGCCGCCGGTGACGCAGGCCGACAGCCAGCGCCGGACCATGCCTTCCGGATCGTATACATACGCGAGGCGCCGGTAGTGGTTGAGCCACTCCTCGAGCAGCTGGGCCACGAGCAGCGGCCGCGGGTGCAGGTGCTGGCGCGCGCACAGCTGCCCGCCGCCGGTGACGCAGGCCGACAGCCAGCGCCGGACCATGCCTTCCGGATCGTATACATACGCGAGGCGCCGGTAGTGGTTGAGCCACTCCTCGAGCAGCTGGGCCACGAGCAGCGGCCGCGGGTGCAGGTGCTGGCGCGCGCACAGCTGCCCGCCGCCGGTGACGCAGGCCGACAGCCAGCGCCGGACCATGCCTTCCGGATCGTATACATACGCGAGGCGCCGGTAGTGGTTGAGCCACTCCTCGAGCAGCTGGGCCACGAGCAGCGGCCGCGGGTGCAGGTGCTGGCGCGCGCACAGCTGCCCGCCGCCGGTGACGCAGGCCGACAGCCAGCGCCGGACCATGCCTTCCGGATCGTATACATACGCGAGGCGCCGGTAGTGGTTGAGCCACTCCTCGAGCAGCTGGGCCACGAGCAGCGGCCGCGGGTGCAGGTGCTGGCGCGCGCACAGCTGCCCGCCGCCGGTGACGCAGGCCGACAGCCAGCGCCGGACCATGCCTTCCGGATCGTATACATACGCGAGGCGCCGGTAGTGGTTGAGCCACTCCTCGAGCAGCTGGGCCACGAGCAGCGGCCGCGGGTGCAGGTGCTGGCGCGCGCACAGCTGCCCGCCGCCGGTGACGCAGGCCGACAGCCAGCGCCGGACCATGCCTTCCGGATCGTATACATACGCGAGGCGCCGGTAGTGGTTGAGCCACTCCTCGAGCAGCTGGGCCACGAGCAGCGGCCGCGGGTGCAGGTGCTGGCGCGCGCACAGCTGCCCGCCGCCGGTGACGCAGGCCGACAGCCAGCGCCGGACCATGCCTTCCGGATCGTATACATACGCGAGGCGCCGGTAGTGGTTGAGCCACTCCTCGAGCAGCTGGGCCACGAGCAGCGGCCGCGGGTGCAGGTGCTGGCGCGCGCACAGCTGCCCGCCGCCGGTGACGCAGGCCGACAGCCAGCGCCGGACCATGCCTTCCGAATCGCCCATCTGAAAACACGTATTTCATTTTATAATCCGGTTCATTATCTCTTGCCCTTTATCTGACCTAAAGTACATTCAGATCTGAGATTGCCCCGCTAGCTCGTCATTTTCATAAGGATCGGCACCTTACAACAAATCAATGTCTATTACTTTTCGTACAAAGGAAATTGTATACTGATGACTGAGACTGTTTCACATGTAAATGAAACTGTAGTATAATGTTATCTAGTGACAGACCTCGTCTACGGTGAGGAAATGAACGGGCAGCAGTTTTCCCTCGCAGTCTGTGAGCGGCAGGTAACAACTTTCGTCGGTCTCCTCTTGTTCATCCCTGCGAAAATGTTACACATTTTATTCAGAATACATGAAAGTTATCAGTGTCGTTTGCTAAAGGTAAATTTAACGTAATCTATTAAATGAATGAAAATCGACAGACATATCTTTAAATCGTCTTGAAATTTCACAAAGAGGAGCCAATCGGCTCACACACGGTACACAACATTACATTGTTTCTAGTTTTTAGCAGTAAAAATACATCGTAGGTACCTGCAGATATAGTGGCGACGACAGTAGGGCTCGACGGGCACGAGCGCCGAGAAGTGTCCCCTCGTGTAGCCCACCGCCAGCGGGGACTTGGAGCACAGCGCCGGCTCCCACAGCAGGGGCAGATAAATACCTATTCAATTTGAAAAACTTCATTTAATATAAAAGTCCATAACAGATAACAATACGTTGAAATATATAATTTTAATCCACTATTGCTATTATGTGCATACTATGACAGAACATATGACAAAATAAATCAGTTTCTCAGCACAATACTTCTTTTTGTTCATTTAAAATATGAAGGATGGCGCCACATCGCCTACATATCGTGACGACATCGTCATGCAGTGCTTATAGCACATGGTTATGTGCCTCAATTCCGGCTGTAACGTAGGATCGAAAATATTTGAGCGACTGCACGATGCATCGAAAACTACACGAACTTTGGTGGGATTTCGGTTTTCACGAACCACTGTAAAGTGAGGTATATAGGCAGGTGACAAATAATGATCACCCTGAAAACGCGAGCCCGACCACGAGGCGACCGAGCCCAGTACAAGTACTGCGCTCGATCGCCGTAACGAGTAGAGTATATATTCTCACCCTGGAAGCGCGCGTAACCTAGAGCCTCGCCGCGGAAGGAGTTGACGACGTTGACGCCGTACACGATGATGGGCCGCCTCGCGACGTGCGCCAGCGCGAACACGTGCAGCTGGTGCAGCGCCGTGCCCGGCCGCGCCGCCGCCGCCACCAGGCGCGCCCACTCGGCGCGCAGCTGCGCCTCCTGCACGACAAGCACACTGTACTACCACGCCCCGCCGCCCGGCCCCCGCCCGCGCGCGCACGTACCTCCGGCGCGTAGTGCAGGCGCGCGGCGCCCAGGCGCTCCCAGGCGGCCCAGCGCTCGTAGAAGCGCTCGCCGGCCGCCAGCAGCGACTCGGCCAGCGCCGCGCGCAGGGCGCCGCGCCGGTCGAACACGCCGTACGCGCACTGCGACACCGCGTCCAGCAGGCAGTCGCCCGCCGAGCGGTTCCACAGCGCGTGCAGCCGCGACCCTGCTCGACACACGGTCACTTAACGACGTGTCCACTACACTTGTTACTTTACTAGCTTTGTTTGTGTACTGTTGGTGTGTCTTATAAAATAAGATAAATAAAACGGTCTATATTATCATATCTAAGTGTTAAACATCTGCGTCCTCCTGTCTTATCGATCGAAATCGATGCAATTACAGAGTACAGACTCTCTGTAGGAAACTTCGGAAAGAAAATTCATTACTAGATGAGGTTGCCAATTCTGGTTAAGTATAATCTTTTGGGTCACTCACCCAGTCGCACGCACAACTCGAGGCTCCAGTTGATGAGGGGAGGTTCGGCTTCTAAAGTCTGTTGCGCGTCGCGGTCGAGCAGCTCCGAGAACAGCTGCTCTTGGATGGCTACTGGTAGTTCTTCGATCTCTGTGGGATAGAAAACGGAATTAAACCGACACCTATGATATTACAACAAAATATTAAGTTACAGGCAATGATATATATTTGACCGAAGGATTAACGAAGGTGTCCGTTTTGAGTCGTGCAATCTGCTTTCGTATGTCCGGATGTTCTCCTCTACAGGTCGCATTTCTTAACCGCTTCTCGTAAAATTTTGTGTTCTGGTTCATCAGTAGTTTATTTTTGTCTTTTCGTTTTTTGGAATATGATCAAAATGGTGAAAATTTGCATAAAGGACTTAAGTGCTATTATAGTCTATGACACTTAAGAACACTGTGAGTACGCTATGATTAGTGACTCGACGAAGAAAGTTTTTTTTTTACATTTTTTACGCTTATGAAAGATTCATCGCGAGGCCTACAGATCACAGAGCCACTAGCATAACTCTAAATAGTAGATAGGTTATCTTAATACATAAGGAGAAAAAAAACTTCCATATTTATTTAATTACCTGCGAAAGAATCTGTTTGTTTTTATTAATTTTCGCATATCGGTCATCAACCTTCTAGAGATTCAAATTTGATATTCTTATATAAGGTAGCTTTTTCCTAATATTTTAAATGTACATGTACCCTTATAAAAACGCTCTAATTCCGTCCAAGTACCTATCCCTTGCCAACGCGCAGCAAGCCCATTTCCGTCTCGTTCTACGACATTTGTATGAGATCTTGGCGAAGCCAGTTTTAGCAAAAAAACTGTTAAAACAAAGTGAGTGGTATGCGTGGAATTAACGCTGATGGTTCAAAAGGTGGTTATCAAATCGCAGGCCCGCAGAAGATTTAGAAACGTAAGTCTTCGAAGGTAAACGCTAAGGCATTTTCCCAAAACTCCCTATAAACTATTAGAAGTCGAACAAGTACTTTCTTATTTTTTTCGAATATACAGTAAAGTAAAATTTTAATTTTAAAAGTCAGTCAGATACATTTACATAAATTCACAGTCTACTCCATTTCACGTTATCGTTGTAAGTAATTTACTTAATATTTCAAACTCTTCTGGTGTCTTGAGGATTCCTATACATTTATTTTTCAGCGTATTTTTATTTTCGCATAAATAGTGATGGCAATGCAAAAGTGCAGAATTCATTGAGGTATCGGCATGGAAAGGCGCCCTTCTTGTAGTCCTGCAGCGGGTGGAGGACTTGAATCTTGTAACATTTGATTTGCAACGATTGCTTGTTTATGAACGATATTATGGGCAGCATCGAACCCTACCTGCCGGTAGCGCGAACGTGCAGAACTCGTTGAGGTAGCGGCACGGGAAGGCGCCCTTCTTGTACCGGATGGAGGCGGCCACGTGGCGACGGATCGCCGCCGCTACATCCGGAGCTGTTCAATAAAATAAAACACAAGTTTTAATACAGATGTTAAAAAAGTGTACTTTACGTGGTTATTAAGCGTTCGCACAGTTCGTATTTGCAAACTAGTGATTTTTTCTTATCAATTTTTTTTTTAATTTTAATCTATACGTTATAATTATTTCGTCAATGGATATTTATTACAGACAAAAACGTTATTACACGATATTAAGTTAATATTTATTCTTTATCATATAAATAAAATGATACATGAACAGTATTTGACTAAAAACGTTTTTGATTATTTGGCTGAACGGTACTAAAAATCCCTTAAAAAAACTGCGAAGTTGGCTGTCGTAAACCAAAAAAAGTTAACAAGACCGGCGCCCGCAAATTTTCACTCAAAAGTTATTTGTAGCAAAATAGTTATCTAAAATTGCAATTGCTTGAGTGTTTTTGTAATAAAATAAGTTATTGTAACTAATTTTTGGAATTTAAAAATAAATGCGGCCTAATCTGTGCAGTGCGTGAAATAAAGATTACTGAATTGGAATAAGATACGTTAAGGTGGTTCGATTTTCATACAAAAAACAATCGCTATTTATTAATTAATTACACAATATTATTACATAAATAGTTGCGCATCTATCTACTTTCGAATATTCATTTGCGCTAAATTAATAGAAAAACTTTGTTTCATACAGAAATCATGCAATAATCAACGTTATATTTTTATAAATTTTACTCATGTGTGTGTGACAAATGTCGTGTACAAATACATTGCGGCGTTGCCACTCCATGCTTCGGACGGCCATCGGCGCGACGTTGCGATGTTTGACGCGTTTTTAGCTGACTCTGTCGACACTGACACTCAGTGTGACCAGGCGTACTATAATTGTCGTACATGTACGATAATTTGGGCCCCGGTATGACATAATGTTCCAAAGAGCATTATCGTACACTAAAGTACTATAATTTCAGCCCTTGGATGATGCCACCTTAAAAGTCTAGTAATTTGAAGCAAAATATGACACTTTCTCTCAGAAATAGGCTAAAATTAGTATATTTTGGGTGTTCGGCTCCTTGGTGTAAGTTTAAAGTTTAAAATGTCTCAATTTCCTGTATACCGTTTGAGTCTATCCCAAAAATACACAAACATAAACAGATTTTTTGCGCAATTTAGACGAAAATTGTCTTTTTTTATTATTAATTGGAAATTTAAGCTTATTTTGCTAGACATTTTTAGGGGCTGCCTTTTTGATTGGCGTACGATATTTTTTTCAACGGTACAATAATATTGACACTCAAGTACGATAATTCTCTTCCGCTCGCCTGGCAACACTGCTGAAACTTGACAGGACCTGGGGGCCTACCGCGAAAACCTAAATTCGCAAATTGCGGGGATCTTTCTCTTTTACTCTCACTAAGACGTAATTAGAGTGACAGAGAAAAATGCCCGAAATTGACGAATTTCGATTTTCCCGGTAGCCGCCCTGGTGCTTGACGTACTTGATAGAAAACAACGCTGCCGCATGTTCTGAATTGTGATTTTATGTGTTTTTGGATTGAAAATGATAGCGACGTCTAAATCAAGTTACAAAAATCATCGATATTCTGGTCCGCGAAAAACCAGGAAAAGTGTAACTGTAATTGGAGTCTACAAAAATGACCAATTCATAGAAAATATGACCTAGAAACTAGTTCATTTTTATAAAACTGAATTTTGCCCGAGATTGTACTTAGGCGAATACCTAAGGGAGCTAAGTGTATTGATCTTGAATAATTAGTTGGCTAATATATGACTCCAATATGATATGGACATTTACATCATAACTATTATACCTAGTTGGTTACTAAGTTCTGTTACTCGATTTCTTTCTTTCTTCCTAGCGTTGTCCCAGCATATTGCCATGGCTCGATGGAGCCTGGGGTCCGCTTTGACAACTAATCCCAAGATTTGGCGTAGGCACCAGTTTTTACGAAAGCCACTGCCATCTGACCTTCCAACCCAGAGGGTGAAACTAAGCCTTGTTGGGATTAGTCCAGTTTCCTCACGATGTTTTCCTTCACCGAAAAGCGACTGGTAAATATCAAATGATATCTGTTCTGAAGTTCTGTTACTCGATTTGCAACCTCTTTATTTCCGTTAAAACAAATGCTACCGATAAAATAAAAAATGACATAATGTGATGGATTTGTGAGCTATAATTACATACCACACATAACGCTTATCTCGTCGTATCTATTCTATAATGAATTGGGGCCTAAAAGAGAATCGTATTCCAATTTTTTGAAACGCTTGTATTACTTTCTATATTAACTAAAAGTTGCCTTAAAATTCAGCTTTTATACTAAAAACGGCTTTAAATATGTTAAATTAACAAAATATATTTTGACAGATGCTTTCGCGCCCAAAACGCTCTTTGAAAATTGTGTGACGTCACAGTTTATGGTTTGACACATAACTACATACACACGTAGAAGATACGAACTGTCAACTGATATTTGTCATTTGTTGTTAATCGCCTAACTGTCAACAGTGTCAATCCGAGAGTTGTGACGTCATCAGAATCTTCAATGACGTTTCGAGTTTGGTCACGTGACGTGTGCCAAAAGATATTTTAAATTCAATATTTACAAAAATATGGTAATTACAGGTCCCCTAAAAGTAGTTTAACATGTTCTTATAATCCAAAAGAATTTATTGGGATACAATTATGCCCTAAGATTTGTAGATGGAAACAACCCTATTGCGTTGCACAAATGTGGGCACCCGCCAAACATGATTTTGGGTGTGTCATACTCAGGGCTAACACAGATTAATTTCTGTGAAAAAGGTGTGAAAACCGGAAACTGGAAACCGTTCTCGAACCAATAGTGAAGCCCTTAAGCCACACCCTATTTCAAAACCAGCCATGGATCTTTGAACAGGACTCAGCTCCTGCACATAAGGCAAAAACAACTCAAGCCTGGTTTCGAAGGAACAAAATTGACTTTATTGCCCACGAAGACTGGCCGTCCTCCAGCCCGGACCTTACCCCCTGGATTATGCCATATGGCAGGTTATTGAGGAGAAAGCCTGTGCTAAACCCCACACAAATCTTAACTCCCTCAAGCGGGCCATAGTTAAGACAGTGACGGAATTAGACATGACAATCGTGCGTGCCGCTATTGATGACTGGCCTCGTCGTTTGAGGGCCTGTGTCAAAGCCAGAGGAGGCGATTTTGAATGATATTGTCATATGTAATTCCTGATTTTGCGTATTTCATTTTAATATATACTTTATTAAACTTTCGTTGGTATATTTTATGTAGATAAAGATTATTGCAGTAACAGAATTTAATAACCAACTAGGTAGAAAACAATGCAATACATAAACACATAAATTGGATATGATGTGATCCGTTGAATGAAATTGACAATAAATAAAATAAATAAATAATTTTCTATCCCTAGGCATTGTGTGAAACTTCTAGTTGTGTCAAAATATCAGGAAATCAATAATATAAACAAACATGGTAAATATCTCATTTCTTTTTATAATGGTTATAAATAGAAGGCCATGCAATTTTGTAACTCACTGTAATTTAATTAAATGTATCGTAAAAAAAGGTTTTAATTCTACTGTAAAATAGTACCTACTTTTTTAAAGGCTGGGCAGTAAGGGAAAACAGCGTTTTTATTTTGAAAAAAATACCGGATAATCTGACTTACAAATTTGGACTTTCTTAGGTTCATTCTACTTAGAATCTTCTCCACCCTAGCATTAAAAAAAGATATCCTAAAATATGCATACCATTACGTCACATTTTAGTGTGAAAGAAATTTCAGTGTAAAACTAAAATTTCAATACAAATTTTCGGGTTTTTATAGCACGAGGATTGATTATGCTAGTGATTCTGAGTTGGAAGAACCCAAAAATATCATGATGTGTGAGAATCAGATTTTTAATATTTTTATGGAAAAACGCTCATATTTCTCATAAAATAATTTATTCATAATAGGTACTTGATAATACTGATAACAAAAAAAAAATTATGAGTCTCGAACCCACATCCTCTTGCATGTATTTCCACGTACATACCGCAACGCTATTGAAGCCTACTCACGCTGTGCCAAATTGTCTACTACAAGGATCCCAGTACGACTGTTTGAATGTGTGAGTGATAGTTAGAAATAGAGTCAAGAAACATTCTGTCGACATTAAGGGGTAGTTTTTGTACAATGAAGTGTTCAATGTTTGTTTTAATAGTTCAATATTTATTTAAAGAGTGCGCTAAACATAATTTACAGTATAGAAATACCAAAGACTACTCCACAAAAAAATTAAAACTCAAAATTTGCAATTGTGGCGCCATCTAGTGAGGTTTAAGCTTTGGGTAACCTAGTCGAACCACCTTAATAAGAGAACAGTAATGAAAAATGTAGTTGCAAATTTGGTAACTGAAATAGATAGCGCTCCCGTACATTCCGTTATCCAGTAACTAGGTTGTCAAGTTTGACAACCTAGTTACTGATCGCAAATTCGCAATACGTGTGGCGCCGTATAATACTACAATGTAATTTACCCTTAACTGCCTTTATTTTCAGACAAATCCACTAGAAAAAGACGCGAAATTGAAATTTTCTTTGGGAAGTCAACTCTTCGCACCTAATTTTTTTTAATTATCCACCATTTTCTACCGACAAAGTGGGTGTGCCAGAGTATAAATTTACATTTTAAACAAATATGATATTTAGTGAAAGAGTTTATTCTCGATCGATCGATGTATTCTTCAATATAGGCACTAGGTATATTACAATGCGCTTGTGAATGTCAGAAACTACCACCGGCAATAACCCTACACGACAGCCCCGAAAAGATACCGCAAGAAACTCGGCGGGACTCATTTTTCACCTTCATTTTTTTCTCACTACATAAGTGGTTCAAATATTGATACAAATAAAGTCAGTCTTTGCCAAGTTCAGCTCGTATTTTTGCAGATGCCTTTTGTCATAGTAAGCGTGGAATTATATCTGTCGGCAACGAGCCGTTAGTATAAAGATGCGTACGTATGCTTTCAGCTTTCCGATGCGTACGAAAACAACAACAAAGAATAATAGACAAGACTAATTATAGAGAACAAAACTGTTTATAACACCTGTATTCATTACCTGTAATGCACATACATGAATAAATGATTCAAAAGCGACTGACCGATGTATGAAGGCGAGCGCTTGAGCCCCGGGCCGCCGCCCGAGATCCGGGAGAGCAGTGTCGCCAGGATGTCCTCGCGTTGGAACCTGTGCAAACGGAACATGTTTACTCAGATCGATGTTTTCAGCTTCTCCATCGTGTTTAATCCTTTTCTAGGTTGTACCAATCTAGAAGGGTTTCCCAACAAAAATAGCTAATCCGCTCCCGAGACCTCGCTTCGCCTGGAAGACCTAGTAAGCCCTAAGGCCTCGCTTTTCTCGGACGTTTCGTGGCCAGGACAGGTATCGGGGGCTTTCACGCTTCCGGGGTGTAAATTATTGATCACTTGTCTACATTACATACCTCACTATATCGTCGTGCATGGAGACCGAGATACTACCAAAATTCGTGTAGTCTTCGATGCAAGGGCGGACCTTTGAAACTACCTACATTATAGTCAGATCAATATTTCCAGAAAAGTGACCCATGGGCATGTTAATCTGATAAGTTCTCACAGATAACAAGTAGTTTTTTTATAGTGGTTTGTTATAATCACTACAATACAATACAAATACTCTTTATTGCAACCTCAATACAGAAACAATACAAATAATACAACACATAAAGAACCACTACTACCATAATAGTCAAACTACATATTCTACATTATGACGTTCAATGTTGTAAGTACATATTCATGAAATTGGACATAACATTTCTATATACGTATATACTTATAATAAGTAATTTCTAAGTAAGTATAAGTAGGTTCAGCCTGGAGGTTTAGTGCTGACGGTCCACCCCGAAATTCAGTAAACTCCGGCCGCCAGGTACGCCTCCACGCGGCCCACGTCGCCCCCACCACTGTATGTACCTGATGGCCAGGTGCACTAGCGTGTGTCCGGCGTCGAAGGCGGAGGCGCGGTCGAGGAGGGCGGCCTCGTGCGCGGCGAGGGCGCGCGCCGGGTCGCCGCCGGCCGCCAGGTACGCCTCCACGCGGCCCACGTCGCCCCCACCACTGTATGTACCTGATGGCCAGGTGCACTAGCGTGTGTCCGGCGTCGAAGGCGGAGGCGCGGTCGAGGAGGGCGGCCTCGTGCGCGGCGAGGGCGCGCGCCGGGTCGCCGCCGGCCGCCAGGTACGCCTCCACGCGGCCCACGTCGCCCCCACCACTGTATGTACCTGATGGCCAGGTGCACTAGCGTGTGTCCGGCGTCGAAGGCGGAGGCGCGGTCGAGGAGGGCGGCCTCGTGCGCGGCGAGGGCGCGCGCCGGGTCGCCGCCGGCCGCCAGGTACGCCTCCACGCGGCCCACGTCGCCCCCACCACTGTATGTACCTGATGGCCAGGTGCACTAGCGTGTGTCCGGCGTCGAAGGCGGAGGCGCGGTCGAGGAGGGCGGCCTCGTGCGCGGCGAGGGCGCGCGCCGGGTCGCCGCCGGCCGCCAGGTACGCCTCCACGCGGCCCACGTCGCCCCCACCACTGTATGTACCTGATGGCCAGGTGCACTAGCGTGTGTCCGGCGTCGAAGGCGGAGGCGCGGTCGAGGAGGGCGGCCTCGTGCGCGGCGAGGGCGCGCGCCGGGTCGCCGCCGGCCGCCAGGTACGCCTCCACGCGGCCCACGTCGCCCCCACCACTGTATGTACCTGATGGCCAGGTGCACTAGCGTGTGTCCGGCGTCGAAGGCGGAGGCGCGGTCGAGGAGGGCGGCCTCGTGCGCGGCGAGGGCGCGCGCCGGGTCGCCGCCGGCCGCCAGGTACGCCTCCACGCGGCCCACGTCGCCCCCACCACTGTATGTACCTGATGGCCAGGTGCACTAGCGTGTGTCCGGCGTCGAAGGCGGAGGCGCGGTCGAGGAGGGCGGCCTCGTGCGCGGCGAGGGCGCGCGCCGGGTCGCCGCCGGCCGCCAGGTACGCCTCCACGCGGCCCACGTCGCCCCCACCACTGTATGTACCTGATGGCCAGGTGCACTAGCGTGTGTCCGGCGTCGAAGGCGGAGGCGCGGTCGAGGAGGGCGGCCTCGTGCGCGGCGAGGGCGCGCGCCGGGTCGCCGCCGGCCGCCAGGTACGCCTCCACGCGGCCCACGTCGCCCCCACCACTGTATGTACCTGATGGCCAGGTGCACTAGCGTGTGTCCGGCGTCGAAGGCGGAGGCGCGGTCGAGGAGGGCGGCCTCGTGCGCGGCGAGGGCGCGCGCCGGGTCGCCGCCGGCCGCCAGGTACGCCTCCACGCGGCCCACGTCGCCCCCACCACTGTATGTACCTGATGGCCAGGTGCACTAGCGTGTGTCCGGCGTCGAAGGCGGAGGCGCGGTCGAGGAGGGCGGCCTCGTGCGCGGCGAGGGCGCGCGCCGGGTCGCCGCCGGCCGCCAGGTACGCCTCCACGCGGCCCACGTCGCCTTCCACCACTCCTGACAAATCACAGATCCAATTCTTATAATCTATTTTGATATTTATTTTATTGAACATTACAAAAACCGATCCCTCCTAATATTATTAATGCGAAAGTAAATATGTCTGTCCTCTTCCTGCTTAAGCCGCTGAACCGATATAGATAAAACTGAGATAGTATGAAGCCCGAGAAAGGACATCGGATATTTTTTACCAATTATCATCATCCTGTGCAGACAAAGTCACACGCAGAAAGTAGTATAATACACATAAACTACAAACTAAAATGAGGATATTCATACACTAAAAAAGCTAAGTAGACCTTTATTATATCCGAGGTTAATTTTAAATTAGGGTCTCCAACCTTCATCTTCTTTATTCCCTGAGTATATTCAATCTAAAGACAAACTGCCTTGAACACAATGTAGGATCGGGCATTATTTGCTTGTCCGTTCCCTTCTTCTTTGCAAATCACAAAGCTATTCTGTCATAGTGACGTACTGGTTTAAAACATAGTTAAAATATTAACCGAGATAATGTCACTTATGACAAACTGAGACACTACAATGGCGGACGGTTTGAAAGGGTGCGTGTACCCGAGTGATACCATGTAAGACAAAAAATGTGATGCTTCTATAAGTAGAACAATGAAAACTGTAAAAGATATACTTTTGAACTTAAATTTTAAACATTTATCTATATTTGGAAAAGTTATCCGGAATATCACTTTTGGTGCGTTGTTTCATCCATTGATACTGACTGTACAAGCTGAAACTGATACGCTTAGCTCGTGCATCACACTAGGTTAGTCAAACAAAATGAAACTCAAGTGCAAACAAAAATACGAAAAGTAATGTCTGCATACACGTCCCCAACCCGGATTGTCACTGTTGCTTTGTGCATAAAGATGAACAAAGCTAAAAAGAAGAACAATTCCAAAGAGATTAGGAGCTGCAAGTACTTACACCTACTCTATTACCACCTATTATCTTATTGTGTACCAAATTAAAGCAATTAACAGACTTAAGTTACTTTTAGGTTTTTTTTCCATTTCATCATTTTAAAACCTCTACATAGTATTAGGTCTACTTGGGTGGTTTACAAGTAAATTTTTTGTTCGGTTTCTTGTACCCAATTTTGTTACAAGAAACCAAACAAATAAATTACTTCTAAACCGACCAAGTAGACCTAATATTATGTAGGACGAAAGTACACGTATGGATGCATATGTAGTTGTGCACGCACACATACATATTTAGGTTGGGTAAGGAATCAGAGATGGCGCTTTCAAATGAGTTTGCATAAAATGCTTCAAGAGGGCTCTCTTTGCCTATATACTTACTTTACTATTTGGCTGTGATGGTCAGTGAAGTGTTGCTGTTACCTACTAATGCCCCGCTCGCCGTCGGCGGGTGTTCATCATCCTCATACCCTAGAGCCTAAATGGTCGCGCACTGTGCGGTTTAAGAGGAATTTCCTCCCGCGGATGCTCCGGCTGTGGAATGAGGTTTTCCCGAGGGTATACATGGGGTATGGAGTTCTTCAAAAAAGGAGTGTACAGGTTTCTAAAGGGTCGGCAACGCGCATGTAACACCTCTGGAGTTGCAGGCGTCCATAGGCTACGGTGACTGCTTACTATCTGGCGGGCCGTATACTTGTTTGCCACCGACGTGGTATAAAAAAAAATGCCTTAAAATACAATGAGCTATGTTATAGATGAGTGAATTAACTATTTTTTGTAGTTATCCTGTCCCGTCAGCGAAACGACTACAGTATCAGTTCGTTAGAAGAACTCTTGTACCACGTTGAAGGTGGTTGGCCTATTCTGGAACAGGCTTTAGCTACTATAAAAATGTATGTTTGACTTATTTGAATGCCATAAAACTAGAAATACTAGTACTTACAGTTAAAGAGTGACCCAAGCGACCGTAACCATGGTAACGAGTACGAGTACAATAAAAAGTTGATTCACCCTAATAAATACGCAGACATACCTATACAAGCTTGGAGCCACAGCCAGTCCGGGTTGTTACGGCGCTTGTCATTCGACGAGGCGTTCTGGCTGTTGCAGATGTCATTGATTCCTAAAAAAAGATGATTGGTTCTAATAGGAAACGACACTTTTTAGATATCGGCCGGTTATTGCCGTCTCTTTTTACCACCTGTAGGACACGGTTTCTTAAACTATAACCCCAGATACCCCATTAAATTTCCTAGACTACCTAACCTTTCTTAATTTATTTCAAATCCCATTTTATGAAGCAACCAAGCGCCTGGCACCCATTACCTGGCGATCTCATGGGGATGTATTGTAATAAGGAAATGCGGTCTACCCGTGGTGGCGAATATAAACGCAGACGTATATTTCTGATATTATATATTTTTTTCATAAAATTCCGTTGAATTACAAATATGTACTACCCTTAATGACTGTCTGGCCCTGACCCCCCCGAATGGCCGTCTGCCGATCTTTAATCATCAAGCAGGGCGATAGTTCTGAATTCAAATATATAATCGACAATCGTTGCCAGTTACCTACCAAAAGACTGTGAAGGTTTCAAACCTTCACAGTATATATCCCACTTTGAAGAAGCCTAATACAGAGGATTCTGAAGAGCTAGTTAAACCAAATAAAATGAAATTACATAAAGTACTCCCAAAGGGTCGCAAAATGTTGATACAAAATGGGTTGCATCATAAAAGTGATAGTAAAACAGTTGTTCATCCACGCATCCCCGCATAGTGTAGTACTGTAGTGTAGTGTGGTGAACTAAGCTCAGTGAGGTCGCTGTTATGTCACCGATTTGTCGCCATTATGTCGCCGTTATGTCGCTAGTCGCTAATATGTCACCGTTACGTCACTAAATACTAGATTGTCTGTATTATGTCGGCGTAGGTGTTGGCCGAAAGTTTAATGCAATTGACCATTAACTACCTATTACAAAGGGTCTAGCAAGCTAAGCTAAGAAGATTGGCCCCCGCAAGGGATTTGGTTGTAATTTGAGGTGCAGTAGTGGCAGGTCCTAAGAACACTGTATGCGTAATATCAGCCTTCGATCTTCTTTTGTTTCAGACTTATCCACGAAAATGTCAAAAAATCAAGGTAATTTTTAAACTGTTATTGCAGCTAAACCAAGCAAGCGAGAGCAACCAAATAAATTCAGAATTAAGGAGCATAAAATGGGGTTCATAATGCATATTTTTACAGACATTCATTTCCTTGAACTTGGATGAAAAAAATTAAGTTTTTTTTTTTCTGCTCCATTTTTTTGCCACTTCTCGCCGAGACACAACTATCAAAAAAATTACTTGATTAGCCACAATTGTTAACTACGTGTCCATTTAAAAACATTTTGAAAAATCATGGTGCGTCATGTCAAAAAAAAAACAATTACGAAGATATGTTTACTATATCATATTATATCAATAGAGTAGTACCTACTATCTAGTGGCAAATGTGTCTGTAGTATAACTTCCTCTTTCGTTCATTATGAAATAATTAATTGACACATTATCTAGCTATTTCTTATGCAATTTTAATAATATGTATCTGAAAGAAGGTGTAAATGTTGTAATATATGTTTATGCAAAACAAATGGAACTAAAAAAGTGATAAAGAACGCTGCAAAAATTGATTGCTTTAGGTATTATTTAATTTTTTTTTAAATATGCAAATAAGAAACGAAGTGGGTACATAAAAGTATTGGATGTAAAGTCATTGACAAAAACATTTTTTATTACCATTCCATATTAACAAATAACTCGGTACAGCAAACAGAACAATACAATTCTTCCATTTTTACAGAGTCATACTCTTCATCGTCCCAAGTATAACTAAATTCGATTCTACAATATTCACATCTTCTCTTACGGGCAATATTTTCGTCCGTAAGAAAAATGTCGTCTGGTAAGGATTTCAGAAAGAGCTCCTTAGACATTTGCACTGGTATGTGGAGCCCAAATATTTACGACTTTATGTTCGTAATTGTTTTTTTTTTTTAATATGACGCACCATGATTTTTCAAAATGTTTTTAAATGGATACGTAGTTAACAAATGTGGCTTATCACGTAATTTTTTTGATAGTTGTGTCTCCGCGAAAAGTGGCAAAAAAATGGAGCAGAAAAAAATTACATTATTTTTTTCATCCAAGTTCAAGGAAATGAATGTCTGTAAAAATATGCATTATGAACCCCATTTTATGCTCCTTAATTCTGAATTTATTTGGTTGCTCTCGCTTGCTTGGTTTAGCTGCAATAACAGTTTAAAAATTACCTTGATTTTTTGACATTTTCGTGGATAAGTCTGAAACAAAAGAAGATCGAAGGCTGATATTACGCATACAGTGTTTTTAGGACCTGCCACTACTGCACCTCAAATTACAACCAAATCCCTTGCGGGGGCCAATCTTCTTTGCTTAGCTTGCTAGACCCTTTAACCGTAAACTGTAACCGTCCGTTACGGCTTGGCTGTTGTATTTATAAATGTTGTCATGTATTTTTAACCGACTTCAAAAAAAAGGAGGAGGTTCTCAATGCTTGCTATGAAATGATGACATGACTTACGTCAAATTAGGTCCGGAAATACTACATATCAGGTGCGATGAGTGAAGATGATATGTAAAGGAATTTCATACAGCCTTACACACTTAGGACTGTAAAGCAACCTTCTTTTGTTTTTTAACGTCAAATTGTGACACAACATCTTTGCATTCAACCATCAACAAATATAGGTACGCTACCGTTGCTTAGTAACGAATATGCACAACAAATCACCGTTGCTGGTAGAGTGGCGAGCCGAGTAGGTCACCACAAAACAAATTAACTAATTTTTTTGTTTTAATTGCAAGTTTGAGAAAAGCACTATACAAATCTCGGCGAGAAACGGGGTTGCCGGTCGCGTATCTCTATCTGGCTTCGCTATTCTCAGCCGTCTATATCTACTTGGCCTGCAACCCTACGTTTCCCGGCCTCTATAGTAATGTACTATTTCATGTCACTATATGATGTTACTATAAATGTTGTATTGACTTGTAAAAGAGCCCTTGAGGCCTACTTGCAGAATATATATATATATATATATTTTAATGGCAATTAACGTTCGGCCAACATTGCCTACGGGCGCCGCACGTGGCGCACTTCAGCGAGCGCGACCAGTTCTGTATGTGCACGTCTGTAGTGTAGTGTGGTGTGGTGTACTGACCTACGGGCGCCGGGCGGGGCTCGGGCGGGGGGTGCGCGGGCGCGGGCACGGCGGCCAGTTCTGTATGTGCACGTCTGTAGTGTAGTGTGGTGTGGTGTACTGACCTACGGGCGCCGGGCGGGGCTCGGGCGGGGGGTGCGCGGGCGCGGGCACGGCGGCCAGTTCTGTATGTGCACGTCTGTAGTGTAGTGTGGTGTGGTGTACTGACCTACGGGCGCCGGGCGGGGCTCGGGCGGGGGGTGCGCGGGCGCGGGCACGGCGGCCAGTTCTGTATGTGCACGTCTGTAGTGTAGTGTGGTGTGGTGTACTGACCTACGGGCGCCGGGCGGGGCTCGGGCGGGGGGTGCGCGGGCGCGGGCACGGCGGCCAGTTCTGTATGTGCACGTCTGTAGTGTAGTGTGGTGTGGTGTACTGACCTACGGGCGCCGGGCGGGGCTCGGGCGGGGGGTGCGCGGGCGCGGGCACGGCGGCCAGTTCTGTATGTGCACGTCTGTAGTGTAGTGTGGTGTGGTGTACTGACCTACGGGCGCCGGGCGGGGCTCGGGCGGGGGGTGCGCGGGCGCGGGCACGGCGGCCAGTTCTGTATGTGCACGTCTGTAGTGTAGTGTGGTGTGGTGTACTGACCTACGGGCGCCGGGCGGGGCTCGGGCGGGGGGTGCGCGGGCGCGGGCACGGCGGCCAGTTCTGTATGTGCACGTCTGTAGTGTAGTGTGGTGTGGTGTACTGACCTACGGGCGCCGGGCGGGGCTCGGGCGGGGGGTGCGCGGGCGCGGGCACGGCGGCCAGTTCTGTATGTGCACGTCTGTAGTGTAGTGTGGTGTGGTGTACTGACCTACGGGCGCCGGGCGGGGCTCGGGCGGGGGGTGCGCGGGCGCGGGCACGGCGGCCAGTTCTGTATGTGCACGTCTGTAGTGTAGTGTGGTGTGGTGTACTGACCTACGGGCGCCGGGCGGGGCTCGGGCGGGGGGTGCGCGGGCGCGGGCACGGCGGCCAGTTCTGTATGTGCACGTCTGTAGTGTAGTGTGGTGTGGTGTACTGACCTACGGGCGCCGGGCGGGGCTCGGGCGGGGGGTGCGCGGGCGCGGGCACGGCGGCCAGTTCTGTATGTGCACGTCTGTAGTGTAGTGTGGTGTGGTGTACTGACCTACGGGCGCCGGGCGGGGCTCGGGCGGGGGGTGCGCGGGCGCGGGCACGGCGGCCAGTTCTGTATGTGCACGTCTGTAGTGTAGTGTGGTGTGGTGTACTGACCTACGGGCGCCGGGCGGGGCTCGGGCGGGGGGTGCGCGGGCGCGGGCACGGCGGCCAGTTCTGTATGTGCACGTCTGTAGTGTAGTGTGGTGTGGTGTACTGACCTACGGGCGCCGGGCGGGGCTCGGGCGGGGGGTGCGCGGGCGCGGGCACGGCGGCCGGCGCGCCCGCACCGCACATGGCGCACTTCAGCGAGCGCGGCCAGTTCTCGTATGTGCACGTCTGAACAAAAGGACATATATCAACATGTTGACTAAGGTGTGCATAGGTTTTTCCTGCGGGTGTAGCAAGCTCGGTGTTATGCGTCACTTTGGCACTTACATACTTGTTAGAACGTGGCAGGGGATAAAAATGCGAACATATGCTACCGCCGCTGGACGCTTTTAAGAACTCCACCCCGACGTTCCCCAAATGGATTCCAAACCGGGACAAATCCATGGAACTCTGGACTGATGGAAGCCCTAGTAAATGAAATAGATGACGTACAGGCTGGATTTTATAAACGAGGCACTCAGGACAGCTCCCAAGAATAGTCTCGGCTTGAGACTTTTAGGAAACCTTCCTTGGCTTCCTTTTTAATGGCATTAACAACTTTTGAAAAGAATTTACAGTCAGCGACAAGATCGTCAAGTTGGACCTTTTTTTCGCCAATTATTTCCATGTCCGTCCAGTATCTAAAGCTTCTTAGAGACAAATAAAATAAAAAGTCAGCAAGTCTTCCAGTGCCCGAGATCAGATTAATTAATATAGAGACAGCAGTGATATGTCGCCGGGGTTCAACATGTAACATTACAGTTCTTAGACCACTGAAAACCACCTTTGCAGCTCTTTGAGATTCCAAGAAATAATGATTGGAGATTCTGAACTATTAGTTTGATATGTTAATTACCGGGCAGGGCCACTTGGCCTGGCAGGAGGCGCCGGCCTGTCCCACCGGCGACGCGATCCGTAGCGGCTTCAGACGCTCCGCCACTGCATCTGCCTCTGTATTCAAACACAAACCAATTAATGCTAGATCTTGCCGACTACGGGCTCGCTACTGGCTGATAAAAAGTTTATTTGCTAGTGTATAGTATTTTTGCAGTTGCCTTGACCATGTCATCCGGCCATTATGGATGGACCTTATGTAGTGGCAATAAAGCTGACATCCAACAAGCGGGGATCCAATGAAGGCCCAGCAGCGGCTTGATCTCACAGCAACCGTACAAGTTTATCTCTACTAATACCAGTTCCTCTGTGAGCTGTAGACCTCGCGATAAACATAAAAAACAAGTGCGAGTCGGACTCGCGCATGAAGGGTTCCGTACCATTTATGACGTATTAAAAAAAAAACTACTTACTAGATCAACATTTTACCACTTTGGACACACATTTTACCACTTTGGAAGTGTCTCTCGCGCAAACTATTCAGTTTAGAAAAAAATGATATTAGAAACCTCAATATCATTTTTGAAGACCTATCCGTAGATACCCCACGCGTATGGGTTTGATAAAAAGAAAAATATTTTTATTTTATGACTTATAAAAAAAACTACTTACTAGATCTCGTTCAAACCAATTTTCGGTGGAAGTTTGCATGGTAATGTATATCATATATATTTTTTTGATTTTTCATTCTGTTATTTTAGAAGTCACAGGGGGGGGACACATTTTTTCACTTTGGAAGTGTCTCTCGCGCAAACTGTTCAGTTTAGAAAAAAATGATATTAGGAACCTAAATATAATTTTTGAAGACCTATCCATAGATACCGCACACCATATGGGTTTGATGAAAAAAAAATTTTATTTTTATTTTATGACGTATTAAAAAAAAACTACTTACTCGATCTCGTTCAAACCAATTTTCGGTGGAATTTTGCATGCTAATGTATGTCATATTTTTTTTTTAGATTTTTCATTCTGTTATTTTAGAAGTTACAGGGGGGGGGGGGGACACAAATTTTACCACTTTGGAAGTGTCTCTCGCGCAAACTATTCAGTTTAGAAAAAAATGATATTAGAAACCTAAATATCATTTTTGAAGACCTATCCATAGATACCCCACACGTATGGGTTTGATGAAAAAAAAATTTTATTTTTATTTTATGACGTATTAAAAAAAAACTACTTACTCGATCTCGTTCAAACCAATTTTCGGTGGAATTTTGCATGGTAATGTATATCATATATATTTTTTTAGATTTTTCATTCTGTTATTTTAGAAGTTACGGGGGGGGGGGGGGGGGGACATACATTTTACCACTTTGGAAGTGTCTCTCGCGCAAACTATTCAGTTTAGAAAAAAATGATATTAGAAACCTCAATATCATTTTTAAAGAACTATCCATAGTCATAAGATACAGCCTGGTGACAGACAAACGGACAACCTTAACCTACTGGCGCTTAAGTTCTTGCCAAATTCCACCATTAATTTTTAAACATTTTTCAAAAAAAATTACGGAAAAAATCTAACTACCCAAGCTAACGCTCACAACATTTTACGAGAATCTGTTAAGAAACGCGACCTGCGGTGGCAGCATGGTTCCATTTTTATCACTTGTCACTATGCCCGCGTTTACATACTTGTTAGAACGTGACAGGCATGGTGACAAATGATAAAGAGCCGACCATCTTAGCCCTGCTGCACAGTAGAACATCCGGACATACACATACACAAACATTTTTGCCCAAGATAAAACAGAGACCTTCTCTAACGCTCGGTCAATATGGAGTGTTAGTGCAATGATCTGCCGTCTGAGAGCAGCACTAGCACAAATTGTAAACAATAGAGTAACTCATATATACTAAGCCTTAAACAGTTTTGAGACGTTTTCACTATGACATTGATGCATCAAGGCGGTTTGTTTACAGACGCCTACTGCGAAACGCAAAAATCTAAATTTCGAAAATCTGCCTTTTTATCGCTCGAATTTGCAATAGAGAAGAGAGTTATAGAGAGGCAGATAACGAAATTAAATTTCTCAGTATGTGCTAGAGGCGCCCCATAAGCACGGTATTGCGTAATATCCCCTAATAAAAGAAAATAAAAAAACCCTTTTTTTTGTAAAACAGTTACATATAAATATATAAAACTTATTGAGTGTTTTAATTGTTCAAGAACCCCTAGCGTGGGTAAAGGCCTTCTCCAGGGCTACCCATTTGTCCCTGTCTTGTGCTACTGTCCTTTTTATACTTTTGTCCCAACCCTTTTGATCTCTGATCTGTCTTGCTGTAAGTCCTGCCCACTTCCACTTAGGTAAGTTTCTTTGCATAGCTCAGGGCAACTGTTGCCCCGGTTTTTTCTCTTATTTTAGAGTGTCTTATTTTTTCTATTTTTCTTTTGTTGAGTATAGGGAGCGTGCGCGTTGGAGGGTCTGCCATCTTGTGGCCTGAATCGGAACCATAAACATGCACATGTACACGTCACGTGTTTTCTTGTGCATAGTAGGTTCTGCCATCTTGTGGGCTACATCGGAACAAAAAACATCACATTTACGCCTCGCGCCAAAAATCTGACGGCTCCTGTGCTGCCTCCTACAGTTCATGCACGCTCCCTATAACAAGTATTTATGTATTTATAACAAGTTACCTGATCGTTTTAAGGATATGGATCTCAAACTGTTCAAGTCAAACACAAAAATGTGGCTTATAGAAAAATGTTTTTATTGTGTTAATGATTATTTAAGTGACTCATAAGTATTGTTATTCTTTAGATAAATATGTAAATACCTATATATGATGCAAATGTATGTACACCTGAAAAGGTAAAGTCTCAGTGTAACGGAATGTGTAATTGTATATTCGACCTGCAATGTAACCTGATTCTTATATACAATAAATAACTTTGAACTTTGTATCCTTCTTTCAAACCCACATTAACATCCAGTATTATAAATGCGTTAATATTATAAGTAACTCTGTCTGTTGCCTCTTCCCGCTTCAACCGCTGAACCTTTAGATATTCTGTATGGAGATAACTGCAGGCCCGGGGAAGAACATACAGTAGATTTTATCAATCATCATCATTACACGCAGACGATGTGGCGGGCAGAAGCTGTTCAACTAATAAAGGGCAACTTCTTTGGCTTTTTCTTGACCTACATAGTTTGAACTGCTATAATGGACAGTAATAGGCACGGACGGTACCACACCGCGGGATTGAAATGTTTTTCAAAAACTCTTATTTAAATTAACACTACACAGCATTACTTTTTCGAACAAGATCGCGGCATTTGAGTCATGTCCATTCATGTCCATATTAGATTTCAACTCGGAATCCCGCGGTGCGGCACCGTCCGTGCCGATCGCTGATAATGGACCATATTTTGTGTCAGAGAAGCTCACCTGAGTCGTGCGGTAATGCCCGCGCGCCATCCTGCAGCCTGAGAATATCTTCACCCAGGAGCGGCTTGCTTGTGCGGCACATCGTACACTGAAACCAAGTTGAATATATAGTAGACATGCGCGAAACAGTGCTTCAAAAAGTAATGCTATATCACATCACTTTTTCGAAAACGTAATGTTACACTGAGATATCACATCACTTATCACTCGAAACGAAACATTTACCCGAACGAATACAGCGCGCGGGCGCGCGCGTGATGGCAACATCACACTCATCACAGTCATCACAGTACCAACTACATTACGCAGCGAGTGTTAGGACTCTAGGGCGTATCATATCGGCGCGTCGATCTATTACGCATTGCGTTTTGTCACCGCCATGTGATAGATCGTTTTTGTTAATGTTTTTATTTTTATAGTCGTAAAATATGCATCATAGATAAAAAAGAAAAGAAAATATCTGTTAATTAATGAGATAACGCCATCGAGAGTCACGTAGTAGTATTTTTATTTGGGTATATCAATAAAATTATGATATGATACTGATACGAGAATGTACTGTAAACACTAGCTCACTATTAAATTAAAGATAAATAAGTAACTTCACTCGTGCTTAATTTAGTTTGCCGCGAAAGTCAACCAAACCAAACATTTCACAACAATAATAAACAGTAAATACGTTTTTGTTCGTCAAATTCAAACTCGCAAGCGAATTATCATTTAGCCGCATCCTTATAGGTAAAATACTAAAAACATTGTAAGCTCTATGTTAACGCATTACAGTTTTAAATCGATTGCAGGTGCAAAAATCCGTTATCGTATCAATTTAATGAAATTTGCAATAACTCAAATGCGACTGCTACCGACCGGCCAAGCGGACCGATCCGAAGTGTTCCGAAAGCATTGCGGAATGAGAGCGAGCGAGCAGTGAGTGCGGGTGCGAGCGGGATAGCAAAGTAATGATAGCATGGCAAACAAACATCACACATCACACCATCACGTCTCATTGCTCATTATACATTACGCGGATTCTACTTGAACGGACCTTTCGTACCGACTACCGGCGCGTCAATCTATATTGATGCTTTACGAGTTTACGCGCGCTTCGGCCAGTCATATGCTCGAGTGATGTTTGAAGTAATGCTTGGTTTCTCGGAGTGATGCGTAATGCAACATTACGCGTTTGAGTGATATCTCATTTGTGATGTTACGCGCATTACTTACACATGTCTAATATATAGTCCCTGAACACACTCGTATTTGGCGGTAATATTGCATACATCCGATATATCGCCATCAGATATATCGGATCGGCCGAGATGCTCAAAAATATCTGAACACGCACTCTAACGCCTTGGCAATAGAGGCGTGTTCAGATATTTGTGAGCACCTTGGCTGCTCCGATATATGCGATGGCGACTGTACCTATAAGCTCCATAATAAGCGACATATTTATATAGCATTGGGCATGAAAACTTTGCACGGTCCGACTCTATCAAAATCAAAAGTCCGCTGCCGTATTAAGTATCAGTTAGTTAGTACAGTATACGTTAAAGATATGTTTACATTTTTTGCCTTATTACAAAGGGGTAAGGTAATGTGTCCATGGAAAGAAGTATTGATTTAATCATTTAATTCAGGTAACTTTAGACTCATAAAAGTCATAAAGTATGCTGGGGAAAAGACTATAAAAGACTTAAAAAGGCTGGGGATAAAATAAGAATAGAATCTATAAAGAAGCTCACCAAAACAAAAGATGTCACAAAAACAATAAAAAAGTTAAAATGGAAATGGTCAGGCAATTAGACAATTAGGTAGAGGCAAAGAAAAATGGTCAAATCGATAATGAACTGGTTCACAGGCCATAAGAAAAGGAAAAGAGGTAAACTATTTAGAAGATGGGTGGACGACATCAAAGCCATGGCAGCCGGAGCCGGGCTAGCACATGATTGGCGCGACAGTATCTCGCGGCGAGATAGACTACCCGTCCCTCTTTAATTAACATACTTAGTAAAAGACGGGTAGTCTATCTCGCCGGGAGATACTGTCCCGCCAATCATGTGCTAGGCCTACAGGAAGCTCATGGACGAGAGTTGCCAAGGATAGAGAGGAATGGAGAAGGTTGGAGGAGGCCTTTTGCCAATAAGTGGCACACAGACAGGAATAAAATATGCAAGAAGATTCAACTTCAGGGATGGCGAGCTTAATTAATGAATGTAAGAGAATGTTTGAGAGGAGTGAATGTGGTAATTATATATAGTGACTGAGTTTGTGACGCTATGGTGTTAGCTGTAAGTAGCAAATGTAATTTAAACGAATAAAATAAAATAAAGAACTGTAGAAAGAATGAAATTTACTTTACTGTGAAATAAAGGATTATTATTATTATTAAGGTGTAAATATGTAAACATACGTTTGACGTCCACTGTAAAGTATTGATAACAACAAAGCACGCGGTAGGCACATGGCGCCAAACGTATATAGTACAGTCAGCGTCCAATATATTTACACATGCCTTATTACAAAGGGGTAAGGTGCAAAAGTGTAAACATATATTTGATGTTGACTGTACAGCAAGCTGCAACACAATATAACCACTTTATGAAAATACCATTTATAATGTGGGTATGCAGTTTTGCAGCTGGGCGTACTTATTATTTTATGGCCTTTTTGGAAAAAAAAACCCATAATGTAAAGCAAGTTTCAAGCTTACCTTCCTAGAGAGCGGGAAGTTCTCATAGGTGCACGTCTCACATTGCCACTTGCCCCCGGAGCCGCCCGTGCTAGTGGGCGCGGGCGCAGCGCTCTCTGTCACCTGTCCACGACAAATCCTTGTTAAACATTGCAGCTAATGTACAGAACACAGGTCAGCAGTCTTATACAATGTGTTTGTATTGTACATGTAACAACTTATGTAGTTCTAAAGAATAATTGCCCACCACCTGAATTATCATTTGGAATTGGAACTAAAGCAACTTAGTTCGACACACATTACAGAAGGTCTTGTTTGGATTAGTGTAACTTGTGAAATGTCTTAACTAGGGCTATCATTTTGATGTCAACTTTTAACTGATATCCTGTACTATCATTCAAAAAAAGGACAGATCAAGGAACACGTTTTCGAAAAAAATAATAAAAAAAAAAAATTTTTTGAAGACAATTTTTATCTTTGTTATTAATTCTCGAATAAATGTGAAAAATTCTCTGTGACATTTATACTTGAATGTATGCCTTAATTCATAAGCTATTGAATGTTTTTTTTTTTAAATTGATAGGTAAATGGACAGATAATGTTATATTGACCAAGTGCAGTCGTGGCACCACCATAAAACTTTGAAGGTATGCATTTTCAAAATGGTTAAGAAAAAAAAAACATAGGTATGGGGGTGATTTGTCGATAACATACATCGTACTATACGTGGTTAACGGCTCCACTATACATGTACAAACACATTGTAGATAGATCACTTGCATAGCAAACTCAACTACTAACTGTATTACATTACGAAAATGATAATTGGCTAACATAAAACACTCAAAAAATTAGGTAAATAAATTGCAGATTAAAATACTGTTTTTATAGTAGTAAAATATTCCACTTAGCATTTGTTGCTCTTAGTAGGTGATCCCTGCAAGAGATAATCATTTGTATGACCTCTATAACACCCACACCTATCTGGCTTGTCATTACTGTGCAAGAAGTAAACAAGTATTTTTTTTTACCTAACTACAGGTTTTTCCTGTATTTCTTTATTACTATCTAAACATCCGCCTACAAAGCTGGAGGTCCTAGGTTTGAAGTTCAAACCTAGGACTTTGAACCTCAGTCAGGGCATTTGTGTTTATTACAAAAAATTGTTTTCGAGTTTTGATTGTATTGTTAAGTTTTCATCCATCTGTCTGTCTGCATCTGTCGTATATATATATTATGTACATTATCATCTAAAAAAGGTGATACTCTTAAAACTGCTGGATAGATTTCTATAAAAACATGGCTAGGAACCACTGCAAGAAAACTCACTTTCACATTTTAAAAAAAAGTATCGGCCCATCCGTTGGAGAGCTATGATGCCGGGTTATTCCATGAGACTGTAACGTCAGTTACCAATTCTCGTGTGTTCTTACATTAGTTAAGCAAATTTAATGTATGCCTAGTCGTATGTCTGGCGTAGCCCTACAGGTAAATATCTGGATACTCAAATTTGCTTAATTAATGTAAGAACACGCAAAAGAATTGGTAACTGATGTTACAGTCTCGTGGAATTACCCTGCCACAGACAGGCAGACATATAAGACCCCTCTTTTTGTGTTGGGGGTTAAAAATGGATAAGTTCAGGGACATTCTATCATGCTGCATGGTGAATCAGACTGCCCAGACCTCGTGAGTCGCGTGCTCAGCCGCTCACTGCTCCCTCGAGCATTGACACTACTCAGCTTCGGATGTCAGAATCTGATTGTGATTTGTTTGCATGGAGATTGATGACCGTGTACCGTGAGTGTCTGAAGTATTGTGAGATGATGGATGATAGGCCTTCCGCAGTTGGTGTATAATACTACTACTGTTATGTGATGTGTTATTTTCTGTTCTTCCTATGTATAGTATGTATCTTGTACCTACTTTTCTATAATGTTTTTCTTGGAATGAAATATTTTGTTAGTTTAAGTTACCCAGCATATTGGTATATTATGCTGTAATGCTGTGTAACTATAATTGCATATATAATAAATAAATCATTGTAATATAATGGGAGAAAACTATTGACAAGTAAATAACAGCAGTACAGTGGAGTTTCAAAGATACACAATACCTTTATCTCTCTAATTTTTCTTGAATGCCTGAGGATTATGATTACCAATATGATTTGATAAACCTAATTTGAACTTCAACTTCAAACTTCAAATCAGTTTAACGGGTGCTGTTTGTGGAGATTGGTCTGTTTAAGCTAACTTTATTTTTGAGTATAATTACAGTGAGACACCTCATTCGGTTCTCGTATGTTTCTTTTATCCTAATGAATGTTTTAATTATACGGAATTTTGACTCTTAGAGACTGAATACATCTCTAAGGAAAATTTGATAAAAGTCATTTAGTTCTGACATTTAGAGATATTTACACCTCTAAATAATTTTAGTTTTTTTTTGTTATTTTTTGTAATTCGACATTTAGAGACTTTATACATCTCAATAATAATTCACTTCCTTTTTCTTTAAACAATAATAGTTTTAAGTAGTTTGCATTAATATTTTCAATGAGTAGTATTTTATAATTGTTGATGTGCTTGTTTTTGTTTGTATGTAAATTCCATGTTGACATGTAAAAGTGCCCTTGTGGCCTATTTGCTAAATAAATGTTGAAGTTAAGTTGAAGAAGAATTGCCAAAGATGATATAGGTTAATGGTACAAATAAATAGCAATACAAACAAATAATATATAAATTATAGGTTAAGTAAATAATTTCATCTGCATCTGTCAAAGCAAAATTTGGAAGACATATGGAGCATAGACAGTTACTTAGGAGGGAAGTAAGATTGTTATCCTGACCTGCAGAGACTGTGGCGGAGTGTTGGTGGAAGCATCCAACGCGCACTGCGCGCCCTCGGGCTCGGCGCCAGCGCCGGGCTCCGCGGCCGCCTCGCGCCCCGCAGCGCTCATGGCGCCGCGCAGTACTTCTCCTACGCCCCCAGTTAAGAGGCCAGCATCGTCCGCTCGACGTCGACGCTTCACGCCGCCGCCGTCACCTACTCACCATGTAGCGACACCCCCACTCTGCGAACAGATATGGCCACTCACGATGCGCACTAGAAGCCCTAGCTTCTTACACGCGCGATTTTCACCTCGCCAATTTCTTATTGGACATTTTGACAGTTCACTAAATAGCATTTATGTGAGCTTTAATATTAATAGAACGCGATATGCGACTTGGCAACGGTCATTTGCATGTTTTTGGCGTCGTTACACAATATAAGTATTCAAGCATCGATGGCATAAGGTCAAGAACGAGGCAATAATCCGAGCGTAGAGACTCACTCTATCTACACTGCTGTGCTACGATCGTTGGACACTTTCACTGTGTTGTTGGGCTTCGCGATGTGTTTCGGAATCAAATAAAAAAAACTATGGGTTACGGGAGAAACCAAAAGAAACAATGGAGCTAATAAACGGAGGCAATATTTTTATACGGTATTTTGACAAATAAATTTATGTCAATCGAGGAAATAAGATAGCCCATTGTTAAAAAAAAATATGTCAAAAATGCATTGCGATTGGTTGAATACTGCAAATGAGTTTGTAAATATTTGTTACAACCAATGAGAACAGAGTAGCGGATTTTACTAACCAATAGAAATTTAATAAATAAACGTCCTCGATTCGAAATTGATCCAAGATGGCACCTAAAAACAAAATGTTTTGTCTATGGTCTGCCGTCTTTGCCACAGACTGATCGTAGATGGATCTTGCGCTTATTTTGTTTGTTGTTTGAAAATTCGTTGATCTTGACGAAAGTTTCGGCAAATATTAAATAAAATGGCGATGATGTGGTATATGTTATATCTGATGGCACGAGAAGAACGAGAGAAAGCTTCACAGGAAGAAAAACAAAAAAGCGAGGAGAAAACTTTTTACGGTGAATAATTACTTACATATTTTGTACCGTTTACTTATTATCGTATACGCCTAATGGGTTAAATACGGGTATCTATTTACTATCATAGCATCATATATAGTCGTGTATTTGCAACATTCGCTTCTTGTTGGCCGTAGGGTTAGCGAAGGTGACCATTTTGAATTTTTGACCAAAGAGCATATAATCACTAATCACTACGATTTTGACTCGGGCATTTTGCTTTCGTATGTCCGGATTGGTCCGGATGTTCTCCTCTACGGTCGCAATTCTTAACAGATTCTCGTGAAACTTTTGTGACCATAATTAAATGGATTTTTTTGTCAAAATGTTAAAAAATGTAGAAATTGGCATAAAGGACTTGAGCGCCAATAGTGTCTTTGGCGCTTAATGAGTTGTGAGTTCACTGTGATAACGACTTAACGAACTATACTCTGTTAAGCCATTTCCGTCAGTAGAAAAAAGCGGCATATTTAAAAAATGTAGGCGCGAAGGGTTATCGTTCCATAGAAAATTTAAAATTCGCGCCGTTTTCTACTGACAAACTTGTTTGACGGGCTATAAGTATTTTTCACTTTTACATTTTCTAAAGGGCCCTCCACACTCGTGCGCGAATTGAGGCGCGAAGCCGCGAACGTGAGTGTGGAGAGCCCTCGCGTCGATTTCGCAGATTGTTCACGCCTTCGCGCCTTGTTCCTCGTTTTTTGTCGGTATTTAACCCGCGTCAAAGGAGACGCGAAGCGCGAACTTGCAAGACTCCACACTCGCGATCGTTTCGCGCCGCGATTCACTCACGAGTCGGTTAATCTGAACTGTCATAACCTTCTATGGCGGCTATTTGGTTATATTGGGTGCGAACTAGATCAACCAAAAATCAATTTGACAGTTCCAAGTTTGAATCAGTGCCTTGCCGCAAACTAAATCCGATCAGCTGACGCTTCGGCGCCATCTTGCTGCGAACCAAACTGCGAAATCGCCGTGAAGTTGTGCGAGTGTGGAGTCTACGTCAACGTATGTTCGCTCCGCGAAGTCGCGCCGCGATTCACGCGCATAGTTTGGAGGCGGCTTTACGCGAGGTCTACAGCTGTAGACCTCGCGTAAAGCTCACAGAGCCACTAGTATAAACTTATATAATTCTAGTTCTAATTTGCATCCATCAACCATGCCGTATAATTGAGCGTTTTGTATGTTTTTTGTAACATCCAAAAATAGACCCCTAAATTTATAGGATCCATTACTAGGCTAGTATGAATATTTAAAAAAATAAGTATGTTTAGGATGAACTAAATGATTTTTAACTTCTAATCTCAAAAAGTTACGCGGTGCCGGTTCCTATATTTTCAGGAAATAGTTATTTACGATACAAGTGCAGAAAATAGGAAATACGCAACGAGTGGTGATAAATCGACACGAGTTGCCAATTACCTATTGTGGCACTTATATAAAGTGGCACCATATGTACTGTAAAGTTTATTTGTTACTCTAGCTAGACAAGTTTGCTCAAAATCTATTCGTGTATTATAATTATATAAAGTCTGTCAGTAGAAGTAGGCGCGAAATTAAAATTTTCTGTGGATTGATAACTTTTCGACATTTTTTAAATTTGCCGCTTTTGTCTACTAATGGAAATGGCTTGACAGACTAACTCCAACATCAAAAAAATTGTCTGGCAAATACTAGTGGTCAGTCAGTAAGAACTAGGCAAACTATACAACAACATCCCTTTCTTTTGGGTGCTAGTTCTAGTACTAGCGTTAGACAAAGACAGTATTCAATTACTATAGTTCTCTCTGCCTATGTTTGAAATGAGACAGTCGTGGGACAAACTATTAGAAATAGAATAAGGCACGATTATATATAGAAAAAGGCACGATTTTAAAATTTTCTCTGATAACCATTCGCACCTACATTTTCTAAATTTGCCGCTCTTTTCTACTGACGGAAATGGCTTGATAGACTATATATGATACCATTTCTGAACGTATTATTTTACTCTATGGTCCTAGTATTAATAAATAATGTTGCCACAAAAACAATTCTCTTTCTCCCACATGTTAATGTAGAGTTTTGTACTTTTAGTGGTGGGTTGTTAAATTTATTTGCGTATTTATTTTTGTGGTGGGAGGGTAGGAACATTCATTGCATGTAAAAATACGTAAGTAAGTATAACGCGTTAGCACTGATTGACTACCACGTTATTTTTTCGCGGATTAGCAAAGTAATATTTTTGCTTTAATAAGTATGGATTTCCCCAAAGATCTGATTCTATTAATTTTATACGAATTTACGTTATTTTGCTTCCATAAGTAATATAAACTAAGTGTTTTTCAATAAAAAGGACACGTCAAGATGGTTTACCTTTTTCGAATACAAAAAAAGAACTAGGTAGTGGGGAGTTTTCCGCATACAAGGGAATTTATAAAGTTAGGCTGACAACACCAGTCTTCAAGTCTTCAGATTTTTGTGTGCGCCGGCTTCGCACGTGAACGTGTCGCGAAAATCTCATAAAATTAGTGAAATCACCATGTCGGACGAATATTTCTATGGTAAGCGGTGACCTTTGATATATTACGCTTTAGATCGTGTAATTATTTACGAAGTAATGCCTGTACTTGTATGAGATATATCTACTTATTGTTAGCGTCCGTTTTGACACCCGGCTAACTCGCCATTTTAATATTATTTCAATCGTTTTTCGAAGTTGCTTAATAAATTCTGCTTTTTACAGTCTTACTTGTGCGTACCTAATGAAGTTTTACAGTGACTAATAAATTTGCAAATTCGCAACGAAGTTGCCGCCATTTTCGATCACGGTTTGTGAAATGGCTAATTTAACCGGGGGCCACAGCCATGAAATGCGGTGAGTTCTTCGGCAACGTGCTTATAATATTCGCCCCACGCTCATATCTACTCGGTATCGATTTTCCGCCCCGCGATATTTTCGCAAATATGTTTGACACTAGGTAGGCGCGTAATTTAAAAGTGGCGTCCAAGCGTCGAGCGGTCGCATCTCGTTTCTCGGAAGTGCGGGGATGAAGGGCGTGTGCCAGGTTTGACGTTATGGAGTGACGTGAATGGACGGTGTTGCAGGTGTGACCCTGTCCTCAACGCACCAGTCGGAGACGTGGGACCCCGAGGCGAAGGTGGAGTACCCGCGCAGCAACAAGCTGCTCATCCGCCTGGCACTGCTCGGGCCCGATGCCAAGCCCGACGAGTTCAATGTGGTGCAGGTGAGACAATAACAAACTGTATTTACAACTGGTCATGCCACTATCAAGTAGTGGTGCTACAATCACTATCTCGAATCTATGTACAAGGTCACGACCGTCTATACACCGCATTATTATCAAGTGGTTTTATGACTCATTTAGCTGTTTTTGCAAATACACTACTATTTGTGCCTGTGTGTCTGAGAAAATATGCATGGCTCTACTTCACTAATGTCTCTCATGTTCAGTATTTAGTTGTCTGAAGCATTTTGAGCAAATAAATCAAGAATTACTCTAAGAGCATACCTATTCAAGTTTCCATATATTTACTGTAAAGAAAACAGAATAAAAGTGACATATTTTGAAATATAACCTATTTTGCTACTTAATATCTACACTGGAAGTTTAGTAACCTTTTTGTAAACATAAAATTCATCTTGGGAGACTGTAGGGCCTTCATTTTAGACTACTGACAATAAATGTTTGAAAAAATGTTGCAATTATTTTCAGGTAGAAACAATGTCACTACAAGACTCCATCAAGATCCCCGTGGCCATCCTGAAGGTGGGAGAAACGCGGCAGGCGCGGCTAGATCTGGAGTTCCCTGATGCTCCCGTCACATTCACACTCATCCAGGTACTATTATTATTTATGTCTAAAGTAGTAAAGTATGTAAATAATAACAGACTCCACTGCTCTCAGACAATATGTTCACAGATCATTAATACTTAACCAGTTGTAAATTGTATTGTTTTTCTTACTATTTGTACCAAGTATTTATATTGCAAACCTCAAGTCTTAAGCCTCAAGGGGCTGTTTCGCAGCAAGATAAATACAGTAGAGCCTTAAACATGTTGTAATTGTTAAAGTTTATTTTACTGATCTTTCCTTGCAGAGCCCATACAATAAGTTATCTGCTTATTCAGAATATTTTAGGCACCCTCAATCTTGACTTTCTCTGAAATGTGGAGCATATTGGTGACATACCATTTTAGGTGCTAATTGTTGATTTGTAAACCTACATTTTATGCTATTAAAACATGTACAATATTGAAATGTTCATATTACAATTGAAGTTCAACAAAAGTTTACATAATCCTCTTACTACTAAGAGCACTCAAATATTTTTGTATGATGATGATAAACTAACCACGTGTTATTTGACGGGTGTACGGCGCCGTTCTGGTGCTGTGCTGCCTGCTCGTGATTGCATTCGAGGCATTTGTCTGAAAACTAAAACAAAATAAAAGATATTACGTTTGAAATGTTACATTTGTTGATTTCCAAATATTTGTGTTCAGGGTTCTGGCCCAGTACATCTCATCGGTCAGCACCTGCTTGGAGCACTTGTGGAAGAGTTCGAGGATATGGAGGAGATGGAAGAAGAGATGTTGGATGAGGAGGAGGGAGATGACTCGCAGTTCAAGGTCAGTTGGTTGTCTGTTGATCCTCACCCTATACTAAAACTTTGGGTGACCAGTCCTTATTAATCCCTTATAGTAGTAAATAAAGATGCATTTTTGCTCCTTTTGCCTGCAACCTGTATAAATTAGAAATTCATAACGAAAAAGTTGAGATATTAAAAAGACAGTAGTACCACAGCAATTACAACATGTAGTTGAATATGTCTTGATCCTATGTGTGACTAATTAATGCCTTGTAAATACAAATCTAGGACTTCTTCAAAACTCCTGACATTTCAGTATTACTGTCACATTTTTGACAAATGATCAAAAAGACAGACATGTGAGGGAAATTCTAATGTCTTGTAACTTAAACTTGTGTGATCACTGATTCAGAAGCTTGCAAAATTTACAGGAAGATGAGAATAAAAGGAAATCATCTGCAGGCAAGCGCAAGACGAATGAGGTACTGAAAACCTTCAACTAATAACTTAAATAGGCGGAGTGCTCACAGAGGGAAAAGGATTCCGCCCAATTCTGCTAACCCATTTAAGGCCCATGACATATACATGTCACATCTATAGGCAATTTTATATGCTTTACATAGTCGTGCTGGGCCTTGAATGGGCTTTCAAATAACAGTTGTATGCCAATGTCTATCTTTAATCATATATTTTTTGCATTTATTTCCTGCTGAATCATTGACTGTTATTCAATAGTAAAACTGGGCGCTCGCAGCATAGAAAATGTGCTGTCACAAAATTTAATTGCAACTTATGTTGTTACATTACATTGGCTGTTGGTTTTCTGTATACTCATTCATTCCCTTTACCTTCTGATAGCTCAAACACGTTTTTAGAAACCGGCTAAGACATAGCTGCTGCATTATTTATTTGTTTTAGTTTGATGATGATAAATCCAACCATGTTTTATGACGGGTGCGTGATACCGTTTTGGCGCCACGCTGCCCGCTTGTGATTGCTTTCGAGGCATTTGTCTGAAAACTTAAAACTGCGCATGCGGCACCATTCTTCGATATTGGCATGTTCTATTTGACTGCCACCTAAAAATCTTAATTTACTTGGCTGGGGCGATGACCCAAAATGAGTCTTGGCCTCCAACACAAGAGCGGACTCGCACCAGCTTAAATTTTAATTTATTAGTAATTGTGTTGTCGTAGAAGAAGTACATTACAATCTCATTGTCCAACGCACTTAGTGACTTAAAACGTATGTTTCAGGATGACGACGACGAAGAAGGTGAACCCAAGGGCAAGAAAGCGAAAATGTCAAACAACGCTAAAGGCAAAGCCCCGTCTCCTAAGAAGAACGCCAAGAAGTGAGCCCCCCCGCCCCCCCTCACGGCGCCGCCGCCGACGTCACGGAGTCGACGAACACTCCACAAGACTGAGAACTCTTTTTTTCGCAATTCCTCTATCTCCATCTGTCACTTGATTTTTAAGAGAGATAGAGATAGCGGAGTTTCGAAAAATGGAATGGGGCTTGGGCGGCGATCGCCTAGTTTACGATAGTGTGGTACGATAATTCTGCCTAGGTTAGCGTGTATCAGCGTGCATCAGCGTGCCTGCGAGAGTGAGTGAGCGAGCGTGAGCCGCGCCGGACCGCCGGGTCCGGTGACGGCAGCCGGGTCCGGGTGTGTGCAGCCGGACCCGGCGAGCCGGCCGGACCCGGACGGTCGGACGCGGACCGAATCCGGTGGGATTCTTCACTAATTTTTATTTTTTCAAGATTTCCATTCCTTATTGTTGTAGCGTTATGGATGTCGAATTTAATGTTAAGTCCTAATTAAATTCACGCGGATGTATTTTTAAGTTAAACGTAAGCGTAATCAGTGTACTTTATTAACATTGATCCATTACATAAGTATCGATAGCCGCCGGTCGACATTTAATTATTTTTTGCTAACGATTTCTCATTTCAGAATGAAAACTGATGATCTATTATAGTTTGTTTGTACATATAAAAGCATAAGAACGGTAACAATAAAACGAAAACATTTCTAAACTTTCTCTGCTTTTTATTTCTGGTATTTACCCATTAAAATTACATAAAACACTGAATAAATAAGCTTTAAGAAACTAAAACACTGAATAAATAAGCTTTAAAAAACTTACCCATTAAAAATGCTAATGGCGCTATCAATAGTGTCGTTCGCCCTGCCGACCATAGATTTATGAGATTCAATAGATGAAGCGAAAGCCAGCTGTCACCGTAACCACTTGGTTTTTATGTACGATTTGTGATTAATAATGTGTGACCAGGTTGCTGGGGGCCATGTCGATACATATAAATTATCGATATTTCTTAAAATTTTAATTTTACTTGAAAGGATAAACTTTACTATACCTAAAATGAGCAGAAAACGCTTTTATTCTACATTGTGGTCATCAGGACACGATTTTATCGTAACGACACGAGGTTAAAACGAAGGGAAAGTTCGGATTAATTACAATAAATAATTACTAGATATATTTATTGTTTATTGTTATTTATTGTTCGGAGAACCAACAGCTATAAATTGTACAATAGTTATATATATATATATATATATATAGATAACAAAGAGCCAATTTTCCGCAAGAATTGAGTTATTTTATTATAAAATATTTATTATCCATTAGCATATCAATGATGTTTATTTTTAGTGAAGATATCAAAGCTTCAAATAATCACTATTTCGTTCCCCTGTATAGCGCTTATCGATATACATATAACATGATTAAAATCGACCAGTCCACATCCCTAAAAATCCACACATACACATTTTTACGCACACACACACATACACGCAGCAGCTTAAAGGATGACTCGCGCTAGACCGGGCCGGGGCTTCCGGCGCTTCGTTTTCTATGGAAGCACCACGTGATCACCGATCAGCCGTCATAGAAAATAACGTGTCCGTCGCCTCGGCCCGGGCCGGTCTAGCGCGAGTCATCCTTATATTCAATTTTGTATTGAGAAACAGACAACGTTCAGGCCTTGATGCCGACATATGACGGTGTAGTGTAGTGGTGTAGATAAATCGCCTAGCCTGCGCACACGACGCCGCGCCACCGCCGTGGGCTCGGTCGAGGCAGTTTGCATGGACGGGGGTCGGCGTATATGCGACGTGCAGCTGGCCGTTGCGAACCTTTGTACCGGGCAACAATGCCTACAGCCTTTTATTAAGACTGCAGCTGAATCTACGGGAACAAAGAGAATGCCTTGTATGTAAGGTAAACGTACGAATAATGTGGCCTATATTTTTCCGATATAACCCGCGTCTGTGCGTGAAGAAATATCTGTCATTGTAAATTGTAACTAATATAACGTTAACTTATTAACCGCCAAAGCCGTCAACTGACGCGCACGGCCGGTTGGCCGCATCCCGCCAAGTTTCACGATGACGCGCAGTGGATGATAAGCGTGCCGTTCAAAGGGTTGGAAACTTACAAAATGAGTAAGATTGAAATTATTTAAAAGCAAAAATATATTTCATTTTTGACTGATAAGAGCTTGCAGGATTCTGTTTCTCTCCCTCTGTATATAATTTGACTCCTCTACTAGTACAAGCAGCCTTTCAAACTTTCTGTCATTCTCCTTTCTTTCTTGAACATCTTTGGCTGTCCTTGAGATCTCCACTGCATCCTCTTCTCTATTCTCCAACTGAGGGATGCCTGTATTACCATATATCTGCTCAAAGTATGAAAAGTAAGGCCATTTGATTTGCTGTCCTGGTACCTTGCGCTCAGCCAGACGGATATAAGTCTGCTTAAGATTACGGAACTTTCTGTCACACTCCTCAGGAGACATACCTAACTTGGGACTAATTAACTTCCAAAGATTCTTTTTCTTTGTAAGTGGATCTCTAAATTTAACTTTATGGTCTACATAGAACTGCAGAAGCTGTGAGATGTAGTCATGTTGATCTGTGTCAGTGGATCTGTTGGGTTCGGAGCTGAAACTACTGAATAATGCCTCAAAATCTTTAAAGTAGCGCCACTTAGTAGTGTGTCTGCTGGTTTCCATTTTGCTTTTCAATTTTACATATGTGTGCTTTAAGTTTCTAAACTTCCTGTCGCAATCTATTGGACTCTCCCCGACCATTGTGGATATCTCTTTCCACAGTTCCTTTTTTTGAAATTTAGGATTTTGAAACTTGTGACTATATTGAGCATAGGCATCCAAAAGCTGTTTTGTTTTAAATCTATCCCAGGGTTTGAGAATAGGATTGTAATTGTAAAAGATTCTTTCAAAGAAGTGCTGGTAAGGCCACTTCTTGACAAATTTTCCAATTTTTTCTCTGCTCCGTTCTAGCCAGGTCAAGTAGGTCCTTTTTAAGTTTTTAAATTTATGGTAGCAGCTATACTCTGTGGAACCTATTTGGAGGGCTATTTCTTTCCAGATATCTTTCTGAAGAATATCTGGATTCCGAAACCTGTGTAGATTCTCTATGTATAGGCTCAGCAGCCTCCTTATTTTTAAGTCCTCCCAGGGCTCTAATAATGAAGGGCTCTTGTATTCCTTGTAAATCTCGTCACAGAGGTTGAAATGGACCCATTTAATGTGCCTACCCATCTTTTTCTCCTTCAATAGCCTTATGTAGGTTCTCCTTAGGTTCCTGTACTTTTTGTTGCACTCCTGGGCAGTGGTGCCGATGGTAGCAGCAATGTTCTCCCACAGGGCCCTCTCCTTGGTGCCGCTGGTGCTACTTAGCTTGTTCTCTAGACACAGTGTGAGTAGAAGTATGATCTTATTCCTATCCCAGAAGTTGTCTTCCACCTTTTGTTTGTCAGCTTCTGGCTCTTCACTGGGCTCGGGCAACTGTTGTGGAGCTGGTACTGTAGGTACTTCGTTAATTTGTATATATTGTCTGTTGTTATCACCCGTGCTCACTATGTACCTTGCCTCTTGTCCAGTTACTAAAATCAAACATCAAAAATCAAGACAACATGGAAGTCCCATAAAAAAGGAATTGTTTGAACTAGTACTTACTTTGTGTAGGGTTTTGGATAGTAAAGTTGTTGCTACTAAATATAACGTTGCTCTGGTCCTCTCTGAATAATAACCAGTAGCTTTGGTTTTGTGCATTTACATCCATTTTCTATAGATAGCAAACTAAATAAGAATAGAAATCTTAGTAAACTCTATACAACTGTTCGTATTTACATCAACTTAAATATTACGAATACCGAATACGAGCAAGATATTCTTTATAATATTCAAAGAGCATATAATCACTACGTTCTAATAATATTATTTAGATTTGACTTGACATAAAAATTCTATGAATCAAATCAAAAGGGCTGACGTTTAGAAGAATACGTTTAAGTAGACGTACTAGACCAAGACCTATCGACTTCCTTAGAAAGACATGACGTGAGTATTATATTCTTTGGACATGACGCTTCATAATTGCGCATGTGTGGTCTGACGCCTGGAAAATAGATACCAGTTATTAATATAAAAATATTTTGCTACAGCAACATTGCTTCTATCTGACTTTGTCTATTCAACTTTGGGAACAAATAAAATCATTTTTATCAAATATTTTGATTTATGTCACTACCATATGTATATTATTATTTTATATAAATTATTACCTATTTCAGTTTGTCTATGTTCATAAAATCTATGGAGGTCAGAGGCACATATACCCTCCATAAACCCTTGCACTTGGGTCTGGCCGGTTAGAACATAGACAAAAGTCTGCAATGTCAATGTTTTTTATTTTTTTTATTTGGAGCATTGGCAATACGGCTATCAGCTCAAACATAAATACATCAATACAAACATTTCCTTAACTACTTAGAAATACATAAACAACTTAAAACTATGCATAACACAAAACAAAGGAGTCAGTTATCTATAAGAGACCGAAAGTATGTTTAACAAAATCAAAAATAGTCTTATACAATTCAAGATGTCGTAACAGTTCCTATACGGACGTTGGAATTTTATCAGCTTTTAATATATCGCTACAAGTACAGATAAACAACAGTCTTTGTAAATTAAAATAGGGGCAAAAAAAAAATGGTCTAAATCACAATTATTAGCGGCACAAAAGTTACAAACAGAATTACTCGACATTTTTAACCTAAAAAGATGAGCTGGGAAATGGCAATGGCCAAGACGCAGTCTGCACAAACTTTTAATAAATTCTCTGCCTGAGTATACACTTCCTTTTTCAAACCAGGAAGAAGTAGAAGGGTCAGGCTGAATCTCAGCCAGCCATTTCCCTTTGATATTTCTGGAACTAATTAAAGAAACATAACGCTTTAGCATGATATCTGTTACAGATTTGAATAAATCCGAACGAGGAACTTTAAAACTACAAACTACAGTATTCACTGTATGTTTTGCAAGAGAGTCAACGATCTCATTGCCCAGAACACCTGAATGACCAGGAACCCAACAGAACTCTACATTGATATTACATTTAAAGAGATCATCAAATAGCTTTCGTAACTCATAAATTAAATAATTAACATTTGCTCCAATTTGTTTTAATGAAAGAGCTTGAAGAGCACTCATAGAATCAGATAAAATCAAAAAATTATGAGACGCAAAGTCATTACCTTTAATATAACAATGTCAATGCTATCAAATTCAACAAAACTATTATCATTTTCAAAACTATCAGTTTTCATATAAAATTATTAAATAACGATTTATGTTCTTGAAATAGATTTATTGATTAATTTTTAAACTTAAAAATCTACCGCACAGTATCTCCGCTCAGATTCGGTTAAAGTTTAATCCAGTGTACTAAACTAAGAAACAACAATTATTTCAAGTTAAGAAATATTTTAATCTATAAATAAAATAAGTGTACTATTGCCAAATTCAAATACATAAATTTAATCTTACCACCCTTTTAACTCCCACGGACGAATTACAATCAAAATTCATCATAGATGTAAAATTTAACATTGTTTTAGCTGGCAATTTAGAACTCTGGTAGCTATTAGCAAAGTTAGTAATTAGGGACATAGGTTATAGTATTGTTTAAAATGTGACTGTTTTATTTTAGAGGGTGAACGTGAGAAAATAATCCTTGGCCGTCATATCATCTCTTGGAAAGGCTCAAAATCAAAAGGCACGGATCCGCCGCATAATTCCAACTAGTTTTAGTTTCCCGGTGACCATCAACAAGACCGCTGCACTGAGCTGTGGAGCAGAAAGTGGCCGACAATCGGATAGATGTAATAAACATCTTTGTCTGTCATATATTCATGTATTTTTAATTTTTTGGCCTGATATATGTGATATGATTACAATTTACACTAATTGCAATTGTGGAGTAAAATCAGATGTGCCTGTGACGTCTTAACTCCGTTGTATAACAAGGTGGTAAATAAATTACAATCAATTGTGATCGTGTGCTTGCCTAGCCACCTGCCCGCCATGACACACCCCAACGGAGTGTCGACTTGTAGGTAGCTCGCAAAACCACATTTATTGTATAAACGTCACAGTGCCAAAGATCATGTTTTAGATATATGAAAAGCTATATTAAATGCAATAAATAGTATATGTATATATATATAAAAAAAAAATTATCATGAAGATTTTAATCTTCTATTTATTGTTATGAAGGTAATCTGGGAATCAAAACATGCGCTAGTAAATAGGCGACCTAAACCTAAATAACACTAAAAAAATCCAATGATAATAATCACACGCACAGGATAGGTTAACTATTTGGTAGCCATAACAATAATGAACCAAAATTACCGACCTGTGGTCTCATTGAATAAAATTCATATATGTATGTAGATATTATATGGAAGTGTCACAGTTAGTTTAACAAGCCCCGTCCGATACATAAATTTGTATAGAAAATGACTTTTATCTTGCCTATTGTATGTTTTTCGAACGAATTAAGCTCTTTTGATCCTAATATATAGGAATAAAATATACTACGTCAGTGGCAAACAAGCTTACGGCCTGCCTGATGGTAAGCAGTATCCGTAGCCTATGTACGCCTGAAACTCCAGAGGAGTTACATGCGCGTTGCCGACCCTAACCCCCTCCCACCCCTCGTTGAGTTGATTTTTGCAGTTGCCTTGACCATGTCATCCGGCCATTATGGATGGACCTTATGGAGGGGGCTCCCACCCTCGTTGAGCTCTGGCAACCTTACTCACCGGCAGGAACACAACACTATGAGTAGGGTCTAGTGTTATTTGGCTGCGATTTTCTGTAAGGTGGAGGTACTTCCCCAGTTGGGCTCTGCTCTAGATCTGGAATGACATCCGCTGTGCTGTGCCCTACCACACAGAGCGAGATGACATTCACAATGCCCATACCTCTCTTCTGGACGTAGTTTAAGGACATACCCGGGTCCAAAATATGTATAACTTGATATTAAACTGTTTTGTTACCTTTTATATTGAATAAACTTCAAAATATAGATAACATTATCTCTTAGGACAAAATATGTAACATAATATTTTTTTATTTGCGAAATGCTAATTTAAAAACCTCATCCCAACAAAAACAAAAATGAAAAAATACAAAAAGAAATTCCGTCGCCGGGATTCGAACCCATAACCACTAGCTAGAACTGGATCACTACCTACCAAAACCCGCCAGGCTACACCGGTTGTCAATTTTAGTACTGAGATACAAAGAGAGCGCCACTAGTATAAACGAACTTTTGAAAGGGACATTTTTTTGTACGGAGTTATCGTTCTTCGAGTGAGTATTATATTCTTTGGACTAACATACATAGCTAGTTTCGGATGCAAATTAGACAAAATTAGTTTCCTTAATATGCTTTAAGAGGGCTCTCTTTTCCTATATACTCTTACTTTACTCTTTGATCTACTTGAAATGTTCGAATGTATGTTTTTTTTACACTCTGTGGTAGTTTACATTCCCCGCGCTTTCGGACACGAAGTTTGGGACATGGGACGCCATTACTGGCATCATTTTTTGTCCGTTGAAAAATAATGACCAAAATCGGATATTATTCTTAATTTATAATTCTGTTTAAACTGATTTTTTATCGTGTGGTGTACTAAGACAATTCGCTTAGATTCTTTTTGAAGATTATGCTATGTTTATCGCGTAAACCGGCTCAGAAAACTTGACACGAGTGAGTAATAATATACATAATGCTACCGGCTTGCCTTAATAAAAAAAGTGTGTTTACGATAACATTACAGTGTTTCCTTTAAATTTTGATATATTTTGGTGCTTTACGTCTCTCTTGATATAATTCATTCAAACGGTGTACGAATCAGCGATAGCGATAACCTCGTTAGTGACAACAAAGTTAAGTTTTGATTGTGTGCCGCAGACATGGCGGGACGGCTGGTGGTGCTGGACCGCGCGGGGCGCGCCAAGACCAAGAGCTTCGTGCTGGGCTCGGGGATGTGCACGCTGGGGCGCAGCACCGCCTGCGACATCCGCGTGCTGCTGCCCGAGGTCAGCCCGCACCACGCCACCGTCACAGTGCATGCTAATCAGGTTCGTACTGCTGATTGGATAGTCTTATGGAATATTATTTGTGTTTATTCATAATTTGATTAGTTTAAGTAAAGCGATTTTTAATTGTTAATATTATGAGTTCTAATAGCATATAGTTGCCAGACGCCTGCACAAAGATCCCTTTCTACAGACATTTTTACTTGAGGGATGGAGACATTGGTGACTTAGCCGAGATATATTGATAGGGCAAAAAATAGGCTTTTAATGATTATTTGATCATATTTACAAATATTATGTTATTATACAATATTGCACTTTTCCTGTTGTTTTCAGACCTACCTCTCGTTTTTAAATGTATATTAAACTTGTTGTATGACAGACTGTGGTGCGGAACGTTGGATCGGGAACTACACAAGTGAATGGTGCACCAGTGAGTGTGTGCGCCCTCCAACATGGAGATGAATTAGACATATGTGGCCGCAAACTGCGCTGGGAGTATGACACTCCTCAAGCACCGAAACGGAACAGGACACAGTCAGGTAACATGTTTAATACTATTTACACTGGTTGCATGAGCAACTGTTTTTTATCCATTGTTTCACAGTCAATTCCTCACTTAAGGCTCATTTTTCCATGGTCGTATCAATCAAAAATTTCACTACACTCTCTTAGTTGTTCAAAAACGAATGAAAATTTTATCCACAAGAGCGGCAAAGCACTTGGTGCAATTTTTGAGCTATTTTCTTTGGCTGGTAGAATTGCCTTTTAAATGATGACTTTAAATGTTTTATAACATTCATTTTGTTTGATTTTGTATGTTGTTTTATTGTTAGTATTTTCCTCATGTTGGTGTGGTGATGAATTTGGTGTGTTTGAATGAATTGCCCATGTCCATGCCCTGAAACCCTTGGAATTCCAAATTGAGATGTCAATCAATCAGATACACACAAGATGGCGAATCATGTGATACCGTCCCGCCATGTTTTCCCGACACCCTCTGGATTCTTTCGAAACGCTCTGAAACTTGAAACTTGCTTATTATAGCATGCAAAATATGTACAATTACATCTTAAAAATCTATTTACATTTCATGCATTTTTTCTTTATCAGTCAACAACAGTGATAACAAATAAAATGATAAAATAAAAATAATAATGAAGAAAATGAAAATGTCATTAGCTAGTGTGGAAGTCAAAATATTCTTTAATATTGTAAAAATTATTGTTTAATAGCCAGTTATACAATGTCCCTTTGAATCTTTTTATGTCAGAAATTTCCTTAATATGTAATCGTAAATTATTGAATACTTTAATTGACATTATGCGACAGACAGTTATTTTTAAATAATGCACTTTTACACATTGGTCCTATCAATTTTGTAGGATCTCTGGAGCGTAACCTTGGATTTGCAATGAGTTTTGTAAATAAGTTAGGGTTAGACTTAACAAAAATGCCGTTTCTAAAACATACATACTAGTTAAGGTCAGCAATTTAAGTTTTGTAAATAGAGGTCTACAAGATTGTAAAGGTCCTTTTTTAAATTGGGTTGCCCTCCCCTAAATCTGGCCCTGTTTGAAAAGATACCTGGTTCTCCTGTGATCTATACCCTTGATCATCATCTTCTACTGTCTGCAACTAGTCTCTTCTTTCCAATATCTCTGTGCTTCCATTTCTTTTACCTTCTCTATAATATAGGCAGAGCCGGTTTGGACCCATATATTCCATCTCTGCCCCTATCCTCACCAGCTTGTCTGCTTTCTCATTTCCTGTTACTCCCTGGTGAACCCGTGCCACCATGACACTTCCCTATTGAGCCTATCGAGTTTAGCTCCTCTCTACATTCTCTCATGAGAGTGAAGGTGACTGATATTTTCTTCAATGCCTTCAGTGCTGCCTGGCTATCGGTATATATTACAACAGCACCCTCTTGCTGCACACTCTCTTTAATTATATGTGTACAGTGCGCTATTGCACATACCTCTGCATGGAACACGCTAGCATATCTACCCAGTTCTTTTGATCATAATTGTAATTTTCAACCAATGTTGACAGTGTGTAATTAGTAAAAATAAAAATAATAAAATAGCCTTTATTTACAGGACAAAGAACAGTACTACTATCTCTCTATTATCTCCCATCTTTTGTATTCTTTGCCTGCTTGCCCTTCGGCAAAGGCCTCCTCCAACCTTCTCCACTCTCTCCGATCTATTGCCACTCTGCTCCAGGTACGGCCAGCTACCTGCGCAATGTCATCATCCCATCTCATTAGAGGTCTCTTTGCTCCTCTCTCTCCCTCTCTTGGGTACCATTTATATAGTATAATTAGTACCAATAAATAAATATTTTTTCTTCCAGTTTATGGATCACATTGCCCGCTCTGTGAAGCAGGTTGTCGTTAGGTGTCTGACTTCCACTCTCCAGTTGTCTCTCTCTCCTTTATGTACCCTGTACTTCTTACCGAATATTTCCTGCCTTTTTATAAGGTCGTTACTGGCCATCAACATCTTAAATCTTGATAGTGCCTCTGATATAGATATCAGCGCGTGTCTCTTGTCCACTCAGCTTCCTCTCCATTCGTTACATCCTTTCATTCTATACCACTGTTCCGTGGCTCTTTTCTCTACCTCAATCCAGATTGGCTTCAAATCTAGCATTACCTCCATTGTGTGTCGTGGTCGTTCTCTTGGCCCCCGTCATCATTAGGCACGCTAATCTCTGTACTGTGCTTAAATCTTGGTATTATTTGATATGGGCCCAATGGTTGCCGACCCTAACCCTCGTCGGTTGGTATTACAAAATGTATGTGTGTGGGCGCAGCGCTGGCGCCGGCGCCGCCGCCGCCGCCGCGGGCGCCGCGCCGCGGCACGCTGGCGGCGCCGCCGCGCCCGCCCGACCGCGACGTGCAGTTGGCTCTCGAACTGCGACATCGCGCCTCCATGCCTGGTATGTACTCTAACTTCATTCATCACCATCTAATTTATAAATTATCACGTGTGTCTGCATTTTGATCTCAATTAGTTATGTACTTAGACTTTTTAGAAAAAATGACACCAGATCGACTGATAAGTGACTGATTGACGACTTTAAAACAGAGTTTCTCAATGTTTGAAAAGAGTTTGGGAAAACACACAGAATAATGACAGACACTAAGAGACTGCTTCTGAAATATATAGCTTAAAAGAGGTATATGGTTAAGCTAAGTGTTTGAGAAAACTTGATATAATAACAACAAATTAGTTGTGTTTAATGTTTATATTGTAAATTGTACAGCAAGCTCAGGTGCAGGCGGGAAGCAAGTGGCGATTGTTCAACCTCAGAGGAGAAATACTGATAACCAGAATGGTGAGTTTGGTTTTTATAAAGATTTGAACTTTTATGGTATATTACTACAATTATACTTGATGATCCTACACCACACTCGAGGAGGCATTTTGCGGGCACGTCAGTTAATAATAATTGCAAATAAATAAAAAAAAAATCGAGTTGCCAGAAAAGGTACTTAGTATTTGTAACCTGTACCCCTAGTGTAACTTTGATTGACATTATAACGTAACGAACGCGTTTACGTTAAGTGTCATTTTGTATGAGATTTTTGACTTTCCAAAACGTCCCGCTTGGCGCGCTGTTCAAAAACCCATACAAAATGAGACTAAACGCAAACGCGTACGTCACGTTTCAAAATCGAATTTAGTTACACTAGGGGTACTGGTATTTAATCATAATGACGCATGATTTTAATTTTTCCAATTCCTAAATAAAGCGCTGGTGGCCTAGCGGTAAGAGCGTGCGATTTGCAATCCAGAGGTCGCGAGATCAACAAACCCCGGCTCGTACCAAGTTTTTCGGAACTTATGTACGAAATATCATTTGATATTTACTAGTCGCTTTTTGGTGAAGGAAAACATAGTGAGGAAACCGGACTAATCCCAACAAGGCCTAGTTTACCCTCTGGGTTGGAGGGGCAGATGGCAGTCGCTTTCGTAAAAACTAGTACCTACGCCAAATCTTGGGATCAGTTGTCAAGCAGACCCCAGGCTCCCATGAGTCGTGGCAAAATGCCGGGACAACGCGAGGCAGAAGAATTCCTAAATGAAAAAAAAAGAAATGAAATGAATGGGAATGACTCCTATGACAATTCCTACAATTTTTTTTTGGTTAGGTTTAATTTCAAAGAAAAATAGGTAATATGTTTTTACCGTATTTTTATTTACATGCCAAGTAAATTAATTTGCTAAAACTCTAAAAAATACATATGTGACGTATAGGCTCCGTTGTGTGCTGGGTGGGGAAATAAAACACAGTAATTGGTACCCATATACGCTGCACCCGACCCGCCGCTCCGGCGGCTCTCAACGGAGTGCCGGCGGCGGGTAGTTACATCGCACTGTTTTTTGTGTAATCGTCACAACATACAATTATGTGACAACTACTCCATATAAAAATTAATTGTCACGGACCATCAATCGACGCGAGAGGTATGACAAATTAAAATCATGCGTCATTATGATTAATATAATATGGTTGTTATAATGCTCTTATGTTTTTATTCTCATAATTTTTCTTTTCTTTTGTTTGTTTTTTGTTTTTGCACGCACAAATAGCTCTGTTTTACTATGTAGAAACTACTTAATAAGCATGATGTTAAAATATTTTCATTAAGGAAACTATAAGTCTAGTTTTAAGAAAAGTTCCTGTGCTATATATAACTATAAAAGACTGTTTGTTTCTTAAATAAATAAATTAAAAATTAAATTAAATACCAGGTTACAAATACATGTTAAGTCTGGAAATCCGTCTGATACATTTTGGAGGCACTGGAATGACGTTCTACTTATCGGTTCTGAGGCAGTGTACAATATAAAGTGTGTAATTGTGTAGTCAGACATAGTAATTGTAATTTTATGTATTGTAATTTTAATCTATTACTTTATGTATTTCTTTAAAATTTTCTTGTTTTTGACAGTGTTTAATTTTATTGTATTTTATTTTTTCTTTATTTTTATTTTTAGTCGTTGACATGATTTTTATTTTTATTTGAATTTGTTATTATTTTTTGTAATTATGAATGGGCAAGAAGTCTGAAACATTTTTTTTTATTTGAATTTAATTAAGTAGGTACAAATACATTATTCTGACAACTCGAAAATTTATTGATGTATTTGCAAACGTTACTAACTGACATGCCTGCAAAGTGTCTCCTCGAGTGTGGTGTATGTTGGTGATTGAGTGATGATTCCAGATGGGAATGAAAGCTTTTATAAGGAAGGTTGTAGTAGTGGCATTTAACCCCCTTATTCATAAACGTCTACTAAAGTTACGATGCCGCTAATAATCGTTTGTCCCTTTCGAACGTATTGGTATGATGGAAAGGGACAAACGATTATTAGCGGCAACGTAACTTTAGTAGACGTTTATGAATAAGGGGGTACGTGTTTGATGATGTGTGAAAGATTAGCTAAATTATTGAATTGACTGTACATATTTTATTAAAAGGTGTTTATTTTAGTATTGATTATTTCTCATGCCCATGTGTTCTTTCTGTTGATTGTCGTTGTAATGGTTTCATCTTCAATATTTTTGCTATTGAGAGATTTTTGTGTGTGAATATTGAGGTTAAGAAATCTTAGTGTTATAAAAAATATGGTTTGTTCTTGTCCATGTTTAGAGGGTACGAGTCCACGCCTGGTGGTGTCTCCGCACCGGCCGCACCGGCCGCCGGCGGAGCAAGCTGCGCCCGCGCCTGGCTCCGGCGCCGCGCAAGTCCGCCGGCCAGAGCCTACACACGCCCACCAAGGTCACATATACATTACTAGTAGTGTCTCCGCACCGGCCGCCGGCGGAGCAAGCTGCGCCCGCGCCGGCTCCGGCGCCGCGCAAGTCCGCCGGCCAGAGCCTACACACGCCCACCAAGGTCACATATACATTACTAGTAGTGTCTCCGCACCGGCCGCCGGCGGAGCAAGCTGCGCCCGCGCCGGCTCCGGCGCCGCGCAAGTCCGCCGGCCAGAGCCTACACACGCCCACCAAGGTCACATATACATTACTAGTAGTGTCTCCGCACCGGCCGCCGGCGGAGCAAGCTGCGCCCGCGCCGGCTCCGGCGCCGCGCAAGTCCGCCGGCCAGAGCCTACACACGCCCACCAAGGTCACATATACATTACTAGTAGTGTCTCCGCACCGGCCGCACCGGAGCAAGCTGCGCCCGCGCCGGCTCCGGCGCCGCGCAAGTCCGCCGGCCAGAGCCTACACACGCCCACCAAGGTCACATATACATTACTAGTAGTGTCTCCGCACCGGCCGCACCGGAGCAAGCTGCGCCCGCGCCGGCTCCGGCGCCGCGCAAGTCCGCCGGCCAGAGCCTACACACGCCCACCAAGGTCACATATACATTACTAGTAGTGTCTCCGCACCGGCCGCACCGGAGCAAGCTGCGCCCGCGCCGGCTCCGGCGCCGCGCAAGTCCGCCGGCCAGAGCCTACACACGCCCACCAAGGTCACATATACATTACTAGTAGTGTCTCCGCACCGGCCGCACCGGAGCAAGCTGCGCCCGCGCCGGCTCCGGCGCCGCGCAAGTCCGCCGGCCAGAGCCTACACACGCCCACCAAGGTCACATATACATTACTAGTAGTGTCTCCGCACCGGCCGCCGGCGGAGCAAGCTGCGCCCGCGCCGGCTCCGGCGCCGCGCAAGTCCGCCGGCCAGAGCCTACACACGCCCACCAAGGTCACATATACATTACTAGTAGTGTCTCCGCACCGGCCGCACCGGAGCAAGCTGCGCCCGCGCCGGCTCCGGCGCCGCGCAAGTCCGCCGGCCAGAGCCTACACACGCCCACCAAGGTCACATATACATTACTAGTAGTGTCTCCGCACCGGCCGCACCGGAGCAAGCTGCGCCCGCGCCGGCTCCGGCGCCGCGCAATTCCGCCGGCCAGAGCCTACACACGCCCACCAAGGTCACATATACATTACTAGTAGTGTCTCCGCACCGGCCGCCGGCGGAGCAAGCTGCGCCCGCGCCGGCTCCGGCGCCGCGCAAGTCCGCCGGCCAGAGCCTACACACGCCCACCAAGGTCACATATACATTACTAGTAGTGTCTCCGCACCGGCCGCACCGGAGCAAGCTGCGCCCGCGCCGGCTCCGGCGCCGCGCAAGTCCGCCGGCCAGAGCCTACACACGCCCACCAAGGTCACATATACATTACTAGTAGTGTCTCCGCACCGGCCGCACCGGAGCAAGCTGCGCCCGCGCCGGCTCCGGCGCCGCGCAAGTCCGCCGGCCAGAGCCTACACACGCCCACCAAGGTCACATATACATTACTAGTAGTGTCTCCGCACCGGCCGCACCGGAGCAAGCTGCGCCCGCGCCGGCTCCGGCGCCGCGCAAGTCCGCCGGCCAGAGCCTACACACGCCCACCAAGGTCACATATACATTACTAGTAGTGTCTCCGCACCGGCCGCACCGGAGCAAGCTGCGCCCGCGCCGGCTCCGGCGCCGCGCAAGTCCGCCGGCCAGAGCCTACACACGCCCACCAAGGTCACATATACATTACTAGTAGTGTCTCCGCACCGGCCGCACCGGAGCAAGCTGCGCCCGCGCCGGCTCCGGCGCCGCGCAAGTCCGCCGGCCAGAGCCTACACACGCCCACCAAGGTCACATATACATTACTAGTAGTGTCTCCGCACCGGCCGCACCGGAGCAAGCTGCGCCCGCGCCGGCTCCGGCGCCGCGCAAGTCCGCCGGCCAGAGCCTACACACGCCCACCAAGGTCACATATACATTACTAGTAGTGTCTCCGCACCGGCCGCACCGGAGCAAGCTGCGCCCGCGCCGGCTCCGGCGCCGCGCAAGTCCGCCGGCCAGAGCCTACACACGCCCACCAAGGTCACATATACATTACTAGTAGTGTCTCCGCACCGGCCGCACCGGAGCAAGCTGCGCCCGCGCCGGCTCCGGCGCCGCGCAAGTCCGCCGGCCAGAGCCTACACACGCCCACCAAGGTCACATATACATTACTAGTAGTGTCTCCGCACCGGCCGCACCGGAGCAAGCTGCGCCCGCGCCGGCTCCGGCGCCGCGCAAGTCCGCCGGCCAGAGCCTACACACGCCCACCAAGGTCACATATACATTACTAGTAGTGTCTCTGCACCGGCCGCACCGGAGCAAGCTGCGCCCGCGCCGGCTCCGGCGCCGCGCAAGTCCGCCGGCCAGAGCCTACACACGCCCACCAAGGTCACATATACATTACTAGTAGTGTCTCTGCACCGGCCGCACCGGAGCAAGCTGCGCCCGCGCCGGCTCCGGCGCCGCGCAAGTCCGCCGGCCAGAGCCTACACACGCCCACCAAGGTCACATATACATTACTAGTAGTGTCTCCGCACCGGCCGCACCGGAGCAAGCTGCGCCCGCGCCGGCTCCGGCGCCGCGCAAGTCCGCCGGCCAGAGCCTACACACGCCCACCAAGGTCACATATACATTACTAGTAGTGTCTCTGCACCGGCCGCACCGGAGCAAGCTGCGCCCGCGCCGGCTCCGGCGCCGCGCAAGTCCGCCGGCCAGAGCCTACACACGCCCACCAAGGTCACATATACATTACTAGTAGTGTCTCCGCACCGGCCGCACCGGAGCAAGCTGCGCCCGCGCCGGCTCCGGCGCCGCGCAAGTCCGCCGGCCAGAGCCTACACACGCCCGTCATATAAGTCCGTAAAAGGACATTTGAAACGCGTCGTAGGTGAGTCTGGCTTAACATTCGAAGAGTTTTGCACTCTGACCACACAAGTCGAGGCTTGTGTCAACTCTAGGTCTCTAACGTTGATTAGTTCTACTGTTGATGAACTCCCTTTGACTTCCGGTCATTTTTTGATAGGCGAGGCACCGCTTACTATCCCTGAAGAAAGTTTCGTGGATACTCGACCTGACTATTTAAACCGGTGGCAAAAGGTGCAACGTATGGTACAAAGTCTGTGGCGACGTTGGCAATTTGAGTACCTTACTATGTTACAACATCGATACAAATGGTCTCAGAATCACCCCGACATAAGTGTTGGTACGGTTGTCTTAGTGAAAGACGATCGTTTACCTCCAGGTAAATGGCTTTTGGGACGAATTGTGGCAAAGCACCCGGGAGCAGACGGCGTAACGCGTGTAGTCTCCTTACAATTTAAGGATCGTGTGTTTAAGAGACTAGTTGGGAGAATCAACTTTTTAGCGTCACTCGTTGCCATGGTTACGATTAGTTGTCCAAGGGACAAAAGTTCATTGAAATACTGATTTTATGGTACTTAAATGTATTAAACTTGCGTTTTTGTGGTCGTTATAACCAATGTCCATAATGGGCCCCCTACAAGCATGTTAATAGAACGGCATACAACGTCTCTTCAAACAAACTGTGCCACTGTTGTCCCTTGGACAACGGGTCAGGATAACAAAACAAAAAAAGTTGATTCACCCAGTTACTAAACGTTAGTGATAGTTTATAGGCTTGTTTATGTACATTCTCACTCTATTTAAGTTAAAGTTCAGATGTTTATGTTTCCACGGTTTAAAGGACCCATATAGTCCTTGGGCCGCGGCATGTTTAATGAAAAAATATTCAAATCTGGTTCCATTCATTCAACTAGCAACATTTACTGACTTACCCGTTTTTAATAATAAAAGTCAAATGAGGGTGGATGAGAAAAAAACAGATTTGACGTTAGTGATTAAGTAAAATTGTTCTCTCGCTGTTTCTTTAAAAAAAAATTTGGGTTTTTAAAGTGTAGTTTTAACTATAGTACCTATTTACTTAATGTTTGAACCTACGTTATTATTCCAACAGGCGACGCTGTGGATCGAGTCCCGCCGCGGCCGCGCGCGCGCCACGTCGCTGCGCACTGCGACGCCGCTGCGCCTCGCCGTGCTGCGCAAGGCGCTCACTCCGGCCCCGAGACCGACCAAAGTGCGCGTCACCAAGATACAGGCGCCGCTGCGTATTGGTCAGTCTGCCTCCCTACGTTATTATTCCAACAGGCGACGCTGTGGATCGAGTCCCGCCGCGGCCGCGCGCGCGCCACGTCGCTGCGCACTGCGACGCCGCTGCGCCTCGCCGTGCTGCGCAAGGCGCTCACCTCCGGCCCCGAGACCGACCAAAGTGCGCGTCACCAAGATACAGGCGCCGCTGCGTATTGGTCAGTCTGCCTCCCTACGTTATTATTCCAACAGGCGACGCTGTGGATCGAGTCCCGCCGCGGCCGCGCGCGCGCCACGTCGCTGCGCACTGCGACGCCGCTGCGCCTCGCCGTGCTGCGCAAGGCGCTCACTCCGGCCCCGAGACCGACCAAAGTGCGCGTCACCAAGATACAGGCGCCGCTGCGTATTGGTCAGTCTGCCTCCCTACGTTATTATTCCAACAAGCGACCCTATAGATGTACTCCTACTCTTGCACGGCGATTTTTCTTTATGATCTTCCTCAGAATTCTGTTTCCTGGTTTGCTGATTATTCGTAGTAGTACGGTCGCCAAATCTCAAAAGCCCTCTAGAAACACGATTTAATTGACTCGGCTCGGCCTTACCCACAACCGGTATCAATGTGTTCGGACAGTTCTCCTGATCACCGTACATGCGGTAGTAAAGCGGAAAAATGGTGGAGGGGATAGTAATGACGTCACAAAGATGGCGGCCGGACCTATTCTTTTTGGCGGTGTATCTCGAAAACCACTTAACCGATTTTAATCATCGAGGTGTCAAATAATAGCTTATATTATGGAGATTATTTCCTTTTCTACAAACATTTACGTGAAACCTATAGGAAAAAAAATAATCACAAAAAACAGTTTTTTTATAAAATTATTATTTTTTATTTTGTAAAAAGCTCCGTAAATATTAGCATTTCGCAAATTTTGTTTAATATAAAACATATTGCTTCATTATCAAGGAATATAATGAGCCTTAAAACATACAGATCGAGTAATAAACAATGAAGCTACACTCATTTATTTGCGCATGGGTAACGATAACTGGCTTTTACCGGTCGAAAACTGTGGTGACTGTTACGATACGTATTGAATGGAATTTATAGAGTATCGGTTTTAATTACTGAAATTATAATTAAAATTATAAAAACCAGACACAATAATGTTACCTTACTTCGACGTTTAGTCTCTTTTTTCGTCTTATTCATAGGTAGGTACATATTTCTTTTTACTTAAAAATTTTATACAGGGTGAACTTTTAACCACCAGTCATACTCTGCGCAGCGACTTTATAGGTCATACTGAACAACTTTTACTATTAGTAGTCCCGAAGCCGCTCCGAGGCCAGATTTAATTGACTCAGCTCGGCCTTACCCACAACCGGTATCAGTGTTCGGGCGTTTCTCCTGATCACCGTACATGCGGTAGTAAAGCGGAAAAATGGTGGGAGGGGATAGTAATGACGTCACAAAGATGGCGTCCGGACCTATTCTTTTTGGCGGTGTATCTCGAAAACCACTTAACCGATTGTATTCATCGAGGTGTCAACTAATAGCTTATATTATGGAGATTATTTCCTTTTTACAAACATTTACGTGTAACCAATAGGAAAATAATAATCACAAAAAACATTTTTTTTTATACATTTGGTTGGTAGGTTTGTCTTATGTTTTAAAGCAGTAAAATCTTTCAAGTCGAAACACAGTATAAATATACATTTTGTTGTCTAATCTAAAAGTATGATGTTCATTGTTTAAGACTGATTAGTGATTACCGAATTAAATAACATGCTATTTGTTATTTTTGTTTTATTTTTTAAATCGGGTATTAATTTATTCACTATGTATCACTATACAGGAAAAATGTGTATCATAGTTGGTCTGTAAGTACTTACTACTTGTGTCGAATATAGGTATAAGATGAAATTTTAACCACCAGCCATACTCTGCGCAGTGACTTTACAGGTCATACTGAACAACTTTTATTATGGGACCAATGCCGAATCACGCAAGAAAATTTGGATCTGGAATGACAACCACTGGCTGTGCCCTATCACACAAAGCGAGATGACATTCACAATGCCCATACCTCTCTTTTGGACGTAGTTTAAGGACGTACCCGGGTCCATGACGCATGCTCGCCACACCGCTGCTTAAAATAAGCTGACGCACCGTAAATTGAACTGCGTAAAAATCGCAAAAAATATTACACGGAGATCTTATGGCAGACACCGTACCGGTGACGTAAAAGACGCAACTGTTTTGCGAACAAAAAAGATTCGCGTGAAGCACGTCACTGCGATTCCGTACCGTCACCGTTTTTTAAACAGCGGTGTGGGGAGCATGCGTCAAAAACGGTACGCATACGACGCGTCACTGCGATTCCGTATCGTGACCGTTTTTTAAGCTGCGGTCTGGTCGCACCTTGTATTGTATTGTATTGTATTGTATTGTATTCGGGCGATTTTTCCGCAACTCGACGACTTGCGCCTATTTTGCGTGATATGTTGGGGGTGGGCTAGTCCTGCCAGCCCAGCTCCTCGAGGAATCCTATCAAACCTTTGATGTTGAGTAGGACCTCGGGGAGGTCTCTCGGAGAACCGAGATGTTTAGCCCTGTATGGAGTCACTCCTCTGCATTCCAGCACCACGTGAGAGGCTGTTTCTTCTGTCTCCATGCAACCTCGGCACAGGGGACTGTCTGTGACACCTGTTGTGGAAAGATGTTTGTTAAATAGTCCATGACCTGTTATGACACTGGTTACCATACTCAGTCGGACCTTCCCTAGTTGCAGGAGCGCCCTTGTGAGTTTTCCGTTGATGCCAGGCATGGCTTCTTTTGCCTGTCTGCATCCAGTCTGGTTCAGCCAGTGTTCTGTGTGTAGTTTCCCTGTACGTGCCAGCAGCATTGAGCGTACCTTGCTAAATGGTATCGGAAGAATCGGTTCCGGACCAATCGCCCCCGCATTCGATCCTTGCCTGGCAAGCTCGTCCGCAGCATCGTTACCTCGGGATCCACTGTGTCCCTTGATCCATTGTAGGGTGATTTTATTTTTTATTTTATTTATTTAAGGTTCACCAACAATTGTTGACATCGATACATTCAAAACGTACAAGCTAATACATGTAAGGAGTGGTGTCACAATTACTTACAGGTAAACACGGCATGCGAAACAAATATAAGTAAACAACTATAGAAGTACCAAAATTTTAACTTAAATTCTAATTACTTATGTTTAAAAAAATATTTTCGGACAGATTTTATAAATTTATTTAGTGGGTCATAGTGCATATCCGCCTTGTCACAGCAACCATTAGCAATTTTACATAACCTGCATATTGGAGAGTTAGTGCCTGAAACTGATCTTCTAGGCGGGGCGTAAAGAGGGGTGATAGCATTACGGGGGAAACGGGATGGAGCACGAAAGTTCAACAATGTCAGCAGTTGTGGACAATCTATTTTGTGGTTCACTAACTTGTACAAAAAAGTTGCATCTAGGAGCGTCCGTCGATCTTCTAGGGAATCCATCTTGAAATATTGCAGTTTCCTTTGATAGGATATTGATCTTTTAGCCATAACACGTGCCTGAAAAGCTAAGTGACGAGTGAACCTTTTTTGAATACGCTCTAACCGTAATGAGTGGGTAGCATAATGCGGCCTCCAGACAACGCTGCAATATTCCAAAATACTCCTCGTCAGACTATTGTATAGCAATATTTTGGTTGCGCTGCGCCTAAATGATTTAGTGCTTCTCATGACAAAGCCCAAAGTCTTAGATGCCCTCTTGACAATATTTTCTATGTGGGGAATAAACGTTAATTTGTTGTCGAAAAGAACTCCAAGATCGCGAGTGTTCTCAACTTCGATTAGGTTGCAACCGTCTATATGGTAGTCCGACTGTGTTACATTTTGTTTTCGAGTGAATTTCATATGGATGCATTTTTTGATGTTAATGTGCATTAGGTTATGCTTACACCAACTACTCAGTCTTATAATATCGCTTTGAAGTAAGGTGATATCGTCAGTTGTGTTAATAACGCGTGCGAACTTTAGGTTTTCTGCATACATAAAAACCGTAGAGTGGTGGAAGCATTCAGTTACGTCATTGATAAATAAGTTGAAAAGTATAGGACCTAAATGCGAGCCTTGAGGTACGCCAGATGTTATATTACGGTAAGACGATTCGTAGCCATTCACCACTACATAGAAAACCCTTTCAGTTAAATAAGACTGTAACCATTGCAACATATTGCCTGATACACCGTATGCTGATAATTTGTACATTAGTATTGAGTGAGAGACTTTATCAAAAGCTTTACTGAAGTCAGTATATATAACGTCTGTTTGTTTACCTGAGTCCACAGCACTTGTTAGTAGCTCGGTAAAGGATACTAAGTTTGTACATGTTGATCTAGAACTCACAAATCCGTGCTGATGGTCAGTCAAATAAGGTTTGAAATGTCTTTGTATGTGAGGGTAGACAAGGGATTCTAAGACCTTAGCATAACACGATAAAATCGATATTGGTCTATAATTTGAAACTATGCTATCGTCGCCTGATTTAGGAATGGGGACAACCTTAGCGATCTTCCAGGCTGTAGGAAAGACTCCAGAAGAAAGTGATTTGTTAAAAATTCGCCATAAGGGCTCAAGCAACTGAGATGCGCAAGAAACAATGAAGATAGGTGGGATACCGTCAGGTCCGGCTCCTTTGCTACAGTCCATACTTTTCAGTTTGATAAGCAGAGCTTCTTTGTCTATGACAACAGATAAAAAGCACTGGCTATTGTTGATAAGGGATTGTGGTAACGGTGAATTATATTCCAAACCGACGTCATTAGAATCAGTGATGTACACCGAGGAAAAGTAGGATGCAAACATGTCGCAGATTTCGGTACTGTCTGTGGTGGCCATTGCCCCGTGAGACATAGATGCCGGATAAGCACTTGACCCACCTCGTTTAGCTTTTAGATGCGACCAAAACAATTTAGGATTTGCAGTAAGCTCATCTTCCACCTTAGATAGGGTAACGGCGGCTATTAACGCGGGTATCAAAATCGACGTCTAACACCGCGGTGTTTACAAATACGCATTTTGCAAGCAAACAGATCTATCCCATAAGAAATAAAGCATACACAAAACAAGCTCATTCATTGGTCTATCGTGCCCATTAGTGTGCATTTGTGTGAGTGTAACAAAAAACTCGCGATTCGTCAGTTTGTGCGACGGCGGCGCAAGAACCGGTTGTTCCATACAGACGCGTGACACCACAGGTAAGTGCACTCCAATCTTACTTAGTGTTTTACGTAATAGTTATGGCAAATAAACTAGTGCAATGCCTTTTAAGAGGTTGTGTATTGTTTTCTACACGATTTTGAATTACTTTTAACTTAGTTTTTGACCCGGAAATACGTTTAAAATTGAAAATAAAATACAGCGGTGATAGGCGCCAATTACTTCTGTGGTAAGTAATTCCGTGGTATGCCACGGTAATAGAAAAAGTGGTAGTTTTGTTATTTAATCTTTAGTTTTGGTACAAATTATCAATTTTATAATTTCTTTTATTTATTCCAATCTTGATCTATTCACGCTATTAAAGAGCTATTTCCGTGGTATGGAAAGTATTTAACTAACGCTTAATTTTTAACAAAAACTTCAGCACTGATTTCCTTGTTTCTATGGGAACCCTTAATCTGTCAACTTTTTTTTATATTGAGTTAAAACCTAAAATTTACTTGCCAGTTATGTGATTTTGTCTTTACAAGAAGCTTGTAATATACGTGTTTGATTTGATTTGAAAAACCATCTGTGTTTTATTATTTTTATGGGTCGGAATTAGGTTTAATTAAACTCCAAATTAAGCCTATTACCGATGGTATGATCAGATTACCCTCGGTAATAGAATGTATAGAAATCTATTACCGACCCAGAGAAATATCGAATGGGTCGGTAATAGGCTCTTAAAGAGTTATCTATTACCGAGTGACTATTTGGTATTGTATTGAAATATCGCATTTAGGGGTACCGCAAGTATAGATTTCGTTGATAAAATTTAGACTTCAGTTATCATTATCAGATTTAAATTCTTCTGTTTTCTGATTCAGTTATTACTCTGACAAGGAAGGGTACCCAACTGCCGGACATTTCCGATTAGATTTTTTTTTATATAAATTTATTTATACAGTAGTCCAAAATCTCAGGCATGATTTTTTAGGGTTCCGTAGCCAAATGGCAAAAAACGGAACCCTTATAGATTCGTCATGTCCGTCTGTCTGTCCGATTCTGTCACAGCCACTTTTTTCCGAAACTATAAGAGCTGTACTGTTCAAACTTAGTAAGTGGATGTATTCTATGAACCGCATTAAGATTTTCACACAAAAATAGAAAAAAAACAATAAATTTTGGGGGTTCCCCATACTTAGAACTAAAACTCAAAAAATCTTTTTTCATCAAACCCATACGTGTGGGGTATCTATGGATAGGTCTTCAAAAATGATATTGAGGTTTCTAATATCATTTTTTTCTAAAATGAATAGTTTGCGCGAGAGACACTTCCAAAGTGGTAAAATGTGTGTCCCCCCCCCCCCCGTAACTTCTAAAATAACAGAATGAAAAATCTAAAAAAAATATATGATATACATTGCCATGTAAACTTCCACCAAAAATTGGTTTGAACGAGATCTAGTAAGTAGTTTTTTTTTAATACGTCATGAAATTAAAAAAAAATTTTTTTTTTCAACATACCCATACATGTGGGGTATCTATGGATAGGTCTTTAAAAATGATATTAAGGTTTCTAATATCATTTTTTTCTAAACTGAATAGTTTGCGCGAGAGAACCTCCCAAAGTAAAAAAAGTGTGTCCCCCCCCCCGTAACTTCTAAAATAACAGAATGAAAAATCTAAAAAAAATATATGATATACATTGCCATGTAAACTTCCACCAAAAATTGGTTTGAACGAGATCTAGTAAGTAGTTTTTTTTTAATACGTCATGAAATTTAAAAAAAAAATTTTTTTTCAACATACCCATACATGTGGGGTATCTATGGATAGGTCTTCAAAAATGATATTAAGGTTTCTAATATCATTTTTTTCTAAACTGAATAGTTTGCGCGAGAGAACCTCCCAAAGTAAAAAAAAGTGTGTCCCCCCCCCTGTAACTTCTAAAATAACAGAATGAAAAATCTAAAAAAAATATATGATATACATTACGATGCAAACTTCTAACGAAAATTGTTTTGAACGAGATCTAGTGAGTAGTTTTTTTTAATACGTCATAAAATTAAAAAAAAAAATTTTTTCGTCAAACCCATACGTGTGGGGTATCTATGGATAGGTCTTCAAAAATAATATTTAGGTTCCTAATATAATTTTTTTCTAAAGTGAATAGTTTGCGCGAGAGACACTACCAAAGTGGTAAAATGTGTGTCCAAAGTGGTAAAATGTTGAACGAGATCTATAGTTTAAGTAGTTTTTTTTAATACGTCATAAAGGAACCCTTCATGGGCGAGTCCGACTCGCACTTGGCCGCTTTTTTTAGCTATAAGAATCAGCAATAAGAAAAGTACTGTGATTTGTTAATTATAAACGGGTAAATTATAACACATAATATGTGAGAGACTTTATCTAACTTAATTACCTTATCAAAAATATTAGAATTAAAAATTTTCATGTTTTTATATATAGTCGAAATTTTATAAGGTGGACGTTTACCATTTCACTGTGGTAAACTTTCACTCAGGTGGTAAACGTCCAGCTTATAAAATTTCGACTATAATTTACGCTGTGCCTTATGAGTAAATGTTACTTACTTGTTTTTTTTTGTGCAGCTAATTATGTCAGTAAGACAAATTCTTATCAATCTTTATAGCATTTAAAAATTACTTTATTTAATAACAGGCAGGCCTATTTGTCATATACGTCCTTAGTAAAACTTTACTAATAGTAATTTTTGTTGTTTTACATGTAAAACATTCAACTTATAACTTGTTATACAGGTACTCGTGGGTACTTGGTAAGTTAACTATTTAATAGTATTTGATTGTGCCAAAGTGTAATTATAATCTCTTCGAATAAGTATATCTCTTATTTTTAAACATACTCCTATAGTTTTATTTTTTATTTTTGTGTTATTATTAAAGTTAATGACACAAAAATAATATACAGAACCCACGTCGTTACTATTGTTTTAACCCTCGGTATTAGGTTTCGAATTTTGAGTTTGATTTCTATTAACGAATGCAGAAAAATCATGCCAATTGTACCCTCGGTAATGAAAGCTCAATTCGCGATAATAGAATCACAGCCTGTCCCTTGCCACGGTAATAGAAGATTTGGTCATTTTGGCTTCAAAAAATATTTTAATACATATAATAACCCAAAATGAATCCAAAAACGTGTGAAACGGAAAGTTCATTAAATGCTCTGATGAAAAAAAATATTCCTGGCTGTTAGACAGCATTGATACCCTTAATTTTTGGATCTCTTTTGAAAAGTTCCTTAACTACCACGGTAATAGGTGCCTTTACCCTATATAAGCATTGTACCGAGAGGTAGCCAGACACTCGCATCGCTTGCTAAGCAATTTTAACTCTAAGGCATCCATAGGATTTTTGTATTTTTTATAGCGAACTCTTATCTTATTTTTCTCGTTTAACGCTCGTTTTAAGTTCTTATCAAACCATGGGGGGAAAAACGGCTGTTTTTCGGTTTAGCAAGTGGTATATGTCTTCGAATCAGCTGTTTGACTACCTCCGAGAACGCGCTTAGCATATCGTTTACGTCGGTGAGGCCGGAAAATAAGTCATCCCACAGACAATTACTAAGATCTGCACGTATAAGGTCATATTTGGCTTTGTAAAAGTTTGGCCTGGTGTTAACATTATTGTACGACAATCGAGGTGCGCTTGCAAACGTTATAACAACTTCAAGTGAAGGGTGGAAAGGGTCTATATTGCTCAGAGGACTCACATTTTGAGAAACATTACATGACGCTACTGTAGACATGACTAAATCTAAAATACGACCCATATTATTAGAGATAAAATTGAATTGTTTTAACTTGTTTAGGTGCATAAAATCGATTAAGATATTGCTAAATCCTGGCACTATGTAATTACTGTCATCTTTTTGTATAAGATCCCAGCTAATGTTTCCCAAATTAAAGTCCCCAATAATACATAAATGATGTTCTTTTTCTTCTATGATCGAATTACAGTGATCTACAAAGTATTTTAGTGAACTTCTTTGCAAGGGAGGTGGAAGATAAACTGCACAGAGAGCCATTTGACGTGTACAGTTACTTGAAATATCGATGGTAATCCATAGGTCCTCAAACTAACTTTCCCAATGAGTCATTCGTTTAGAATGTAGTGTTTTCAGAACAGCAACCAACACACCCCCTCCCTCCTTACCCTTGCAAACGCTGGATTCCTCTCTATCCCTTCTGTAGACAACATACCTATCGTCAAATAGCTCACTGCTCAGTACAGAGTTGTTAAGCCATGTCTCCGTTAACACTATAACATCATAATTACAACATCTTAAATTTAGAGAGAATAATTCAGTTTTTGTGCGTAAACCGCGTACATTTTGATAATACATATTTAAATGAAGCTCTTTTAAAATTATACATATAAATACGTGTTTATAAAAGTTAAGGTAACTTAAATTAAATAATTACTAGTTAAGTGATCTTGTTATTATGACATACCTCCATTAGTCGTTCGTGGCATTCGTGTATAAGTTTGGATGTAACTATATGGCTATTTAGAGCCATTAAGACTGCTCTACTGTCGGAGAGTATGCGGATGGAGGATCCTACTACCTTCCTTGCAGTGATGGCAGCCGCCGCGTTTATGATGCCCATGCATTCAGCTTGGAATACCGAGTTATGGGCTCCTAGCGGAGTGGTGATCGACATGTTCAGGTCTTCTGAGAAGGTTCCAGAGCCCGATCCGCTGTCTGTTTTGGACCCATCAGTGAAGATTCTCAGCTCCCGGGGATTGAGTCCTTCATGATTGTCGTCCTCATATAACTGTATTTTGTACCTTTTATCGAAGATAGCTTGTTTGTGAATCCGGTCCGTGCCTGACCTAAGCACTGGAAATTCGTCATACACCTTTTCCAGGCATTTTGTGTGAAGAGCTCCTGTGATGTTAGACCATATCTTGAGGGTTCGCAACCTTACCGCTGAGAGACTGGCCTCTTGCTGTATGTGTAGGTGCAGCGGTGGAAGGTTTAGCATGACCTCCATGGCTGCAGTCGGGGTAGACCTCGTGCAGCCAGTGGTGGCCGCGCATGCGAGCCTTTGAAGTCTTTGTAGTTTGTCTCGTACGTTGCCTAGGTTTGTTCTTGGCCACCAAACCAGAGCACCGTAACAGAGTAAGGGGCGGATTATCGTCTTATAGAGCCAGAGGGTAATTTTTGGGTTGAGTCCCCACCTCTTACCAATCATCCTTCTGCACTGCCAGAAGACAACTCCCGCCTTGTCTATCCGTTTGTTGATGTGGTTGTTCCAATTGAGTTTATTGTCGAGAGTTAGTCCTAAGTACTTAACTTCATCGGACAGCTGTAGCTCAGTTTGGAAAAGTGTTGGTCTGGTAAAGTTGGTCGCACCTTTATATGGGACAGTCAAAATTTTTTTCGCGATTTCGGAATTGGTCCCATAGTAAAAGTTGTTAAGTATGACCTATAAAGTCGCTGCGCAGAGTATGACTGGTGGTTAAAAGTTCACCCTGTATAAATTTTTTAAGTAAAAAGAAATATGTACCTACTTATGATTAAGACGAAAAAAGAGACTAAACGTCGAAGTAAGGTAACATTATTGTTTCTGGTTTTTATAATTTTAATTATAATTTCAGTAATTAAAACCGATACTCTATAAATTCCATTCAATACGTATCGTAACAGTCACCACAGTTTCGACCGGTAAAAGCCAGTTATCGTTACCCATGCGCAAATAAATGAGTGTAGCTTCATTGTTTATTACTCGATCTGTATGTTTTAAGGCTCATTATATTCCTTGATAATGAAGCAATATGTTTTATATTAAACAAAATTTGCGAAATGCTAATATTTACGGAGATTTTTACAAAATAAAAAATAATAATTTTATAAAAAAACTGTTTTTTGTGATTTTTTTTTTTCCTATAGGTTTCACGTAAATGTTTGTAGAAAAGGAAATAATTTCCATAATATAAGCTATTATTTGACACCTCGATGATTAAAATCGGTTAAGTGGTTTTCGAGATACACCGCCAAAAAGAATAGGTCCGGCCGCCATCTTTGTGACGTCATTACTATCCCCTCCACCCAGTGCCGGATTAACCCTTAAGCAAAATAAGCACTTGCTTAGGGCACCACGTCTAGGGGGGGCACCAAAATCGGAGGAAAAAAAAACGTGCAGGTTGCATCAGCATCGTAGTCGTAGTGGAGTATGTTATGTACACGAAACTTCATGATACGTGTGCAAGTACGAGTACTCATCTAATAACGAAGGGTCATAAAGGTAAGAGAGTGAGGACACGTAAGCACGTCTCCAACGTAGGCCTTCGCTTTGACCTTACGCGGAGGGCCTTGGGGCCAAAAACCAAGCTTTTGGCCAAGCTCATGGCCAAAAATCTTACCATGGCCAGCCGATTTTTTCGTAGATTACCGATATTGTAGCGAACTCTGCACTCTTGCACGCCAGATTCGTCAGCTAGGCCGAGTTGCTGCAGTGCCGCGATCCTACGACCTAATTGTCAAAATAAAGGGCCCCGCGAATTCCGTAAACCAAAAGCATCTTATCAAGTCGTGCTTTCGAGTTGAGCCAAAGGCCAAGTAGTAGGAGAACCGTGATATGTTTGTTTTGAAGCCACTCTTTTGCAGTTCGGCGTTAGGTCTTATGCGACGCTAGGCTAGTAGGCCTTATACTTTATGCAAAAGTCGATCTTCTGCCTCATTTTCACTTGCCCATAGATCCAATTCCAAGCTTTCTTCTCTCGCAGCTGGGCCTTCTGCCTTGCTCACACTTCACCACTGGTTGTATTGTATGAACAGTGAACACGCTCCGAACGTTCAGCCATTCCCACTCTGGTTTCTTCCAGCTCGACCTTTGGCCTCATTCACACGCGCTGATCGAACGCTCCGCGTCAGCCTTATAAAAAGCTAAATCTTAGACTTTGCCTTTAAAAACACTGATTTAAACTTTCACGACTTAGGTCAATCAAATTAGATAAAAAAATAGCGTGTTGAGGAACTAATTCCCAGCAAGCTGGAAATCGTTTTAATACTTTCACTTGGTCCTAAATACGTGTAATCCGAGTTTATTCAATCCCAGGAGGTGTGCGTACATTTTTATCTCAAAAATTTCTTCAAGAACGATTTGTTGTTGTTGCTAAGAGATCCTTAGGAGATATTTTTTTCCTTGGATTGCCAAACCACTCGATAGGTACACCTCCTGAAGGTACACCTCCTGGGACGGAGCAAACTCGGATTACACGCATTTAGGACCAAAGGGAAGTAGGAAAACGATTTCCAGCTTGCTGAGAATTAATTCCTTAAAACTTGTCAGAGCTAAGCCCCCACTGAAGCTCGGCCTTTGCCCTCACATGAATAAGCTTCGCAGGAAAGCTCTTGAGGTTGCAAAACCCCTGTGCAAAGCACGGCCTACGTCCTACGTCTTCGCTTACACTTGCGACATTGGTAAGATCGGCCTCCGGCCTTATGCGAAGCACGGTCTTCGAATTTGCTTACACTTGACCATTGTTTATTCCAAAGTCTGCTCCAATTATAATCAAAATACACTGTTAAAAACTATCGGGTTACTCTTGGGCAGGTGCATAAGTCATGTTACGCTACGAGAACCTTGTGAACCAAAGCAGGTTTTAATTTTAATCGCATAGTATAAAGCACACAATGATAGATAGATAATTTCGGTCATTTCGTTTAGGTCAGCTTTGATAAAGGTGACATTCATCATGGTGACTGCAGCAGTATTACTCGTACCTACTGTTGCAACATTACTGCTGCAGCACTGTCAATTTTCGTGATAAAATGATAACGGATTGAAAATTAAATTCTCAACAGTAATGTGGCAATAAAAGTCACTCAAATTACCAAGAAAATTCGATGTAATCTTGATGAGGGGGCATTATGGTCTAGAAATGCTTAGGGCATCAAAATATCTTAATCCGGCACTGCCTCCACCATTTTTCCGCTTTACTACCGCATGTACGGTGATCAGGAGAACTGTCCGAACACATTGATACCGTTTGTGGGTAAGGCCGAGCTGAGTCAATTAAATCTGGCCTCTGAGCGGCTTGGCGACCGTACTATAGGCGGCGAGATCTTTTTAATCGGTAGGTTCCGTGGTTTCGGTGATGCTCGGTGGTCGTTTGAATTGTAGATGTTGGCAACGAAAGGTTCTTCGATGTTTGGTACATATATGTGCCGTTGTTGTTATTGGAAATTATAATTATCCGCATCCCCCGTATCGTATAAGTATCCGCGCTTCTTCGGCTTAACTCTTGCCATTTTGACATTAATCAATTTGGAGAAAATAATACTTTAAATCCGCCCTTTCTCATTTGAGATGACTGAGAAGATTCTATTGTTTAATAAGAAATATTTTTTCCTTCTAATTGTAAGTACATATCGTATCGTATTATCAAGTTAGCAATCCATATCTGTTAATCCCGTGCTGAAATAGAAATGCGAAATAAACATTCGTGTTTTTTCGTATCCAATTATACCGAACGACTACCTATACATAATAGATACGATAATCAGTCCAATTATACGAAATTCGCATCGACTTATACGATCTGGCAGTTTTACCCACAAGATTCAGGATCTTGTGGGTAACGTATTCGATTAATCATCAAAGTCAACCAGTAGAGCTAAGACGGTCGGCTCTTTATCATTTGTAATCATACCTGTCACGTTCTAAAAAGTATGTAAGTGCGAAAGCAACGGGCATAGTGACAAGCGATAAAAATGGAACCATGCTGCCACCGCTGGGTTTAAACATAGTCTTAAAGTGTGACAAGAGGACCTACATTCATCGGGGCTCGTACTTCCCTGTAGCGCTGTAGGTTAGCCTCTTAGATAAGCTAAGCTTTTAGTAAATACTGATAGACCTAAACCTCGGAGGAGATACGCCAGCGCATCTGAGTTGCAATCACAATTTTCAGTTTTAACAAAAAAAAAAAAAATCGCATTAATTCACAAATAAAAAACAAAACATTGAATACAGTTGGGACATTTACCAGAAGTTAATTATTGTCGATCAGATCACACCAAACAAGCAGCAATAATGCTGATGACGGGCCACACGCCGAAGCCCAAGCCGCCCGGCGCCAGGACGCCCGGCGCCAGGACGCCCGGCGCCAGGACGCCCGGCGCCAGGACGCCCGGCGCCAGGACGCCCGGGTTCGTGGCCAAGCGCCGGAGCCCGGCCGCGCGCGCTCCGGCCCGCGGCTCCACTCCGCGGCCCTCCGCGAGGAAGAGCCGCAAGAGGGGCGAGGGGAGGCACTCGGTAAGTTAGTGTTATTGGTTAATGCTATTCTTTGTATTTTACAATTCCTGTGGTTATCTTCTTGTAGGCTGCTGCGAATATCGGTATTTGAAAATCGTCTACCTACGATTCTACATCTATATTCCTAGAAGAATGCAAAAATGATTAAGATAGAGGTAGTTGATTTTTTTGATGCCATTTTTTGCTAAAAACCTTCGAGTGACACCGGCTTCCGACACGTCGAAAGGGAGGAGCCTGAGCGATATCGTACCGAACAAATCATTCTGCCATTTTTTGCGGGGGGAAACGTGCACACTTCTCACTCCCTATTACATACAAAATCCAATCTGTAATGACGAGATAGAAAATGACACACGTCAAAAACAAATCTTGCACACCTCGATCTCTTTTTGTGTACGGACGAGTCACAACATGCAGTTGCACCTATGCTTCGGCAGAGGGGAAATAGTATAAATGCCGTCTCCCTTCCCGGTGTTGCTCGAAGCTAAAAACAATATAGATTTAGCTTTGTTATATCAACCCAGAGCCACAGTGTGTAGTGTTTTGTTTTTTCAAAAGCAACATCTATCATGTTTCATTTATCGTTAGTTATCCAAAAAAGCTGCAAGTCAGATGCGGTATAAAACTAACTTGTCAATATTTTTCATTTTCAATCTGAAGTAAAGGGTAACAGTGATAAATAAAATAGACAATCATTTTTCTTCTCTGTTGGACACTTATATTTATTTTCCGCTACCCACATTTAATTTGCTTTCCGATATTTTCTTTTGCACTAGGTGTCGGTCCTAGACATCACGGACTCGGAGACATCGGCCCGCTCGGCCGCCCTACCGAACCCCCCCAAGTCCGCTCTCAAGTCCGGTCGATCGCGCAAGACAGAATCTATCAAATTCGACCTTAGCAATCTCGAGAATCACTCGGAGGACGACGATATACTTATGGTATCGAGCACTACAAGAGACGCCACCGAGAATGTCACTTTACGGTACTCCAGTTCTCCTCCGTCGCCGTCTCCGCGCCGCTCCATACATTCCCGGAGCGAACGAATGCTACAAAGCCTGGGGTCCCCGCTCCGATCGCCGACGAGAACTAGAACGTCCGCCTCCGCCTCGCCCGCGTCCCCCCGCTCTATGAAATCGGCGAGAGGGTCGATTATTATTCAAAAAGCTCTGGAAAGCTCGGACACGTTCGTTACCGAGTACAGCAACAAAAGTGGATCCCCTTGTCGGGACCTGGAAGCTTACTCCGTGGTGGACCTCGTGTCCTTGGAGTCGTCGTCGTCGCGCTCGGCGTACGGCTCGGCGGGCTCCCCGCGCCGCGCGGGGTTCGGCGCCAGCACGCCGCGGCCGGGCCGCGCGCCGCCGGGGGGGCCGCGAGCCACGCCGGACGGCTCGCGAGCGGCGCCGGACGGCTCGCTCGCGACGCCCATGGACGCCACGCTCACGACGCCGGACAATGCCCCGAGAGCGCCGACACGAAGCACTAGGAAATCCCAAGGCGCTCGCGGCCGCTCTAGACTCGACGATAGCACGAGAACGATAGACTCCCTAGAGGATGACTCCCCTAAATCATCGAGGAAACTAGTTAAATCGGCCTCGAAGCGCTCCCGGAGTCTCACCGACAGCTATCCTGAATCTCAGACCTACGTCTCTCTTGATTCATCCCACGGTGATATCTCGACTACGGCGAAACGTGGATCTCGCAGTCGACTCGACCCTAGCGATTTGCTCGAGTCTCCTGACAACATTTCCATTGAATCTATGAAGAGATCGCTGAGCAGGGTGCTCTCTGCTTCGAAACGTAGCCCTCGTCCTCGGGACCACACGTTCGAGGAATCCCCAAAAGGAATTTCGCCGAGAAATTCTAAAGCGCGATCACCTCCGAAGCGCAGTTCTCGTGGCGATGCCACCGTCACGCTGGGATCGCCGACAGACAATATTTCTATTGGCTCTTTGCAAGAATCATTAGGTAAGAAGCTTTCCGCTTCACGCTCCCGTAGTCGCCTGGACGACAGCTCTCTGCTCGAATCTCCGAAAGTTTCGGCTAACTCGACAAGAAAATCTCTTGGAAAGACTCTTTCTGCCTCTAAACGTGGCTCGCGCAGCCAAATTGACAATATCACTCTTGAATCGCCAGAAAATGTTTCAGCTAGATCTTCAAGAAAATCTTCAGGAAAGTCACTTGTGAGATCTCCAGAAAATGTCTCTGTTAAATCTACAGGAAAATCCGCAAGGAAATCACCGTCTCCAACCAAACGCAGTTCTCGAAGTCAACTTGACTCTAGTGCTCCTTTGGAATCTCCAAAAACTAATATTTCAAATGCGTCAAGAAAATCTGCAAGTAAAACCCCCTCTCCTTCAAAACGGACTTCTCGTTGCCAACTCAATAACACTGCATCGCTAAAGTCTCCAGTCCTGGTTAATTCTTCGAGAAAATCTCATGGAAAAGCCTTATCCGCTTCAAAACGCAGCTCACGAAGTCAAGTTGTTAGTATCCTCAGTTCACCGACTGATTTGACTGATTCAACTAGGAATTCAACAGGAAAGTCTTTTGCTTCAACACGCGGATCTCGCAGTAAACTTATTGACAGCGTGTTATCTCCGCAACTTGATACCTTGTCTGACTCAACAAGGAAATCATTAGGAAAGATACTGTCTGTTTCAAAACGTGGCTCACGTAGTCAACTCGTCGAAACTATCCTCAGCTCTCCAGAAACTGAAGCCTTGGCCGATTCGACTCGAAAATCTGTAGCAAAGACACCGGCAAAACGCGGTTCTCGAAGTCACGTCGAAGGTATTCTCAGTTCTCCTGAAGCTACGAATAATTCTCCTAGAAAGTATGCAGAGAAGTCTCTTTTTACTTCAGAAGACGTCGAAAGTGTTCTCTGTTCGCCTGACGCTACGAATAATTCTAGTAGAAAGTCTACAGGAAAGTCCCTTTCTGCTTCAAAACGTGGATCTCGCAGCAAAATTATTGACAGTGTGTTATCGCCACAACTTGATACCTTAGCTCACTCTACAAGAAAATCATTAGGCCAAACATTATCGGCCTCAAAACGTAGTTCACGTAGCCAAGTCATTGTAAGCGTATCTCCGAAACTTGATGCTTCTGCGAATTCTACGAGACAATCAACAGTATTGACTGATTCAAAACGCGCTTCACGCCTAGCCGATAGTCCATTTAATTCTCCTAAAGCTTTGGCAGATTCTACGAGAAAATCTTTGGGTAAAACACCTAAGCGTGGTTCTCAAAGCCAACTGGATAGTCGTGCCACATTAGAATCTCCAAAAGACTCAAGAACATCTCCAAAAGATGCGAACAACTCAGCAAGAAATTCCGCAGGAAAGACACTCTCTACTTCAACTCGTAACTCTCGCAGTAAAATTATCGATAGCGTCCTATCTACGCAACTTGATGTTTTATCAGATTCTACTAGAAAATCTCTAGGAAAGAGTCTTTCTACTACAAAACCAGGTTCTAGATGTCAACTTGTTGATATTGCAAGTCCCAGAGATGTTTCCACAAGGAACTCTGCAGGGAAATCACCCTTCCCTTCAAAACGTTCGCGTAGCCAACTTAATTATAGTGTTCCGACTGAATCTCCGAGAAACACATCCAGAAAGTTCAGAGCTGAAACACCGACGACAGGTCGTAGGACAAGAAGTCTTCCTATCGAATCACCTAAAGATGCCAAGAAACCGCGCGGCAGTGCTATCGCTACCTCAAAACGTAGCATTCGTGAAGTTGCTGCCAGTCCCGTTGTGTCCCCTAGAGGAAATGTTTCGCCTCCATCGAGTAAATCGGCGAAATCCCCATCGATTATACCGCTGGCGTCTCCCAAAGTAGCATCGCCGAGTAAATCTCCAAAATCGCCTGCAAAGTCGCCTGTGATATCGCCTAAAGTCTCTAAAGCGAGAACTTCGAGAAAAACACTTTCTGTATCTATTACCAGCGCTCGCAATGAGACTGTGATGGATGGAGAAGTGACTCCAGAAGAACGAGGAAGCCCCGAAGATGCCGGCACACCCATACTTAGCATTCGAAGCCTTTTGGACGCTACTGTGTCCGATTCTCCGGGCGAACCTCCTCGCAAACGAGGAAGAATTTCTGCGCTTGAAAAGAGGAAAACATTCGGCGCTCACAACGCGCCTAGAAGCGCTCGTGGCTCTATTCGATCCAAATCTTTGATCTTAGTTCGGGATACAGGAGATGTGACGCCCACAGGAGTCGCCGAACCGACTCCGGAGGCGGTCAAAAGCAAACATTCATCGGCAAAGAAGAGTCGATCGCGTCGCTCCATTATTGATAACCTGGACGACTCCGGCTTAGTGAAACATTTGTTCAACAGTCCCGTGAAACGGAAACTATCGCAGAGCATGAGCGAATTCTCACGCCGCCTCGAAGAACACGAGGAAACCAGCCCCGACGTTAGCGGCGTCAAGAGATTATTCACCAAGAAATCACCCAGAAACGAACTCGGAGACTTTAACGGCGTGAGGCGACTAATGCGTACGCCGCGCGCGCGGCGCTCTATAAAGAACGACTTAACCGACGTGGCCGGCGTGAAGGTCATGTTCGCGGCCGTCCCGCGAGACAGCTTCGGCGACGTCCGGGGCGTCAAGCGGGCCTTCCAGGCTTCGCCCAAAGACGATTTACGCCAAGTCTCCGGCGTTAAGAGCTTGTTTAACGAGAAGAAACCTCGCGACGATCTGTCCGACGTGCGTGGAGTGCGGGAGCTGTTCAAACGCGGCTCGAGGAACGAGCTCGACGCGTCAGGAGTCAAGGACGCGTTACAAGTGAAGAGTCCAAAGAACGATCTTCGAGACGTGCGCGGGGTGAAGAGGCTTTTCGGACAATCGAGGGCGGGGACGTCTCCGAACGTGAGCGGGGTGGCCAGTTTACCGGACGAGCCGACGCCGGCGGAGGCGATGTTCGACCGACTCGCGGGCAGGCCGCCCGGGCGAGCGACCTACTCCAGGACCTTCGCGGCCCGGTCGGCTCAGAAACCGGCCCGACGCCGCCGCACCGCGTCCCTCAGCCTGGACGCCATCGTCGGCGACGTCGAAGGCTGGCTGGAGAGGGAGCTGCGGCGGCGCGCGGGCGGCGCCGCCAGCCGCGAGCTGCGGCAGCTGGCCACGGCGACCGTGGCGGGCGGCGCGCCGCTGCTCGCGTCGCGCTCGCGCCACAGCGGCGCCCCCCGGCGCTCCGCGGCGGAGAGCTACGCGGAGCACACGCTGCCGCTCAAGAAGCGCTCGCTGGAGCAGGCCGCGAAGAAGACGCTGCCGCTGAAGAAGCGCGCGCTGGTGCACTCCACGCCGCTGCGGGGCCGCGCCTCGCGCGCCGCGGACGCCACGCCGGCGCGCGTGTCGCCCATCGCGGCGCAGAGTATCCGAGAACCCGCTCCGGGGTAAATATACCACCAGCTTTGTTGCTTACTTTTTATTACACTTTCATTTTGGTTTATTTGTCATTTATTTTGCTACCCCTAACAATTTAGAGTAGCTGAATTCACTCGACTCCCTGTGTTTCTAAAGTTATTATGATAATTTAAAATATAGGTAAAATTTCTTGGCCGCCCTCGTAATAAAAATTCTTTGACATATCATTACCGAAGTTCCTGAAATGAGTATCTAGTAAGTAATTTCAGTACCATACCGGCTACGATGTTTAATTTTTTTCAGATCTCCATCTGTTGTCCTCGATTCGCCTAAAGAACCCAAAATATCCGAAGCACCTGAACCTGAAAAAGTGGAAAAGGATGAAAGTGTAAAGCCTTCGCCGAAGAAGACTCGCTCGAAACGGGCAGAGGAAGCCGCCAGCGGCCAGCGAGCCCCGCGCCGTGGCAAAAAAGCGGCCAGCCCTAAGAAGAAACCACCTAAGAGAGCTGTAGCGGACAAGAAAGCGCTCGAAACTGTCGAAGAACCCGAGGAAGTTCCGGCGACTAAGCCTGGAGCTCGGCCAGCGACATCGAAGAAGTCGCCGACGCCTAAAAAGGCAACAAGAGCGAAAAAGGTCTCTACACCGACCGAGGTGACACCCAAGAAGGCGACGAGAGCGAAAAAAGTCTCAACACCAATCAAGCTCACACCCAAGAAGTCGACCAGAGGAAAAAAGATTCCGACGCCTCCAGCTTCACCTGAAAAGGCGCCAACGCCTAAAAAAGCGACTAGAGCTAAGAAGGTCGTCACACCTACAAATGTTTCTCCTGAAAAGTCACCGGTACCTAAAAAAGCGACAAGAGCCAAAAAAGTTGTGACTCCGAACGCCGCATCTCCTAAAAACTTACCCACATCTAAGGTAACAAGATCGAAAAAGGTCGTAAATGCTACACCTAAGAAAACTACCGCCAAGAACCTTACAGTAGTCATCAAGAAACTCCGCGTAGTCGTGGCCGCAAGCCCGAAACCGACTCGACGCGCTAAAAAGTCCGTTACAAAGAGTCCGCTTCCCAAATCTCCTGCGACTAAACAGTCGCGGTCAAAGAATGCAACGCCAAGTCCCGCTCCAGTCGTAGAAAAACGCAGTCGCAAGCAACCCGCGGCATCGCCAGCTAATAAAAAGGCCGTGCGAGTAAGTCTGGTCTTGCCCAAGCCATCGCCAGTTCTCAAGCCTCAACCCGCCGCTAGAGCGAAGAGGTCTAAGATTGAAGCTGAAGCTGAGTCCCCCAAGAGAGCCTCGACGAGAGCTCGGCACCCTGCAGCCGGCGACGCCCCCGCCGGGCCCCGCGGGCGCAGAGACCTCGGAACGACAAAGGGTAAAGCCTCGCCGAAAAGAGTGACTCCACAGGAAGCAAAAGCCACACCGGAGCCTAAGAAGGGTCGCAGAGCACCTGCGACCCCGAAGGATGAAGAGGCTGGAAAGGCTGCTAAAGCCCCGGCGCCTAAAGGAAACACTGAACTCCCAGCCACGCCCGAGCCCAGGAGAAAGGGACGAAAAGCCCCGGCTACTCCGGAAGCCAAGAAAAAACATGCCAAAGCGACGCCGGAGCCTAAAAAGGGTCGCAGAGCGGCCCCGAGCCCTAAACCCACCCCCGAACCCAAGAAAAAGCCTGCTAAAGTGGTGAGGCCGGAACCTAAAAAGGGGCGTAAAACCGCCACGAAAGAGCAAGTAGATGAGCCTGTGCCTAAACGAGGACGCAAAACTGCTGTTGAAGTTGTCAAGAGTCCGCCGGCGCCGCGGAGAGCCGCCAGGGCGGAGGCCGCCCCGAACCAAGCTGCCAAGCCTAGAGGCAAGAAGGTATGTCAACAACATCACTGTATTTTCTTTAACAGAACTGGTCGCGTTTATAAATAATACCCGAATAACGGTCGCTGAGTAAATAAATTATACTATTCTGAAATGAAACAAACTCAAAACATTTTTGTCTTTTGTGAGGTGCAAATTGAATTTATAGCAACAATTATATTTCAAGGTTTATTAAGTTATTCAAATGTCGCTTTTTCAGGTGACAATAGTTGAGCCCGAGCAGAGCCCGCCGCGAGGCCGCAAGAGGAAAAACGATTCATCAGGAGGTGCGTACACGTGATACTAAATAAATGGCAACTTTTTTGGTGTGTATTTTATAAAGTTCAATCTAGTAGCCAGGTAGGTCGCAAGTGAGGATAGAGATATATACGGCGATGAAACGTTACAGCGACGGGTGCCTAATGATTCTCCGACAATTAATTCGCAGATTATCGATTCGCAGACAACGATTCGCCGAACATCATTTCGCAGAGTGATTCATTTGTAGATGTAACTTTCGGTCGACTAACGTTACGCAGACTCTTGGTTCGCATACAGTTCAGTTCGCTTCTGTGTAAATTAGCAGAGCTATTATTGGACGATTTTCATTTGGCAGAGTAATCTTTTCGTTTAAGAAATGTTTAGTCGAATAACTTTTCACATTTTATACATCGTTACTTGCGAAATTAAAGTCTTTTTACAAAAAAACTGACTTTAGAAAGAATGAAATAAAATATTATCCTTTTTAAGTATATGCGTTAAGCATAGTTTAGGTTTGAATAAATTTTTAACTTAAATATGAACAAAAGCATAGGTATTGTACAAACAGCAACACTCTTAAGTGTCCACCGGTGGACCTTATGCCTTTCGTAATAAGGTTCACCGATGGAGAATTAACAGTGTGGGCCATCGTAACTATGCAATGTAGGTTTTTAATATCTTTATTTAAGATATTAAAAACCTTGCTCGGAAAATATATGAAACTCAAAAATGCGTGTCTTCCTAGAGATACGACCTGGCTAGATCGATTTTTCGCCCCCCGAAAACCCCCATATAGCAAAATTCATCGAAATCGTTACAGCCGATCCGAGATCCCCGAAATGTGTAAATATATATATATATGTATACAAGTATTGCTCCTTTCAAGGCATACAATTTTATGGTCATTTGTGTTAATGAAAATAAGTATATAATGAAATGTATCAAAACCATGTTTATCAGACTCAAACTAAAAGTTGTTGTGTAGGTTAGTCATTTCCTAGTCTAGCCATAAATAAGAGCAAAGTTTTGTTAATAAATATTAATGCCAAATGATTATTCGACCTATTGTGTTTCGACCAATAGTTTCTCAGGTATTTGAGACAGTTACTAAATGATTATTCTACGAAAAGTAAATATGCGTATCAATGTTCTGCGTATTGACTACTCGTGCAAACGATTATTATGCGTAAAGACATTCTGCCAATCGTTACTCGGCCAAAGAACCCGTCTGCGAATCGTTGTCGGCGAATCGAAAATCGGCGTATTGTTTGTCGGAAAATCAATAGGGCACCTACAGCGACACCTTCATCTGTTTATCAGTGGACCTTATGCCTCCGCAATAAGGTTACGAATTGTCAGGACCGTGGACGATGGTATAGTTATATTAGTTACACATTTAATTGACTATTAACAGTCTTATCTCGTGGTGATAAGGTTCAGGATTGGTCAATGAATTGTGTGAACAATTCCGCTTTGGTAATTGTGAGTAATGTTGTTTTCAGACAAGAAGAAGGAGCCCTCGCCCAAGAAGCCGCGCGCCGGCCGCCCCGCCGCCGCCGCCGCCCGTGAGTACTAAATTAAATTAAATAGTCATTTATTTCAGGCATTTACAGCCCATATGTGTGTTAGTAACATACAAAGTAACATAAAAATTAATGTTAAAACTTAAGTACTGCTATATAAAACCTAACATGCAATAACGAGGTAGGTGTGCTTCGAAACTGCATGGAGAAATTATGAATGAATTCTGTCGGTCCGCGCGCGTGTCGGGCTCGGGGCCGCACACCACAAGTAGTTACGCGGGCGAGCTGCCCTAAATGATCTGCGCACACTCTTACGCCTTCAAATTAATCTCTTCTAACAGTGCAGGAGAATCTATCGAGAAGTTTACAATTTTGAATAAAAATATTGAATCAATGTCAGTCCTACGCTTTTCCAAGGGTGCGATACGATGCCGTGTTGCTGAACTGGAATAATTGCAAAGAGACTTTCAGTACGAAAATCTTCCGGGTTCCCACTAGTGTCCACCAAGTTGTTAGCAGTGGTAGTTGTACTACTGGGAATATTTTGCCCACCGTTTATCAGTGGTAACTGTACTGGTAACAAAGAGAATTTGAAATAAAGGTTGAGTGCCAAAGAAAACTTTGTAGCTACAGTATATTTACTGCCATCTTTCGACACATGATTAAAACTTTTAGATCGCCATTTGAGTTTGATGCTTATTCTTTCACTGATATATGTTAAATTTATTAAATATCAATAAGTGGCGTTTTCTCACTGGGCATCGGCTAAAGGTTGTGGCGCCATCGCGCGAAACGTTGCCGGCATACCTTTGGCCTTTGATCTATTAGATGGCGCCACTTTTTCATATTTATCAAATTCTCTTTGCTGGTAAGTATTCTATATTTATACTCTTATTAGTATTGAAAGCCCTTTATTAGTATTGTATTGAAAATTTTGGCGGTAACTACTGGGAATAAAAAATCCAGTAGTTACCATCAAACCAAGTCGGCGGACGCACACATGCAAATATACAAAACACGCATAATTATAAATAAAATCTTAATTAATATTGGTTTGTAGAGCTTTGCCAAGAAATCTGAATAAAAAAAAACAACAATTGTATAATATAATATCCCTAAGACCAGTGCTTTTAGTATACTAGAGACGGGCGTAGGCCCTGCGTGTGAAGTAGACTCCGGCCTCACGAGCTGTCGTTGATTTGTCAAAATTCCGAGTGCGGGAGTAGCAACAGGACATGACCGAGCCGGTGTTGTTCCAGCCGCCGCCGCCGCCAGTCGCCGCCGCCGGTAGCGCTCCCGCCCACAACGACCACAAACTACTAATTATACTTAGGTACGTAGCATAGCATAGGCTCAAGGCGGGCGGGAACAGTGGCTCAGTCCTTCAGATATCGCACCCTCGCGTGTTACAGTAACCATTGCTCGTCCATTTGAATTTGTTCGATTACTGAATGTTTCTGCTTTATTAGTAGGGACGCAAATTGCTTCACTCGTGTATAGATTAGGTTGAGTGAGCCACTGTTCCCGCCTTGACACTTTCAGCACCTCCTCGACAATAAAATGGTGGTAAATTTTATGTTCGAATCATGTGAAACTCCGTCTCCGTTCGTGAGATGGCAATACTTGCAATATGAATAAGTTTTTGCCAAAAATTTCATTTTAGCTTTTATCGCTGACTGTACTTTTTTTTCCACAGGCGACTAATACTCATCGAGACAATTCTAAAAACCCCAAACACAATTAGGTTGCATTGTTTTATCACAGACTTCCTATGGCTACCTCCGGTCTCCATCATCAGATCAGCTTGATGGTACAATAATATTGCATTGTCACCCGACACATATGTATGCAAATTTTCAGCTTCATCGGAAACAGGGAAGTGGGTCAAATGTAACTTGCAAGATTTGTCCCATACATACTAACAGGGCAAGTTAAATAAAAGCTTGTAAAAACCATGAAGTGAAATAGACTTTAATAGAGATGGTAGTTTAGATTCAATCTATTGTGAATAAAAACAATCGTCAGCAAGACAGTCAGCCGGTCAAATGAACATGTAAAAAATATTTTCTTTTTCAGTCATCGCCTCTAGATTGAAACTTTGTCAGATGATAGCTTACAATACAATACAAATACTCTTTATTATTATTTATTATTTATTATTTATTGTTCGGAGAACCAACAGCTATAAATTGTACAATAGTTATATATACATATAGATAACAAAGAGCCAATTATAGGTTCCCACCGGTAGCAACAGGTTAACAGATAATTGGTGGTTAGCACTAGATTTTTTTTTTTTTTTTACAACGTGTTACCACTAATATTTTTAAATATTAATACTTATTATATTATATACTGAACAAAGAAACCAAAACTTATTAGTAATCTTAATACGTTAATCGATACAATAATATGCCAACACATACGACTCGCTCACTCAAGTAATTTGTCTGTTAGAATCCGTCTTATAGTTGTGATGTTGCTATTAAAAACGTCTATATCCCGCTCCTTCGTTAGTTCATTTAGACTTTTACCAGCTCGTAGTAGAAAGCTATTCTTTCTGTAATTACGTGATGAAAAAGGAATTGAGAGGGGAGGGAAGTATCTTTTAGACCTAGATGGAGTATTGAAGGAGAGCTTAGCGAGCAATTCAGGACAATCAATGTTACCATTTAAAATATTAAGTATATAAGTAATATCTGCAATCTGTCGACGTTTATGTAGTGGGATAAGGTGATGTTTTTTACAAATATTCTCATAATTGGATGAATTATAAGGAGTTTTCATTTTAAAGCAGAGGTATTTTACAAACTTTTTCTGTATACGTTCTATTCTGTTAATGTAAATATTATAACTGGGGCTCCAAATTTGAGACGCATATTCAAGTTTACTTCTGACATATGTACAATAAAGAACTTTTATAGTTTTAATTTGGGTAAAATGTAAAGAACTACGCATTATGAATCCCAAAGTCTTGGTAGCACCAGTTACTATATTATCTATATGAGTATCAAATAAAAGCTTTGAATCATGGGTGACTCCCAGGTCCTTCATACATGACACAGATTTAAGCACATGATCATTTAGCTTGTATGAAGTTGGAATTGAACTTTGTTGTCTAGTGAAGGTCAAAGTAAAGCATTTAGATACATTTAGATCTAATTTATTGGTCTGGCAATATGCAACAAGACGTGTAAGGTCATCTTGTAAAAGAGCAGAGTCATCCAATGAATTAATTTTGGTAAAAATTTTCATGTCGTCAGCGAAACATAGCAATTTGGAAGTGTGGAAACAATCACTGATGTCATTGACAAATATATTGAAAAGCAAAGGCCCCAGCAACGATCCTTGAGGAACGCCACTGGGAACAGTTACCCAGCTAGACACATAGTTGTTAATGACAACAGCTTGCGACCTATTGTCAATATAAGACGTGAACCAGCGCAACAGATCACCGTGAATACCCATATTACTTAACTTGAGGATTAGCAATTTATGGTCAATTTTATCGAACGCTTTACTATAGTCTGTGTAAACTACATCTACTTGACTACCTTCAGACATGACTTTAGTTACATAATCATTAAGGAGTATCAAATTTGAAACGGTAGACTTACATCGCAGGAAACCATGTTGGAAAGGACTAAAATAATTCTTAATTGCCGCATATACTTGAGTATAAACTAGTTTTTCAAGTACTTTAGCAAGTATACAGAGTTTTGAGATTGGCCTATAATTAGTTACTTCCGTTTTTGGGCCTTTCTTATGAACGGGTGTAATGTAGGCTGATTTCCATATGGAAGGGACGTTACATTCAGCAAATGATCCGCAAATGATGATCAGCAAATGATGAAATTATTATCGAAAGGGTTGGTTTTCTCAGCTCTAGGCTGGTAATCAGCTACATTTACGGGTTATTTACCAAGTAAATGCAGCGGGGGTTGTTAAATTTAAGTTGTTTCCGGGGTATTATTTTCTGTGTCAAGTTGCATAAATTTTCTCACAATTCGGCATGTATAGCGGCTTTTTGTAGAATAGTGTAGATATATGATTTTAGATCTAGTAATTTTAAACTATGGTGAAGGTGTTTTGGGATGACGTTATTATTATTATTATTATAATCTTTATTTCAGACCAAGGTTCCATATTTTGTTAGACATAAAAAAAAACAGAAACTAGTGTTAGTGTATGTATAACATAGAAATGAAAATAAAAATAATGTTATGTAAGGGCATGGAGCCCAATCCACCTCTTCAACACTGGCGAGTCCCAGCGATCAATAACAGCGCGCAGGAGCGTGTTGCGGCTGTCGCGTGTGCGCCGCAGCGTGGAGGCGCAGCGCGCGCACAGTGGCGGCGCGACTCCGCGAACATCGCAGAAGCACTGCAGCCGCAACAGCGCTCTGTACGCGTTGTTGTATTGTACTCGCAGGTCGCTGTATGCCTTCTGCGTATAGTTAACCCACACGTCAATACAAAAACAATACAGCACATGAAGAAGAGGTAAACAACAGGCTGTCTTATCGCTAAACAAAAATTCATGAGACCAGCTGACGATCTTTCCACCGCGATACAATCGGTTGACGATTGTTTTTATGCACAATAGCATCTAAACTACCATCTGACAAAGTTTCAATCGAGAGACGATGGCTGAAAAAAATAGGTTTTTACATGTTTATGTGACCAGCTAACGGTCTCTCCACCACGATACAACCGGCTGACTATTCTTTTTATTCACAGAAGCATCTAAACTATCATTAATTAATATTAATATTATAGGACATTATTACACAAATTGACTAAGTCCCACAGTAAGCTCAATAAGGCTTGTGTTGAGGGTACTTAGACAACGATATATATAATATATAAATATTTATAAATACTTAAATACATATAAAACACCCATGACTCAGGAACAGATATCCATGCTCATCACACGAATAAATGCCCTTACCAGGATTTGAACCCGGGACCATCAGCTTCGTAGGCAGGGTCACTACCCACTAGGCCAAACCGGTCGTCAAAATCATCAGACAAAGTATCGCATGGGAGGCGATGACTAGACCACTATACGAGTTATTGTTATTGCCAGGGAAGCGATTGATCGTGGAAATCTGTTCCTGGCTCGCGGTCTAAAAGTTTGTCTTCAAGTGTGAGAAGTAGACGATTTCCGAAATTTATATCGAAAAATATGATGAGTGCCAAACATAGGTACAGTCACAGTCGGCAAGTGGGAAGAGCTTGAAATGGCCCATCGCGTTCTTATTCTCTTAACAATTAACTTATATATTTGGTTAACTTTGATCGCCTAGCAACATCTGTAGGCTATACAATTTTGATATCGGAAGTGGTAACAGGCATAAATAACAATCAGTAATCCCATTAAACATAAAATATTGTCTTTATATTTCATATATTGTCTATAAACACATAAATATTACAATTTACGAATAACAATACTTTTTTTTTTTTTACTTACAGGTGCCTAGAGTTGGCCGATATTTTGAGAAGATCTTTTGGAATGGTTCCCATTAGCTAAATAATGTTTTATCTTGTTTATTTCATAAGAAATAACGAAGTCATGCCTAAATGAACTTCATTTAGTTAACTGTCTTCGATGGATTCTTTTTATTTGATAGCCGCGCCAAAAATTGCCTCCATTTCAGTTAGCAGTATTTAAATATCTAGTCTACTAACACTCATAAATATCTTGACTCGAATTATATTTTAATTACTGAGCAGGGCCAACATAGTTTTGAGTTTATTAGTTGAATTGATATTTTTGCTTTGCAATGATAGGCAAGGTATGGAATCGATCGCACAAAATCGTGAGGTCTAACAAAATCGGCTACTTATCTTTTACACCCCTCGCATGCAAAGATATGCTATTTTTGGAATGTATAAGGCCGATTTTACTATACCGACACAAAAGCAGGATGCTACAATGGTGCATTTAAAGTTTTTAATTTTAATTATGAGTACAATTTTATTGTAAGTGGCTGACGCTAGTGACGCTCTCGATTTTACGCTTCCTACGTAGTAATAGTGCCCGCAGAATGTTTAGACTCTTGCAAAGAAATAGGCCAATTTGATTTGGGATTTTTAACTTTTTAGAACTTGACTTTGCACGCTTATTTCTAATATGCTAGGCTTCTTTATTTATTTACATTTTTTTAGTTTTCCGAAAAACACAGAAAAGTACTTATTGATATCGTCGTCGGGATAAACAGAATTATCAATTTTATCATTTTTGTAAATTGTATTAAAAGTCTTTTCTTGCATACTTATTAAAATTGGTGCATTTTTTATTAAACTACTATTTAGTGCGACCCGAGGAATTAAGTTAGATGCTGCAAATTTAACCTTGTTTTGCTTAATGTGGAAAACTGACCGATTTCTTTGCAAAGAGGTATTTTAGATATAAATATTATATATTGTAATGACGCGACGCCCGCTTCGACTCTCGACTGGACCCTGTGATTCGAATACTATTTAAGTTGGAGCTGGACTATATTATACTTAAAACCTAGTTTTAGTAGACAAATATTAGCTAGAACTACAACTTTTCTAACAAAAACGAGAGATTGACAAAATTAAATATCGACATACTTAATCAAATCGACATTATATATATTTCCCTTATTTATAACTAGTACTATAAAAACGAAAACTATTGAATGTAGTAGGTGCCCTAAAGTAATTAAAAATTGCTATTTAAGAAGATACGCTAGTACTACTATTTCGCGGTAGATATTTTCTTAAACAATGTTAGTTATAGAATTGAGTTGCTAAAGAGTTGAGGTTCCTATATGTATCGATAAGTTATATCGATATCTCATTTTGTCTATCTCCCTTTCACTAGAAAAAGTTGTAGATCTAAATACAACAGACATTTTAGCTCAAGTAAGCGATAGCACTGCCTATGTATACGGTATGTAGGTTCATTGAAGGGAACAAACCGCGGTCTAACTAAATCACTTTTATTAGGTATATATTATATTATTACTATTTTAATTATTAGATATACATATATTGATACTGTGGAATTATTCATCGAATGTTGAAAATTTAATATTGTACTTTTGAATACAGAATAAATGTAGTTTGTATGCGCATTTTGTTGCTATATTATCCTCACTATTTTAATACGCCCTATCACCCCGGTCCTACGATGTCGCTACGTACGTCGGAGCCGGTCAACCGCGGCCGTCTACCGCGTAATTTTGCGATTTTAAATGAGCGTTACGCCGCTAAAAAATTTACTCAACCTAATTACTAGAACGATTCCATTTTCATTGGAGTAGATATCCTGAAAACTGCAGGCGGGAAAGCAGAAAACATGGTGCTAAGTTTCCTGGCAAGCATGGGGCCTCGCCGCATAAAGTTCAAGTTGACTCACTTCAGCACGTGACACATTATTTTTCGATCGTTTACAATCCCGGCCACGGCACCGATCGTTTACAATCCCGGCCACGGCACCGATCGTCAGACGGCGCTACTCGCGCGGTTTGATCTTGAGCGGCGTGGAGATCCTGAAGACGGCGGGCAGCAGCGCGCGCAGCGCCGCGAACACGGGCGGCGCCAGCCCCCGCGGCGCGCGCAGCGTGAGCGTGCGCAGCTGCGCGCCGCCGCCGCCCGCCGCCTCCAGCATGAAGCCCTTCGCGCACTTCAGCACCAGCTCCGCGCGCCGCACGATCCACGCCGCGGTCATTTCCTGCACGAGACGATATACATATTACGGGGCCGTGGTGAGGTTCCAAACTGACAAGTCGCTATTTGAAGGAGGGAATACCTCCGTGAGTTCGTGTCGCAATAATAACGGCAGCGCCAGACTCGTCACGTCGTTGTTGCTGGCGCCTTGGAGGACGGAGCGGAGCCCTAGGATCGCCGGGTGTCGGGAGGTCATCTCTCCTGCGAATGTTCGATTCACTAGTTACCCACTATTTTGCGATTGCCAAAAACGTTATCGGTTTATGAATCAAATTGTCCCAAACATTATTAGTCATTTATTACCACTTCCCGGGTACTAAAATTACCTACAGTTCGATTGCCCTAATTCGTCCAACAGAGTTATTTTAGTACAAAAGCAGATTGATCCATCGGCCGATCGTTTGAAGTGGCCACGTCGCCGGTGTTCGTGACGAACGGCTGCGAGCCCGGCCGCGGGCGCTCCGTACCTCGCGTAAGATTTAGGTTTAGTGTAATAAGATAGGAGTTAGTAGAGTGAGCACGCACCGCTCTCCCTCGCGTCGTCGTTGATGACGAGATGGAACACGACATGCGCGTCGGGCAGGTTGCTGTGCCGGGTGACGAACACGTCGCCGGTGGCGGGCCCGCGGCGCGCCCGGGGCGCCCCGCCGCCGGCCCCGGGGGCCCCGCCGCCGGCCCCGGGGGCCCCGCCGCCGGCCGCCTCGGCCACGCTGCGCTCGTGCCTGGCCGCGTTGCGCTTCTCGATCTAAAAATAAATTTGATTCTTTAGCTTTAGAATAGATGATAATTATTGGCCCCTTATATAACTATACTAACTAACTGACTATTTTAGTTCCGGCCTCCGAAACGAACCTGTCCCATTAGATATTTCAATTTTTAATCTTTTTTCTCCAAAACTAACAGGGAAATTATGCTTAAGGATTCTGCATGCACTGCTCCTATCCGCCTAATAAGTTTTTCAAAATTTTATAAACGAAATATCACTTCCACCAGGATGTATTCACGTTTCTCGCCGACCCACGTGATCGCCCCCATACATGAAGCGAGACAGGTGGGAATGATTCATATAATTGCGCCTACTCCCATCCCCATCTTGCATTTCCATCCCATCAAGCTTTATTTGCATAAATAAAATGCAAATAAAGCTTTACCAGTCGCTTTTCGATGAAGGTAAACATCGCGAAGATCCCGGATTCCTTCTTATAAGCCCTAGTATTCCCTCTAGGTTATCGGGACAAAAAGCAAGACAGTTAACTGTACGCTATCCCAAAAATCTAGAAATCGAAATCCCCAAAACGACCTGTACCAATAACGCGCCCCCCTTCCCCCATTTTCTTTTATATAACATTAAATGTCGACAAGACTGCTGAACTGAAGCTAACGGTTCCATCATAAACTCACGGGCTCCGCTGCTCGTTCAGCCACGGTCCGCAGCTGCTCGTCGAGCGGCGGGAAGTGGTGGTCGGGGGCGGCGCGCGCCGCGTGCAGCAGGGCGGCGGGCGGCGAGGGCGGCGCCGCCCCGCCCGCCGCGCACAGCACCACGGCGCCGCTCAGCTCGCCCGAGTACAGCGCCAGCGCCGTCTGCAGGCGCGGGCCGTCCCACGAACTGCAACACGGACCGGGGGCGTCACTAAACAACTAGTCGCTGACAACATTCTTCGATCGCAAATAAGTATTCTGCAACCGAGCTGCAAGAGAACTCCTTACAGTCGACCTACCTACCTATCGGCAGAGGCGGCGTTAGGCGTGGGCGACGTGGGCCTTCGCCTACGGCCTCGCGGTCCGAGGGGCCTCGCGCCTCAAATAAATATATCTCGGATACAACGTAAAAATGTTCGTTATTTCTTGCGCCACCAGAGGGCCTCGCTAAATGTACCTTGCCCTCATAAAATTTTGGTCTTGCCCCGCCCCTGCCTATCAGATTCATAAAAATGTTTTTTTGTGTAATAACGAAAGTGTATTATTTATTTATTATTTGCTAGCTCTTTAGAAAATATGGCATCCGGGAAGTGAAGACATGACTCATTAGTTTTTCATCAAAACTTTACTGATAGGCAAACCTAGAAACATGAGGCTTTTTTGGGTTGGGATAAAGATACATACCAACCGAATCTAACAAAAAGAAAATAATTATTGTCTACCTATCTCCAGAAGTGTCGAACATGTCCTCGACGTCCATAGCCACAATGCGTATGTTGTGCGTCTGCTTCAGCTGTGAGCCGAGGTGGATGGTGAAGCTCTCCTCCATGTCCGCGGCCGCCTTGCTCCCCCCTCCCCCGCGGGCGGGGGCTGGCAGCGGGGACAGGGGGGATGACCTGCACGAAATATCATCTTAAAACGATTTGAATGACGACATTAAAGTAAAAAAAATATATATATATTTTTTTTAATTTATTTAGGAAACAAACAGTCACATATTAATATATATAAGCTTAAGTGATAACAAACAGACCTTTAGTTCCATTGAAAATAAAAGTATACACAGTAAATTACAGGTCGAAACAGGGTGTTAGGCATCTTGTCTGTCACGCGTACAGGGACTTCAAAACATCGGTAGGTAATTAATAAATGCATGACATAGTACAGAGTTTAAAGTGGTATACAAAATAATTAAAAATACATGTATCGCTATAGTTGTTATGCGTGCAAATAATACATAGTTACTAGGTACTTAAAAGAAAACGTACAATATTTATAAAAAAAAGATTGAACTTCGCAGAATGCTACTGTATTTACAAAATGATAATGAAAAAATATCTAAATTTGAAAATTTATCATTGTAATCACGACAGGCTATATATATATATATATATATATGTATATTGTGTGGAAAAGCTCGCAATTTAGCGATGAGACCGGCTGCTGATACTTAGTTTTAAACTTGTATTTCATTTAACTTGGTAAAAAACTATTTTATTACATATTTTAAGTAGTATTTTAAAATACTCGGAGGCGAAAGCTGAAGACGATGATGTTCTGTTCACTCGCTCACCCATGCCATTTACTCGGGGGCCGGGGGATGAGTTGCTTTTACCGTGCTTCAGAAGCTGTGTAGAGTGTACTCACGGGAGTGGCGCTTGCTGGTCCGGCGCGTCCAGCTGCGAGTCGCACTGCTAGTGTCGATCTGCTGCTCGGGTGTGGCCACGTGCAGGAGCCTCGTACTCACGGGGGCGGCGCCTGCTGCCGGAGCGCGCGCGCGAGCTGCGCGTGCACGAGCGCGTCCAGCTGCGAGTCGCACTGCTAGTGTCGATCTGCTGCTCGGTGTGGCCACGTGCAGGAGCCTCGTACTCACGGGGGCGGCGCCTGCTGCCGGAGCGCGCGCGCGAGCTGCGCGTGCACGAGCGCGTCCAGCTGCGAGTCGCACTGCTAGTGTCGATCTGCTGCTCGGGTGTGGCCACGTGCAGGAGCCTCGTACTCACGGGGGCGGCGCCTGCTGCCGGAGCGCGCGCGCGAGCTGCGCGCGGTGCTGCGCGCGCTGCGCGTGCGCGAGCGCGTCCAGCTGCGAGTCGCACTGCTAGTGTCGATCTGCTGCTCGGGTGTGGCCACGTGCAGGAGCCTCGTACTCACGGGGGCGGCGCCTGCTGCCGGAGCGCGCGCGCGAGCTGCGCGTGCACGAGCGCGTCCAGCTGCGAGTCGCACTGCTAGTGTCGATCTGCTGCTCGGGTGTGGCCACGTGCAGGAGCCTCGTACTCACGGGGGCGGCGCCTGCTGCCGGAGCGCGCGCGCGAGCTGCGCGTGCACGAACGCGTCCAGCTGCGAGTCGCACTGCTAGTGTCGATCTGCTGCTCGGGTGTGGCCACGTGCAGGAGCCTCGTACTCACGGGGGCGGCGCCTGCTGCCGGAGCGCGCGCGCGAGCTGCGCGTGCACGAGCGCGTCCAGCTGCGAGTCGCACTGCTAGTGTCGATCTGCTGCTCGGGTGTGGCCACGTGCAGGAGCCTCGTACTCACGGGGGCGGCGCCTGCTGCCGGAGCGCGCGCGCGAGCTGCGCGTGCACGAGCGCGTCCAGCTGCGAGTCGCACTGCTAGTGTCGATCTGCTGCTCGGGTGTGGCCACGTGCAGGAGCCTCGTACTCACGGGGGCGGCGCCTGCTGCCGGAGCGCGCGCGCGAGCTGCGCGTGCACGAGCGCGTCCAGCTGCGAGTCGCACTGCTAGTGTCGATCTGCTGCTCGGGTGTGGCCACGTGCAGGAGCCTCGTACTCACGGGGGCGGCGCCTGCTGCCGGAGCGCGCGCGCGAGCTGCGCGTGCACGAGCGCGTCCAGCTGCGAGTCGCACTGCTAGTGTCGATCTGCTGCTCGGGTGTGGCCACGTGCAGGAGCCTCGTACTCACGGGGGCGGCGCCTGCTGCCGGAGCGCGCGCGCGAGCTGTGCGCGGTGCTGCGCGCGCTGCGCGTGCGCGAGCGCGTCCAGCTGGGAGCCCCAGCGCGCGGCGGCTAAGGCTTGTTCCTCAAATTGACGAACTGCGAGGGCGTTTGATCTGCTCTTCTGTTGTGGTCACGTTTAGGTTACGGAGCGCTTCTTCCATCTCTTCTGTTTGTCTGCAAGCAAATTACACTTTTACATAAATATGGTCAGCATCGAATAGATAAAAAGTAAGGGGCCATATATCGACTCCAAAGGGCCGTATGTAGCTCGCGGCCGAGCCAGCCATAGAATGTATTCCATTATAAGTATTTGGCCGTCAATATCTATTCGATGTCGACTTTAAAACCAAAACGAAAGGACTGGAATTACATCGCTTGAGATAGAGTGTAAATGGGTGTACTGACCTCTGTGTCAATTGCTTCACGTCGGCGTCGCGCGCGGCCGTGGCGGCGCGCACCTCGGCCGCGTAGCCCGCCTCCGCACGCAATACTGTTTCTAAGGCGGGCGAGTGCACAAGCTTGTGGTACATGGCCGCGAACACCTGGTACACATGTTTTTTTTAGTAAATTCTTTGTTGTTTTTGTTTGATAGAAAACTGGACTCAAATAGCCTGGTTTATGGCATTACCTCTTCATCGGAGGTGTCCTTCTGCTCCGCGTACTCCCGCACATGTTCCTTGAACCTCCTTTCCCACCGCTTGACGGCCCCCTCCGCGCCCCCCTCCAAATTTCCCCCTCCTTCACCCCCTCGAAGGGCAGCTAGCAGCTGTGCATCGCGCTCGTCGTGGAACTTCTTGCTTTCTTCCGCTATGAACTGGGCTAGCTTCTCATTTAGCTCTGAGAATACATGATAAAATAATAAATAAATAAACATTGGACATTCTTACACAAATTGACTAAGTCCCGCAGTAAACTCAATAAGGTTTGTGTTGTGGATACTTATCTAATGATATATAAATATTTATAAACACTTAAATACATAGAAAACACTCATGACTCGGCTATATTAGCTAGTCAAATTGACTTTTAAACAATAATTTTGAGAGATAATTTATTTATTACATTCATTTGGATTTGATTTAATTTGTTTTTAGGGTTCCGTAGCCAAATGGCATAAAACGGAACCCTTATAGTTTCGCCATGTCCGTCTGTCTGTCTGTCTGTCTGTCTGTCTGTCTGTCTGTCCGAGGCTTTGCTCCGTGGTCGTTAGTGCTAGAAAGCTGAAATTTGGCATGGATATATGAATCAATAAAGCCGACAAAGTCGTACAATAAAATCTAAAAATTTAATTTTTTTTAGGGTACCTCCCCTACACTTAAAGTGGGGGAGAAATTTTTTTTTCGCTTCAACCCTAGAGTGTGGGGTATCGTTGGAAAGGTCTTTCAAAATTAATAGGGGCTTTCAAGAAACATTTTTTGATAAAGTGAATATATTCGGAGATAATCGCTCCGAAAGAAAAAAAATATGTGTCCCCCCCCCTCTAACTTTTGAACCATAGGTCCAAAAAATATGAAAAAAATCGTGGAAGTAGAGCTTAAGAAAGACATTAAATGAAAACTATAGCGGACATGATCAGTTTAGCTGTTTTTGAGTTATCGCAAAAAGTTTTCCCTTCATAGTAAAAAGACTTATTTTAATTAGGTACTGATTATGCAAATTTGCCTATTTGTTTAACTCAGGTGAAAGGTACCGTTTCATCCCTTGGTTAACAATTTACTATACTTTAAGCTCCAGTTTACCTTATTGTGACGGAAGAGTAACTACGGAACCCTACACTGAGCGTGGCCTGACATGCTCTTGGCCGGTTTTTTTTTTTGATATTTCATAGTTACTAGTTTTCTTGGGTTAGTGTGATGAAAAATGTTGTATTTCACTCGGAGGCAAAGTTTGTTTAACCCTTGTGCCATGAAACCTTCAAGATTCCACTTCCCAACCCACTTGCTTAACCGTGTGCTTGTGTTGGCAATCGAGTGCAGCGCTGGACCTTGCGGAGGAGCGCGAAACACCAACAAATGTCAACATACCACAATCGATGGCTCGAAGGCGCCATCTATCGGACTACGAAGGAAACTGCTTCAAGACTGGTTAGGAACAGAGGAAGGGGTAGAACCAGTAGTTATTAAATAGGCCGACGACGGCATCAGAGCTCTCTTTTTTCTAGAATTTCATGGGCAAAGCATAGGCAAGATAGGACATACGTGTTTATGCTGGTTATTAAAATAAACTGTGATTTGTTCATCTGAAGGTGAAATAAAATTAGAAACCTCACAGGTGTTTATTTTTAAAGTAATCCTCCTCCCGTAGTCTGGTAGATTTAATCAGAAGTGGGATAATCAACGCTCACCATGGGAAAACGGAAACGCGCCAAACAAGTGCGTGTGCGTTCAACTTCTACTTCAAGTAGCAGCAGCGGTCGGACGAGAACTCCGTCACCTCCACCGAAACAAAAAAGAAAGGAAAAGAAGAAAACAAAGGTATCACGTAAGGCTGATACCTCGACTGTAAGTACAGAAAAAGCTTCTACTGTGGTGAATAATATAATACCGGAATTTGACCCTTTACGAGATGACATAGGTGCTTGGCTTAATATTATTCAATCTTACGCTAAAACCTTTTCATGGTCAGATGGTGTAGTTAAATTTCAAGCGCTTAACAAACTAAAAGGGTCCGCTAAGACCTGGTACGATTCTTTATTGCGTACGGAACAAGAGTGGCCCTCGTGGCGTTGGGCGGACTGGTGTCGCAGGTTAGCTTCTAGCTTTCAAATAAGGCGTGATATGTTTCAACTTTTGAAAGAAGTAGTAGACAAGAAACCGACTGATAACCAATCATTGTATGAGTTTTATTTCGAGCAGAAAAGTAAAATCGATCGCTTGTCACTAAATTTCTCGGAAATGGATATTATTTCAATAATTGTTGGCAATATAGGAGATTCTGGAATAGGCGCGTCAATCGAAGCAAGCAATTTCACAACGTGTGATAGCTTGGCAAGTTTCCTTCACGGACGTACTTACAAATCCAGAATATCAAAACAATTTAGTTCAAATATACGCGATGGACATGGCAAAATAGGTGGACAATTCACTAACACTCAGCCCAGCACTTCAGCAAAGGTACCTACAGGTGGTGGCTCAAGTCAGACCGTCCCGTCCAATAACAATCAAGTTAATAATCAAAGTCAACGAAAACCAATTGAATGTTACGTATGTGGCGGTAATCATAAGAAAACAAATTGCGAGAAGTTAAATCGAAAATGTGAATTTTGTGGCAAGAGGGGGCATGACGAAGCCGCATGCTTTCATAAAAAAAAATCAACTAAAACCGAAAAACAAGAAGAGACCAAATTCATTTCTACCCTAAATTCACGCGATAAATTTGTAAAAAAAATTAACTTTAATGACATCTACTATTGTGATGCATTTATAGATATGGGGAGTAGTTGTTCATTAATATCACAATCACTGATGGACAAATACTCCCTTAGAGGTATTCCTTTGCCTTCCCCCGTCTTGCTACAAGGTTATAAAAAGGGTATTTCAGAATACGTTCAACAGAAAGTGGTACTTGACTTTGAAATGGATTCGGTGTGTTTAAAGAATGTTGATTTCTACATAATGAATGATTTAGCCGATTGTGAGATGTTGATTGGGCGAAACGTGACTGAACGATCTGACTTGGTATACTCGCGGGTGGGGGACCGCCTCCTGTTTGATTATGCGAAAACATTTACCGAGTTTTGTAATAATATCGCAGATTTTGAATTGGATGCGGACTCACATCAAAGCGAATTAACAGCACTTTTTAGGACTTATAGAGATTGTGTAGCTTCTAACACTAAAGAATTAGGAAAGGTGGTTAATCATGAAATGATTATTGAGGTTACTAACCCGCAACCTATTCAATGCAGACCCTTTAGAGCATCTCATACTGACAGAAAGATTATCAGAGAAATGGTTAATGAGCTCTTAGAAAATAAGATAATCTGCGAAAGTAACTCGCCATATGCGAGCCCCGCATTATTGGTTAATAAGAAGAACGGGGAAAAAAGGCTGTGCATTGATTATAGGTTGCTTAATAAAGTCACGGTAAAAAAACAATACCCAATGCCGCGTATAGAAGATCTTGTTGATAGGCTTCAGGGTCATAAATGTTTCACCAGCTTAGACTTAAAGAGCGGATATTACCAAATTCCCATGCACCCGGATTCGATAGATAAAGTAGCTTTTATTACGGAAGATGGGCACTATTCCTTCCTTCGGGTCCCGTTCGGGCTAGTCAATGCTCCGTCAGTATTTCAAGAAATGATGAATAAAGTCCTAGGTAATCTCAGATTTGAAAATGTGATACTGTACTTAGACGATGTATATTTGGTTACAGAAACGGTTGAAGAAAATTTAACATTGCTTGAACGGGTATTAAATATTTTTCGCGTAAATGGTCTAACTCTAAACCTAAAAAAATGTCACTTTTTCAAATCTGAAATTGAGTTTTTAGGATATAAAATTAAACCTAATTGTGTCATGCCAAATAAATCCAAAATGGAAGCTGTAGGGAATTTCCCAGTCCCAAAAACCGTACACCAACTTCGACAATTTTTGGGCCTCATAAGCTACTTTAGAAAATTCATAAAAAACTGCGCTATGATTTCTGCCCCATTGACGAGATTGTTAAAGAAGGATGCGGTTTGGGTATGGGACACAGTTCATGAACAAGCATTCCAGACTTTAAAACATAAACTGACCTCTGATAGTGTGTTATCAATTTATGATCCAAATAAAGAAAACGTATTGTACACGGACGCTAGTAGAGAGGGTCTTGCTGGCATTTTAATGCAAATTACTGATGAGGGCGAAAAACCTGTGCATTACTATAGCCGGCAAACAACAACTGAGGAAAAGAAATATCACTCATTTGAGTTAGAGCTATTAGCTATTGTTTGCTCTCTTCAAAAATTTCGGTTGTACCTATTAGGATCCCCTTTCAAGATTGTCACCGACTGTAACGCGGTTCGATACGCTTTGACTAAAAAAGAGATTATTCCCCGGATAGCACGGTGGGTTTTATCGACGCAGGAATTTGCGTTCGATATTACACATAGAGAAGGAACGCGAATGCAACATGTAGACGCATTAAGTCGTAACCCCGTGCCGTCCGGAGAAAAATCTGAAACTGAAATTGTTTTATCAATAACCGAAGCGGATTGGTTATTAACGGTTCAATTACAAGACCCCGAATTAAAGCGTATTAGGACGATAATTGAATCAGGAGACGCCGATAACAATAAAGAGGTTTTTACTAACTATGAGGTTTTAGGAGGCAAAGTTTACAGAAGAACGTCCCAAGGCCGTCGATGGGTGGTTCCAAAAAACTGCATATGGCAGATCATTAGATGTAACCACGACGACCTGGGTCATTTTTCTGTGGACAAAACCATTGAACGAATAAGCTCGCAGTATTGGTTCCCTAGGATGAGACATGTTTTAAAAAAATACATTAAAAATTGCATTAACTGTATATACTACAAAAAGAAAGGGGCGCTAAAGAAGGTGAACTGTACCCGTTACCAAAATATGCAAGACCATACCACACACTTCATCTCGATCATTTAGGTCCTTTTGTTAAAACTAAAATAAAAATCAATATTTATTAGTAGCTGTGGATGCGTTCACAAAGTTTGTGTTTATCTTTGCGGTAAGATCAACAAAAACGTCATGTGTTATTAAGGAACTCGAAAACCTGTCTAAAACGTTTGGTAATCCAAAACGTATAATAACCGATGCCGGTAGTAGTTTTACCTCAAACGAGTTTACTCAATATTGCACTAATAAGAACATACATTTACATACGGTGGCGACTGGCATGCCTCGTTCGAATGGCCAAGTTGAACGATTTAATAAAACTATCCTTGAAGCATTAAAAACACTAGGCGCCAACACATCCGATGACAGATGGGATCAGTATGTAAAAATATTACAACAAGGTTTAAATAGTACCATACACAAAACTATACAAGCAGTCCCTAGCGAAGTCTTCTTCGGATATAGGATACGTACCGATAGCGATACCTTAGCGCCAGGATACGATGATAGCTTGATAGATGTAACAAGGTTGCGTGAGAGTGTAGATAGTAATATTAAGTCCAATGCACTGTATCAGAAAGAGAGGTTTGACCGATCTCGAACTAAAGCACCTGCATACAGTGTGGGAGATCTGGTAATGGTTACCATTCAAAGTCAGAGTAATGATGGCAAAAGCAAAAAGTTGTTACCTGTATATAAGGGCCCGTTTCAAGTCAGCAAAGTTATGGGAAACGATAGGTATGAGGTGACGGAGGTAATTGGTAGCGAAAGGAGTAATAAAAAGTATACTGGAGTAACTGCAGCTGAAAATATGAAACGGTGGATTAATATTGATGATTGGAATATAAATTAATATCAATCAATGTATAAACACCGTGTTGGCAAGGTAAGATGATAAGTAAACAACCTTACTTTGTTTTTATTTCCTTTATGTGCAATAATAAATACTAAATAAAACTTATTCCTATTTTCAATATCAGTACTATTATATTTGTTTTATAAATAATTTAAAATTATATTTTTATTAATATAGTTAAAATAGAGTTAATACATGAGTCTCTTACAGAATGGCTTAAAAAAAGTTCAGAGTTAAGATAAATACTTCAATAATTTATGGATCTTATATTATGACACGTGCTGTACTATATCAAAAACTTATCTGAAGTTACAGTGGAGGTTGTGATGGGCAAAAATCGGGGTGAATACACGTAAAATCTTAAATGTTGCATGGCAAGCATTTAAGTAGGTATCAACCGATGTGAAACCAAGGCGAACGTGTTTAAGTGAGAAAACCTCTTTGAACATAGGCGGCCTATAAAGGTAACTTACACTGTGCCTATCACTTAAGTTTGTGAGAACAGCAATGTCACGTAGAAAAACGGATATAAGTATGTATAGGTAATTTAACACGCCCTTAACTTATACGTATGTTTCAGCATGTATCTTAACTCGTGGGGCGCCTGGGGCAGGCGCCATGGAGGACGGCCGTGTTGGCAATCGAGTGCAGCGCTGGACCTTGCGGAGGAGCGCGAAACACCAACAAATGTCAACATACCACAATCGATGGCTCGAAGGCGCCATCTATCGGACTACGAAGGAAACTGCTTCAAGACTGGTTAGGAACAGAGGAAGGGGTAGAACCAGTAGTTATTAAATAGGCCGACGACGGCATCAGAGCTCTCTTTTTTCTAGAATTTCATGGGCAAAGCATAGGCAAGATAGGACATACGTGTTTATGCTGGTTATTAAAATAAACTGTGATTTGTTCATCTGAAGGTGAAATAAAATTAGAAACCTCACAGGTGTTTATTTTTAAAGTAATCCTCCTCCCGTAGTCTGGTAGATTTAACTTGCTCGGGTATTAATATTAGCATGAGCAGTTAAACAACAACTTAGCCTCCTTGTAAAAAAAATAATATTGATAGAAAACAAATTTTGCCCCAAGTGAAACACAAAATTTTTCAATACACCAACCGAAAGAAAATATTAACTGTAAGGTTTAACAAAATCAAACCAAATAACGTCCAAATCAATATCAGTATTTAATTCTACCAGCTAACATAAGGAAACAATTCAACATTTGCATCAGATTACTTTGCCCACATGTGGATAAAATGCAACTTTTTTATCAGTTTTTGAGTAATCAAGAGAGCCTTTACCAGCTGGTGTGGTGAAATTTGATAATAGGATAGGATACTCCATTTGAATAGGAATTATAGGTTGCTATATACAAATAATTCATTTAGTTTATAGACCAATAACTTACTCTAAAATAACCTGCTTAGATCTGTGATAAAGCAAGAAATACACCAACCGTCCTCCAGATAAACAGGTACGTGGAACATGGCCATGGCGCGCTGCACGAGCTCGCGGCCGCCGCTGCGCGCGCCCGGGATCTGCACCGGCACTTCCAGGTGGAAGAACACATCTTCGTTCGTGCAGGTCGGGTACGAAAACTTGAAGGTTTTCGTTGTGTGCTCTACCACTTCTCCGGTCATTTTTGTTTGCATATGCGTAGTGGTGGGCGTGTACAGTAAACAGTTAGTAATCAATATTAGTAAAAAGAATGCGCTATTTTGAGTTTTGTATTATCACCCTAAGAATCATTTTTAATCAATATTTGATGGTAGAAATGAATAAAAAATAACGTCACGTCAACAAATTCAACAATTCAAGTTATGCTCAATTTTTTTCTTGACAGTGACGTTATTGACATGGCTGACAGTGACAGTCTCAGGCGCGTTCAGATACTGTTACTAAATTGACGGAAAGTAGATATCTACAAAGCAAAATTTATTTTTTGAACGTTCAGAAAATAAATGTGTCGAAGTCTAGTCAAAGGTCCCAGTTTATCGCTTACCGTAACATTTCCTTGTATCTTTATACGAATAACCTGTCAAAGCGTCTCTGCGGCAAGCGACAATGTGGGACTTTTTGCTTGGAAGCGACACAAAATTTGCTTTTGCATTCATCATCAGCTTGTTCTTGTACTTCCTTTAGTTTTAGTCAGAGTCAGAGCTTATGTAGTTAATAACTTCGAAAGCAGTCAGCTATTTAAAGTACTTGTCAGATTCAAGCTGTGACTATTATTAGGTAATGTAGCTTTTTCATGTCAGTCCTTTTGACTGAACGACCCAGCTTATAAATAAAAATACTGTAATCTGAGAAGGTTTCTTGTGTTGACTAAAAATATGCTTTAGGAACGTATTATCCATTGTGTTTTATTTGTTGATGTAGGTACATACTCCTCTGCCTATTCAGTTTAGATCATTTTGATTCGAATACCTACTTCATTTGATAGTGTCTTATATAGATGCTTGTACTACTAACTTTCAAAGAGATCAGAATGATCAAATGCTGATGGAAAGTCATCCTTCTGGAATTTTGTTTGAGTTAATAGTTTGCACCGTCTGGGCTAACAAGACCGCTGCCAACTTAGGTTGGTCTAACTGTAGCGGCATGGCTCGGCTCGTGCCACTCGAGCTGTGGTGTGTGTGTGTGTGTGTGTGTGTGTGTGTGTGTGTGTGGGTGTAAGAGGAGTATGAATGACAACATCATGTTTACAAAAACGCCGAATTTCGGCGCATCTCACTTAGTCAGACTTGCTTTAAATCTTTATTCCAACAAAATAGTTGAATACATAGTATTCTTACAAAACGATCAGGTTTTTGCCGACGGGGACAGTACTACACGATTTGGTAATAGTAGGTAATACTATATTTTCATTATTTATAAATAAAAAAATGGAAACAATAAATTATTACATAAAGAAATAAAATGATGTATTCGGTTCACTTCGAGATGTGGTCGAGTGTGTTGGTGGAACCGGCCGGGCGGGTGCGACGTGCGACGTTAGCAGCATTACGCGGCCTCACCGCCTTCGCCCTCCTCCTCGCCGCTGGCGGTGAGCATGGTGATGAGCGCGGTGGTGTTGATGAAGCCCTTGTCGTCGATGTCCATCTGGTCGTAGGCCTCGTCGACCTCGTCGGCGGAGAACTTGTCGCCCCAGGTCATGAGTGCGTGCCTCAGACGCTCGGAGTCGATGACACCGTTCTCGTCGAAGGTCTTGAAGGCGTTGATGACGACGTCGTCTTCATCGGAGCCGCCGGACATGCGGGCGCCGAAGAGGGTCAGCAGCTGGGTGAAGTTGATGGGGCCGGGGGCCTCGTTGACCATCTCGTCAAGCTCCTTCTCGGAGGCGAGCCTGCCGAGGGAGTCGAAGGTGGCGCGCAGGTCGTTCTTGCCGATGATGCCGTCCTTGTCGTGATCCATCAGCTGGAAGGCCTATAACAAAGAACAAGCATGTTTAATATGGGATATATAAAATCAAGGATGTAAAGTAGGATTGTTGTGATGCATCAGAGGAATGACGTCACAATTATCTGTCCGGTAATCGGAACAATGGCGGTTGGAATCTTGTTTATAAACACGGGCACGCGCCGCATCTCCAACGCTACTTACACTTAGTTCATGGAAATACTGTGACCTACTAATAGTACGTACTAATCGTTGTTACATTATGAAGATGTAGGACACGTACGTTAACTTCAAATTAAATATAAAGACCATTATCTAGTCATGTCTGAATTTCATCGACTTGATAATTTTGTCACCTATTTTTAACAATCCGTTTTCAGAGCTAGACTTAACTAGACTTCACAAAATAAGTAAATCATTCATTGGCCAATGTGTTCGTTTTTACAATAAAATTCCTTTAGATTTTCAGATTTTGCCATTAAATCAGTTTAAGTCAGTCATCAAACGGAAGTTGTGTAAAAAGGGATATTACAAAATCTCAGATTATCTAGAAGACCTTAACCCTTGGAGTTAATTAGTATGTGTATAGTGTAAATAGATAACTTAACTTATTTTTGTAGTAAATGTTACTATTTGGCGTCATAAAGTGATTGTAAAATCCTATTATGAAAAAAAAAAAAAAAAGAGCCATTTTCAACTTCGACGCAATTATACCTTATGTCAATAAGCTGAGGATACAAATTCCTCGTCTCATGTTGCCCTTTTGCTTTATTTTGAAATTGAAAGTTTATATTTCAGGTCTTACGGTCCATATTTTTTTAGTTTACACTGCTTTTAAAAAATATATTTGTCGAGTACATAAATTACATAACCAGGTGACAATTATGTTAACTGTACCAATCATGGGACATTTAAGAGAACATTTGGAGTATTTTCGATATTTCACCGACATCTGTAAAATTTCTACCGCTTTATGCTTTAAAAGTTGAATGTCCAATTAGTTCTTTATGCATTCTATGTATTTATTGAAAGCTATTGAAATTGGTTTCCATATCCAATTAAAACTATGGTTTTTTGCTCCAATCATGGGATGTATGTCGCCATTAATTTTCAATTTCACAAATGTCAATGATAAAATAAACTTAAGCAGCTCTTTGGCTTTTATATATGGTAAAATATTGCCAGCGATTAAAAACTGATGGTAAACACTTGTTTTACAGGATTTGTCTATACCATGTCTGGTGCCTGTTCCATTATAGGGGTGTTTACTATATGAAGTTGATAAACAGCAGCCAGATGCTGTAAGACTTTGGGAAAGTTTACAAATACTTAGAACAAGTGACAGACTTCTTTAATACCCCGTTGTCATGCTTGTGGCTTCCGTAAAGACAGTTAGGGCTGACCCGAAGAGTTTTGGAGAGGAGTATAATGTTTGCTATGATAGTGGCTGGGTTATATGTTATGTTCTGGCCTCACCTCCTTGAACTCGGCGACCTGCTTCTGCGTGAACATGGAGAAGACATTGGAGCCGGTGCGCTTGGCCTTGCGGCTGCCGCGCGAGCTCTGGCGCTCGCTGCCGCTGGACGGCGCGGGCGCGGCTGCGGCGGGCGCAGCCTCTTCGGGCGCGTCTTCCTTCGCCTTCTTCTTCTTTACCTTCTTGTCCTTATCCGCCTGGAAGGGAAATAGATTTGTTACAATAAGCGCAATAAATCGGATGTTTAATCCTCACTCAATTCCAAAGTTTAAACATACCTATTGACGGATTCAAATTATTTTAAATTATTCTTGTTGGAAATAAATACCTACACCATTGTTGTATTCAAGTTTCAGCTGAACTAGCTGAAGAGATACATCTCATAATTGTCTGTTTTCATTTAGATGCTGCTTTAATCTATCTACGTTTCGAATTTGATATATATTTCTAAAGACTATTAGTAACACCAACGAGATTGAAAACGCGGGCTGCATTATTTATTAAGGTCAGTTCGGCCCCCGGAATATGGGACGTCGACGAAAGTTGTCGATTGATGGTAATTAGTCTTTAATTAGCAAAAAATCCCGCGTCGTTATCCCTCCTGGATTATTCATAAACCTCTTTACTTCGAAATCAGTTCCTAGTATTCTTAGAGATCCTGAGCCTCATACTAACTACGCGTTCTAGGATCTGTGTACCACTGGTTTCCCTAACATCTTATGAATAGCCCAACTGGTCCGCTCCGCGTTTAGGCTGCGCAAGCGCCGCCTCTATATTTAGCGCAGCTCAGCTTACAGCGCCACTGTTACACAGTTATGTAAAACTCCCGAAATAAATCGGCACCGTGCCAGCTTTCTTTCTATCAGAATGTTATCACATGCCCATTGCTTTTAGTTGTTGGCAAGTCAGTGTATTGTTTATTTTTAATTGCAATATTTTGACCAAGGTGATTGGTAAGTCGTTTCTATGCTTTGGCGTTTTTAAATAACATCAAACGCACTTTTATTTAACTTGAAATTGTGAATTTTGTTATTCGACATTAATATTTGTTGGTTGTTATTATTAAGTAACTTAAACAAGATGACCATGAACTTTGAATTTAACTTTACACACCGGAATTCCTTAAAGTACTTTTGTGACATTAAAAATTACAAGATGTTGGCATCATCATCAAGTAAATATCGTTGAAGATGAATGCAACGTTCCAACATCTTGGCAGAGGCTGGAAGAGCTCCCGGTGTTGCGTCTTGACATGGTTAATGATGAAGACTTGTTAATCCAAGAACATTTATCGGATCCGTTTCACATTATCATCGAAATTCAAAGTTTCAGCAGTTCAAGCGCGCCTAGTTATTGAAGAAATGAATGCTTGAGCACTCCCCGATGTGCAATGAATTGTTGAAGTTGGCTTTGATTTGGTCCCCGTTCCTAAGTGATGGTTTAATTCGGTTGACACGCGAAGACGTTTAAGTTTCCCGACACTAAGTAATTTTCATCAACGAAACATTTGTTTGCGAACGTGTTCCCTGCACCAAGCAGCTGATGCTTCCGGCACTGGCTTGTGGCGTCACATCACGATCACTACACATTGCACTTCACTTCACGTTACTCACCATTGTGCTGTGTTGTGGAAGGTAACGAAGGAGAGACTGTACCGCTCGGCAGTCCCGCCCTGACTCCGAGTTGCCGGCGCTTCCCGGAGGAGCAGAGGTTGCTCCCCCCTCCTGCGCCCCCCACGTTCGAGCATGCTACCATTTATAGTTCGATGGGTCTGGAGCGGCGCGGGCTCAGAGCGGTCCGGGCCGCTCGCGCGCTCGGCCGCCGATATCTTTTGTTTATTTTCGTAAAGACCAGAAGTAGCCCACCTGAGGCTGTCAAACCCCCCGCCCGCACCGCAATCGCCCGATATCGATGATGCTCGTCATCGAGAGTTATTCCTGACTTTGTGGAATGCCGCGACTCATTGAGCTGAAAACACAATTCCACTTCGGACAATTTCCTGCCTCCTAGCACAACACAGAGTACCTAGGACCAGTCGATGTCACTCTTAGTAGATGCAAAAGATTATAACTTTGATGATGCCAGCGTATCTATCTAACCGCCTTAGGATTTAGGATACCTATTGGGCTTTTTAATAGGTATTTTATGGTCACCGAACGTTTTACCATCATGATGAAGCAGCTAGGGGCTTGTGCACAAATCACGCGAGGTTTTTTCGGCTACTTTTTTGCTCCCCCTTGGTGATATTTGGTGAGGTCCTTGCCGAAAATCTGACATCTCCCTTCTGCCCCCTACAGTTTATGCACGCTTCCTATACTTAGAGATAAATATGGGGTAGTAGGAAGGGATACATACGTCTTGCCATTTCATTGATATACTATAGCTTTTGAAGTTACCTACAGATGTGATTGAACGAGCAAGGACTCCGCTTGACCTTCGTGAGCCAGAATAGTAACACGTTGATGCAGCTGGAAGCTTTCCAGGGTAATTCCGAAATATGATTTGATTATGATTTATTATCTACTTCATGTTTCTGAGATTATGAGGTTGCTCTATTACGAAGGTATCAGAGGGTGCTGTTTTTACAAGCTTTTATTTAACTTGCCCTTTTAGTATACATATATATGTTAGTGTGGGTCAAATCGTGAAAGCTAAATTTGACCCACTTCCCGATTTCCGATTGAGTTGAAATTGTTAATACATATGTAAATCGGATAACAATAACAATGCATTATTATGATGACATGGCGGCTCCATAAAAACTTGTGTCAAAAAAAAAAATTGTTGCCAAAACTTATTTCTACGTAGGTACAACAAAGACCTATGAATATAAAGATTATATTTGAGAGTGAAGGCAATGGTAAAAGGTCATATCATGATCTCCGAATACCGCCGAATGGCAAGGAAGAGGAAAACCTATGTAAATGGTCGGGCACCTATGCGGCCAAATATGCAAATGAATTTCAGCTCCAGCTGTGGGATGAAATCGCTGAGGATTTCCTGAGGAACTACCTTCATGCATGGGATGCTCCAAGAAAGGAGTGCTCCACGAAAGAAGTGTATTTTAAAGGGTCGGTGACGCGCATGTAAAACCTATGGCGTTGCAGGCGTCCATATGCTACGGTAACCGCTTACCATCAGGTGGGCCATATACTTTTCAAAATTCAAAATTTTATTCTGCAAGTAGGCCTCAAGGGCTCTTTTACAAGTCAATACAACATTTACAGTAACATCATATAGTGACATGAAAAATACATAACAACATTTTATAAATACAACAGCCAATACCTGGGTAAACATTACATTAAAATAATCTTAAAATAAATAATTACTACAATACAATAGAGATGTATAGTCTCTATGGTTAAAAACACATTAAATCTGGAGATGTAAAAGGTCCCCAATGTCAGAGTACTAATATTAATAAAATTTGGAGGTGTAAAGTCTCTCCAAGTGTCAAAATAAAATTTATACTAAATAAATAAACCGCGTCTGGACTGTTAAACTAGCAGTCTCATAAACTAATGCTACATTCTGTACATAACTAGTATGTACCAAGTCAAGTATATTATACAATATGACAGAGACGTATAGTCTCCACGGTTAATACATTAAGTTTGGAGATGTATAAGGTCCCCACGGTCTGAGAAAAATAATAATACACAATAATAAGATTTGGAGGTGTAAAGGTTCTCCAAATGTCAAAGAATAAAAAAAATAAAAAATTGTATGAAATACATATTTCACGTCAAGAGACTGTTAAGCTAACAATCTTAAAACTAGTTCTACAGAATACATAACTACTATGTATTTAATATGTCAATGTCATCATCAAAATAACTAAAACATAACAAACATTAATACATAAGGTTGAACAGCTAGAAACAACAGCGCCATATGCCTCTCCGGGACACTGCACGCAAAACTATTACAGCTTTTGAGACTGGATCCTTGGCCATGATTCCGTGTCTCCCAAGTAGTCATCTATTTTATAGTATCCCTTTTTGAGAAGTGCATTTTTGACGTATTGCTTGAATGAAGTATAGGGCAGGTTCCATGCCTCTAAGGGTACTTTGTTATAAAATGTTACACAGTTTCCCATGAACGATTTTTTAACTTTCTGTAGACGAAACTTGGAGACTACTAACTTATGTTTATTTCGCGTATTATAACTATGGATATTAGACAGTTTCTTAAAGGACTTTATATTCTTATGCGTATACATTATCACATCTAGTATGTATTGTGAAGCTACTGTGAGAATATCTATTTCCTTGAATCGTTCTCTCAGTGAGTCACGAGAAGCCATGTTATAAATGGATCTGATTGCCCTCTTCTGAAGAACGAAGATGGTTTCTATGTCAGCTGCTTTGCCCCACACCAGTATGCCATAAGACATAATACTGTGAAAGTAACTGAAGTAAACTAGGCGAGCTGTCTCCACGTCAGTAAACTGCCTGATTCTTACTTGTTTGTGTCAAACGTACTTACTTGTTTATCATGTGGTGTAAAAAAAGGCTTGACACGTAAATCTCAAAAGATTCCGTGCAGGGACGAGCGGTGTGGATTACAATGCGTGACTCAGTATTAACATTACAAAAGGTCACCGAGCGTAGGCGAACGTTCTCATCTACATCCACTGTAAGCCTGATCCCCGATACGCATAGCTTATACGCAAGCCACACACATGCGCTTGTTGGGATTGGTTTCGTTTGAGTTAAACTAGTGGTAGGCAAAGGAACAAATACCCATGACTCAGGCGCCGCGGGATTAGCTCTAGGGGCCGCCCATACAACGCAATTTTTGACCAACTACAGTGATTATATCTATAATATATTTTATTTTATCATTTTTTTGCGATTTTTGTATCGCTAGGGCCGCACTAGGCAGCCTGATTTCAAGAATTGATGTAAGACTTATCTCGAGCGACAATATACACCGTGTTTTTTCGATTTGCGTTAATTTCGAGGGTGCATTCCTGAGCTTTAATTAAGTAACTTTCTCAAAGACACCGATATTCTAATTAACTCCATTTCGGAGATAATCAATCATATTTTTTTATATTATAAGGCCCTTACGAGCGTGTACACTTGCCTTAGGGCCTGTTTACTTATTGATTAGTGTTTAGTGCGAGTTCATACATTTGCTACTAACGTACGTACTATCTCGGACGATCGATGTTAGAAATGACATTGATATATCACAGTTTTCAATTGTTTGGTTGAGTTAAATGTAATGCCCGTGTTACAACAACGCTATATGCAACATTTAGTTACTTTTTATAAAATTAAAAATAGTAAAAAAAAACATTTTTTTTTTTTGTGAAATTTAACTATGCCATTTAGTTTCCTTAAACGTACTTACCGAAACCCCGGAGTTAACGCAATTCAATAAAAACACGGTGTAGATTATAAATACTAATGCGTCGGCTTTTTGGCTTTCAGACCCCAGAGAGAAAATAGATTCTTATTTGGATTGGACAGCTTACTTGTTTAGTATAAATGGTTTTAGGGTATAGGTAAGTAAATAAGCATGTTTGAGACAGACCAAGATACGTTCGCAGCTATTTTAATAGCTCAGACGGTGCAAGTGAAAAGTAAACGTCATAATTTCATAGAAGCTTAACGTTTATAATAACACGTGCCCCGTCTGGGCAATCCAAATTGCTGCCAACTTAGCTTAGTCTGATTCGTTAGGTATTAAGCGATGTCGACGTTAATTTTATATTTTAGGAAATAATTAAATAACTGTCCACAGTATGTGGCCCAATGTCCACGTGGTCTGCCGAGCCCATAACCTAATAAAACAGATTAATTTAGGCATCGGAGTTTTGTCGCACGGTAAGACTAATAATAGCGAGCTATGAAGCAATAAAATTCAACACATATTCATACTCATACTCATTCATTCTTTCCGATGCCTACGGATTAAGTATATATTCCGTGAGGTGAGCATTCCGTAAGCATATTCGTCTTCTATTAAATATATTGGATCACGGTCACTAGATTACATAACGTATAAACAAAAAGATCAAATATAAATAGATAGGATACAAAATACTGTAATAAAAACCACAAGTACAGGCCTCTGGCGAAGCTATATCTGAAGAATGAGCTGTGCAAGCATCGCTAATAGCGATTCGCTATAGAGCTCAAATTAGCTTGTACTTTCAAATCCCGCAGTCCAGAGCATTCACATTGTTGATGATGGCGGTCTGTACTTGCAGCTGTAATATTCGCAGTTCCGACGAGTTGTCAACATTGATGAGATCAAATGATTATACTCAAGAGCAATGAAAAGAGGCCTTTGACTGAGACTCTTTCTATTTCTTTAATTTTCATTGTGTTTTTTTTTCCTGAGACGCAGTAGCGCGAGCGTTTTTAAAATAAATCCGGTGGAATTCAGAACTGGGGCAAATGACGCCCAGTTGGGTGTTCTGGTCATTCTGAACGGTTACGAGCCGGGAATGTGGCGCATTGTAATGACGGTGAGATGACGTTTGTGGGAGTACCTACTGAATATACTGGTGATTGAGATATATTTAGGGAGAGTAACGTGAACCAAACTTTAGTAGGTGTAGCGAGCAGGTAATCCAAGGAAAGCTGCTCTATTTGGCTCGCCAAACTGACAGAGTAATGCGTGGCGCTACGACATGGCTTTAAGTTATATCTTTTCGACAATGAATTCCACCAATAACTTTTTCATTTTTCATGTTGCCAAGATGAAACCATAAGGCTCGCACTGTAAAAAAAGTTATCAGATCTCACGTAGAGCCAAGCTTCTAACTCTACAACCTAACTCGCAAACTCAACACCTTCATCAAAATATGTGGCTTGGCCGTTTCGCAAATGTCTACTATTGACATCAAATCTCCAGAATTTAGTTTATCTGTTATAAACCAAACCCAAGTTATGACCCAAATGTACAAATGGCGGACTTGGCTAATGGCATAGTTATAGGCATAGGGAGTTTAAGCGTCTAAAATTTCTCAAATACGAGCCGTGTGTCGGTATATTTGTTACAATTGAACACACACGTGTCATGATGTTTCGTCACAAAAGTTTACCGCAAGTATCGTTTTTTAGCCATAAGACCGCCTGTTGTTTACCCTTGTATTTTGTCCTTTTATGAAGGCGTGAGGAGTTTATTTATCATACAGCTTGACACACTGCTGTGAGTGCTGGGAGTGTCGGTAATAATGGCGGCAACCGCTCTTTGTAACAAGTAGCAACTCGCCCAGGAAAAAAAAATTAAATGCATTATCAACTTTAAGAGGAAAGGGGGCGGCCGTTTTTCCATATAAACGTAGTCCCAGACATAATGTAAAATATTTTTTATAGGGGCATGATGGGCATGTGGTTGATAATTTGATACCTATACAAAAAATTGTGTCAAAATATTTTCAATAATATTAATATCCAGAGAGGAAAATGACTGCGTTTGTATGAAAAGACGATTTCGCGCGGGTCCTCCACGAGACCGGCCAGACCAAGCGTCGCCCCCGGTGCAGATAATCTACTTTTTTTTAAATAGCACGTCAGTAGTAAATTAGCATACGGCCTGCCCGATAGTAAGCGGTCACGATAGCCTATGAATACCTGCAACTCTACTTTTCTTGAACTTGGCTGAAATAACTTTTTTGCCATGGTCACGTCACTCACGTCTTAAATTATTATGAATGTATTTTATTATTAATATATTTGCTATAGTAATAAGCCCTTACTAAATGGGCCATATTCTTTAGGTAGGTACATACTGTATATATGTGACGTAAAATAGTTATATCTATTTGAATGCGCGATAACCTTCGCTCTCAATATAAGTACAATTTAAAACTGCCTCTAGTCAGAAATAAAACTTACGATAAAAGCACATATATTACTGCCATTCGAGTCTTTAATCAGCTTCCAGATGAATTAAAAATGTTAGATGACATGGAATTTATACGTAGTTTAAAAAAATGGCTTATTAAGAATGAATTCTACTCTCTAAAGGATTTCTTTGAATTATATTCGTCATGATACCGTATACTCTGTATAGATTGATATGATGTGTTTAACGGAAATGTGTTTCTTACTTTTAAGTTAGTTTTAAGTGTATATTGTATACCCGAATTGGGTTACCGTTGAAACTTACACATGTAATTAAATAACACCTCTGTAACACGGTTGTACAATAAAGAATTATCTTATCTTATCTTATCTTAATGTGTTGCGGTCTTCTTCCAAATAACAACGCCGAACGAAAAAAAATGTCTATTTGTAGAGCTGAAAGTGTGTATTTTATTTACGTTATGTTATCTGCAGGAGATTATCTTAACGATTCTTTCTCCTTCAACATCTTAGCCCTCTCCCGGTTGCATCCTTAAAGCCGTGACAGCTTTTAGCGTTGGTTTTTACGAAAGCGGCTGCCATCTGGCGTTTCAACCCGAAAGGGAAAACTGGTTGGTTTGAATTTGGTCTGTTTCTGATACGTTGTTGTTTAATTAAATAATTCAAACTCAACAAACTAATTGGTACAAACTCGATTTCAAACTCACAGCCTCCTGTTTGAAAGCCGCACCACTAGGCCACCAGCGACGCTGCTAAATCGATGACGTTTACTGCATTTCCGCACGCATGTCGCAACAATTAACACAATGACGTCACAGCTCTACCCATCTCACCTCGTACTATTCCCGTCTCAGCTAAGTTGAACTTGACAGTCCAGTCGCGCCTTTCACTTCGCGGGGCCAGGCACACCGTACGAGGACCATGCGCGTACGCAACTTACTGTAGTGAAACTTTAATTTAGTGATAACATGTAAACAGTGAGATTGAAGATGAACGGAGTTAGTCATGCGGTACCAAAGGTGTTGTTAGGTTACTTAGTGTTATTATTCTCAGGTGAGTGGTCTAAACTAAACGTCTAAAGTTTTCACTTTTACCGAGTTCGTTGAGCAATATTGTTCGATTTCTTTCGAGTTCTTGTTACTTTAATTGCATTCATACTTATTGTGAGTTTTGCCACAAATAGCTTTAAGTAGAGACTCCTGATATTACTTTGATGTACGTATACTCGTTAAAAGTGTTTAGCAAAAACTTTTTATTACCGGTTGTGACACTTGTGACTTACCTTTCTTTATGTGTCATAACACGGCGCATACAGGGTGTAATCGGTAAGTTTTACATGCGAGTATTCCCTAAATATAACAGCTATGAAAAAATAAACTGACATCGAAAGTACGTTATCCATTGAGTTAAATTACATCAATAACTTTTTTTAAATAAAACTATAAATACCTAGAATATTAAGTTTAAACGGCCCCATACATTTAGTACGACGTCCGTTGTGTGGTTTGTCTTCACTAGTATGAATACAAATATGATTACTTGTTTACATGATTAATCTGCTATAATAATTATACCACGTCAGTGGCAAACAAGCACAGGGTCCGCCTAATGGTATGCAATCACCGTAGCGTATGGACGCCTGAAAATCCAGGGTATCAAATGCGCGCTGCCGACTCTACAAAACACAACAGTAGATTGTGTCACAATAAGCGAAGCGAAGGGTTCAACAATTGAATTCTGAAATTGAATCCTGAGCGTATTGAGGGATTTGAGTGTGAAAGCCCAAGATGGTAATAATTTTGCTACCATGTGACACATACTGTATTTCACATCACCTAAGAGGAAATTATTATGTTCCAAAATATTATTTAAGCAAAAAAGTTGAATGGAATGAAGAAATAAAATCGTGTCCTAGAACAGAAAATTGTCACTTTGATCCCTCCTGCTAGGGAAGAAAAGTACCACGTTGATACCTCCTAGCCGGGAAGAAAAAGTCCTTTTTCGAATGGGTGACGTGAAAAACAATTTACAGCGTTTTCCAGAAAAAGTTCCAGACGAAGGACGAATGTAAACAAAAAAATGTAATTACGTTGTTATAAAAAATATTGAGTACGGTTTTTTTATGTAAAGAAAAAAATCATATTTCTATCACTTACTGTAGACAATTAAACCACTTATCGGATGTCGTACTAAATGTATGCAGCAAACTAAATATTTTGGATATTTCAAGTTTTATTAAGTAAATTTATTGAAGTAAAATTACTTATTCTCCTCAGCACTCATTGGATAACGTACTTTCGATGTTAGTTTTCTTGATATCTTTTATATTTATTATTTACGGAATACTTAACGATTACACCCTGTATACAGGCTGGTATTAAAATCGCGAATTAACACCACAATTTGCTTGCTCCTGATTGAGCTTGCTAAGGCTAACACACTGCACGAGTCAGTTCTAAACATAACGACATCCCTATTTACCGACATGTAGTGGTTACTACTGGATCACATAGTTGGTTGAAGTAATTAATCTAATACCTTGAAACGAGCAATTCTTGTATATTTATATATATATATATATTTCGGGGATCTCGGAAACGGCTCTAACGATTTCGATGAAATTTTCTATATGGAGGTTTTCGGGGGCGAAAGATCGATCTAGCTAGGTCTAATCTCAGGGAAAACGCGCATTTCTTAGTTTTTATGTTTTCCGAGCAAAGCTCCGTTTCCCAGATATTAATATTATTAATAGTTAACTTAATAAGTATTAATAGTCCATGCCAACATAGTTTTTCTTCTAGCATATTTCTAAGAGATTGTATTCGGAAAACGTCCGATCCAAGTATGTGTTTAGGAATATAAGGTCGAACCATAACAATATTGGATCTGTTAAGTTTATTACGCACCATTTTCTTTGGCGCATAGATTACATTTCGCAGATGTAACACGTAGGTACTAATGATTACCTACCTTATTGTTTATATTACTCTTTATCTCGTAATTTTTTGTACCTAGTGTTTTTTTATATTTAAAGAGTAGATATATTATGCTATAAGCGCGATTTGATCAAAATTGCTAGGAGTACAAAAGTCAAATAGAAAGTTTTATGGCTATTTTTATAAATTTTAAATGCCGTCAGTGTCACATATGTAAAACAATTTCAATACACTTGTAGAGAAATAAATACATTTTATCTAGTTTCTTCACAGTGCGTATGTAGGCAGAAAATGAACAGCTGTCATAACATTTCGCCTCTGACTGGCTACGCTTACTCTTTAGCTTAGTGACAGACGCCAAACGCCGAAAATGGCGGACAGTTATTATGTATAAGATGTTAATATAGATGGCACTGAACAGTTTTGTACATTTACTATGTGTTGTTATAACTGGTTGCCAACAGTTGGCGTTCGATATTTCGCGACCGCGTCATCTACATAGTTCAGATGTCAAATTCAGGAACGATTTTTTTATTAGACTACATCTCTGTAACGTTCAATTCATGCTTTGACAACATAAATACCGACAATTTAAATATCTGTGTTTCAGATGCGTGTTCAGGCCTGGTTCTGCGCGCGCTTATATCTCAACATGGTCTCCACGGCGAGGTGGAGTTCTCCCGCAAGGCCGAGGGCATTGTGGCGGTCAGAACAGCCCTCACACCAACCTTGGAGCACCCTGAGCATGCCCTTCGCTGGGCTGTACATACCTTCCCGGTCGACCATCGTGATGTGACGGACGCAAGGTGCTCTAGATTGGGCGCCGTGCTACATGATCTAACTGATGAGCTGGGCTACCTGCTAGTTCCTGGCAAGGTAACTTGTTTAATATTCACTTGCTCTAACCCAGGTATATGTCCTGCGCTGGGTGGTTCATATATTCCTGGTTGACAGTTTGATGTGACGGACGCAAGGTGTTTTAGGCTGGGAGCCGTGCTGCACGACCTTACTGATGAGCTTGGCTACCTGCTGGTTCCTGGTAAGGTAACTATTGTAGTAGCCGACTATTTATTTCTAGCCTAGAAGCATATCCTTCGCCAGTACGCAGGGCTGTCCATCCATTAGGTAACTACAGGGTGGCCATGTACGGATGGCGTTAGGAAGGATGTAAATTAAACAAATGTTAGGCTCGATCTGAACTGTATTGGGTACTAAAAAAAAAATTAAAAATTCTTTATTTCAGATCACAAAGCGATCCATATTTTGTTAGTACCATTTTAGCCTTAACACTATGTTAGTAACCTATACCTATATCTACTTAGACCTACCAATAACTACCTCTGTCCAGTACCCAATTAGCGGGCAGTCGAGGCGTTCGCCTAACGCCCTCAGCATGCTGTTAGTGCTGCCGCGCACACGTCGTAGCAATGAGGCCACTCTTTTTCGCCTGATGGCATAAAAGTCGTCAGTTCGCGCCTCAGCGAACATGCCTGACGCACTACAGTGCCTCGGCAGCCTTAACAACGTCCTAAGGATATTATTATATTGGACACGCAACGTGTTGTAGGCCTTTTGTGTAAAACTTGCCCACTAAGCACGATTATATAGTGTACATTAAGTTGCATATACATAGCGTGCCACTACACGCGGTTAATCATCGTAAAGGAGTTCCTGCTCGCAGTGAGCGCAGCGCAGCAAATTAAAAATTATCGTTTTTAAGTATATGCGTTACCAACTGATATGTTTCAAGTCAGTGCCAAGCCAAATATTAACTTTATTATATTATACCGGACAAAAAAAATCAAAAAATCACATTACACTTCATAAAATAAAACTATGATAATTGACTATGGTCTCTTTTTACCACTATTTATTTATTTAAACTTTATGCACAAAAGAAAATCTTAATAAGCTTAGGTTTATATTTGGCTTGCGCAAATATGACCATGTGTCTCAGTTTCGTTCTCAGCTCAAGTGGCTTCCTATTCGTCTTCGCCGTGACTCTCATGTTCTTGCCCTCCTTTATGGCATTCTCTTTAACCCCGCTACACCACCTTATCTCAAAGAGCGTTTCAAGTATCTCTCTTCTATCAGATGTTCTCAGACTCATATTCTTGCTCCTCCCTTATCTACTTCAAAATGTTATAATAGCTCTTTTACCTTCCGGGCTGTTCGGTTATGGAATGCTCTGCCAGTAGAATTAAGATTAGCTAAATCTCTCCCCATTTTAAAAAATCAGCTGAAACTATACTTTTTATCTCTACCTTAAGTTGCCATTTATATATTGTATATGTGTAAGTATAAGTAAGTACAATATATATATATATATTGTATTATATTATATTGTATATTTATTAGTATATTAGGTATTGTTTTAATTCTTATATAAGTAATAGTATGTGTGTTTGTGTTTAATAGTCTCCATATTTAGCTCTTTGCACTACTTGACTTTTGTATGAGTTCTAAATTTCCTGCTACCTAAAGGTTGTCTGGAAGAGATCGCTTTTTAGCGATAAGACCGCCTGTTGTTACCTGGTTCTATTTTCCTTTAAAATTCATTTGTAGTTTTACATGTATGTAAAATGTATAATTGTTGGTGCAATAAAGAATATTTACTTACTTACTTACTTACTTAATGTACAAAAGGCGAACTTAATGCCATGAGGCATTCTCTACCTTACCTTACTTTTACTTTTACTGAAAATGTATTCCGTTAATGTGTGTTGTTACGTAATAAACGTTGTTTTGATTATAGGACAATGCCGAGTTCGAAACCAAGGTCCCCTTAACCGGCCCCACCGGTCTGTGGGGGCGGAGTCTCCGCTTGGAGTCCGCCGAGGGGCGGGTCATGTGTGCCTCCATCCTCGCCGTGGATGAGGAGGCCGAGTCCTACGCGGAGGCGCGGTTCAGCGCACCAGTGGCTGGTACTGTCACATTTAGGTATGTAGGCCCCATTAAGTAGCCCCTTATTGTCTTAACTTGTAGCTTCAGTTTCCCTTTAGACCGTTGAAGGCGTCTAGTTCTTTTAGTTTAAGGACCGAATTCACAGTTCAGTCCAGAATAATAATTAACAACCTTCAAACACTTGAAGGAAGCGTACTGACTCCGATAAGTTAATTTTCTCTATTTAAAGGGCTTTTTTCTTGATTCGCGAGGTTCTGTGACATATCATTAACGTGTAACCACGCGGAACTTGAAGATGAAGGCTTTTGTGACATTTCCAGATGGCTCATACCACGAGATGCTTCCGAACCAGACGCGGACGTCACCACCGACCTGTACCACATGCGAGCAGTCCGCGGCTCCGAGGACTACACCCAGCACAAGTGGAAGCTGTTCGTTACCGACATCTTCGACACGTCGAGGAGCCACGATGACAGCTGTGACGTGCTCCAGGCGGTATTCGACCCGGCTACGGGTGCGTTTTTAATTGTTATGTAAAATAAATCTGACTTTAGATAGTTGTAATTTTTGTAATGTTATATTCTTCGGTTTAAACCCCAGGCTGCGTACAATTAATGTAATGATGTACGCCGTACGTTGTACAGCCTTACATTTTATATAAGGCAGCAACATAAACATAAAATATGATCCTTTAGGTAGTCAGCGTACGACGTCAACCAAATTAAATTAATCAATATCTAATTAATCCCACCTTGATTGCAGGTGGCGACGGGCTCAGCGTGGGCGACCTAGACGCACGCCTGGGCTTGGCGCACGTCGCACGCGACGGGCGGGTATCTGCGCGTGCGTTATACAAGCACGACGTCCTTCGCGCGCTGCGCGCTGACATGGAAGCGACGAGGCGGAGTCTCTACGTGGTCGTGTATGACCATCAGCATGAGGACAGCTTCCTGGCCTGCGCTAAACTCAGACTGATGCAGCCGCACACCGCTAAGTATGCCTATCACAAACCTTCTTCTTCCTCCTTGCTGCTTGCTTCGTTCTCTGCAGTGCTTAGGTCGTGACTTCCTCCGTGAATTATTTAATTCGGATGGCAGATATCCTGAGCATCCTGGCCTTTCGACCTCTTGGAATTTTCAAGTTTCTATCAGTACAATAGCATACACATACGCAATTGTTAAATTGAACTGTTTCTCTCTCTTTTTTTCTGTGTCTTGCGTTGCGATAGATAGTGCAAAGGCGTGGGCACTAGTTTAAGTAGCAAGTAATAGCATTGTCTTGCATTGACATAAAAGCAATCAGACGGAACCTCTATACGTGGTGCGGTTGAAACCACAGCAACGAGGACAGCTTCCTGCCCTGCGCCAAATTGAGGCTGATGCCGCTATAGACCGCTAAAAATACCTGTTTGCCTGCTACTTTTCATGTCAATTTTACTTAAAATCGATATTAACACTTCGCATTAATAATTCGGGGCTTCAGTGATGGCCCTTACAGTTCACACACGCTCCTTATATATGGTGTCGCTAACATGTAGAACTATACCAATCTCTTTGTGTTTGTATACAGGGTACTGATAAACATGGCGGGCGTGAAGGGCACAATATCCCTCCGCCAGCCTTCACCATGGTCTCCCACCTGGGCCACCTTCGAGCTCAGCCCAGCTGCCGGCGACTACGAAGCCAGCTTGAGACTAGCCGGGTCTATACTGCGGTACACAGTGCGCGAACTACCACCGAACCCGAATGTGTATCCAGAGCGACGCTGTAATACTACGGGAGGAGTTTTTAACCCGTCTAACATCGACCTTGGTTCTGTTCCACCAGCAGGTGAGATCAGTTCTTTAAATAGTCAAGTTACCCTTGCATTCCAATTCCATATCAAAGCTTACTTCAAGATAATTGAGGGTTATTAGGTTATCTAGGTAGTGGATAATTGAGGGTAAAGTGTTTAAATAGTGTCTGCAAATTGGGACTTCGGCGAATTAAGACACATCCGTGACGTGTTTCTCGTCATGACTATCGACTGAACATTAAACCTTAGTGCATGGAAATAAGGTCTAGCCAAGCCAGTGACGTATGTTGCGCTTGCGATGTGGAGGTAATCAGCTTATCATTAGTGCGATGACAACGTGGTAATTAGGTGAGTTACAGGCGGTGTGTGTACTGGAAACACGCCAAGTTGCTAATTAATGGTTGTATCAATTACCAATTAAGCATATCATTATTCGGAGAAAGCTAATGGTATTAAGTAATGTAATTCAATGTACAAGGATATAGAATAGTCAAAGTAAGAAATATATGTATTTTATGACGTCACTTGCACGGATTATCCCCAAGCCAGAAAACGTATGATTCTGTGCTCATGAAACAAGCGGCAAAATACTGCGTTTTTTTAAATGCTTTCTTAATAGCCACTTTTTAATGTAAGGATGTCTTTGATGTAAGGATGGTACGGTTATGTTACATGTGTATGGCACACAGTTTAGTTTGTTGCTGTATATGGTTTACACACATACATGAACTACATATCTCCGCACAAAGCCGCCAAAGAGAAATACAATGGTTTGTTGTGAGCTAAAATCATGTCAACTTCGTCGCGTGCGCAGTGTCACATTTCTGGGAGGAATGCTGCAGCCTCCGCAGGCCATTGTCTATTGTTTGCTGCACATCTGTTCACGTTAGAGAATCCAGACCACAATTGTTTTGGTTACTTAATCTGCACCGGTTAGATATTTTAGTTTTGCTATTGGAGAACATAATTTGAGAAAAATGCATTTGACTTAAACATAAAATTTTAAGTTTAGTTCACTTCAAAGTGCCATCTTTGTGAAAATGAAATTAAGTGCGCAGTTTAAGTCAGCTTACTGCTGCCATGTTTACGAGTAAGTATTAGGGTTTTTTTTATTGTGTTTTGCAGGAATGGGCACACAGGACCAGTACGCAGTGGGCGACCTACTAGGGAAGCTGTTAGGGCGCTCGCCACGTCTACCACACGCCTACTTACTGCCGGGGCTGGCGCCCGAACTTGCCGGGATGTACTGGGACGTGTTCCTGCCGCTACGGGGCGTCGCGTCCGTGCGGCACCGCGCTTTGCTCGTTGAGAGGTAGCACTACACTTTTTTTTCATGTGGGATGTGGGTTTGACTAGTATAAAACGATCAGCCATGCAAGATGTTCAAGCTACTGCTGACGTGTTTCTTTTACGCTATGACATAGCGAGTATTTAGGTTCTCAAAGGTCGGCAACGCGTAGGTAACTGGCTTATCATGCCTGATAAAAAGCTGCAATCATCGTCACTTATAGTTATAATCAACATCATAAGAGACACTTTTATGCGTTGCCGACCTTTCAAAACCCTGAATACTCGCATCTTGAAAAGAACCATCGATAATGGCGCAAAGGAAACATCTCAAGAGGACCTCATTCCACAGCACGTACGTTCGAGAAAAAAGGAAGTGCCCGTTTATTTTTGTTGTGCTACATATCTAGGAAGTGAGCATAAGCTTTTCTCCTTTGGCGAGGTGGAGTTTAATGTGTTTGAATAATCCGGTTTTACATCATGTTTCAGACGGGCACCTTATCCTTCCGTGTGTGGCTCAGTAGTCCCTTACGAGTCGGACACTGGGTACCAAACGCCCATGACAACGGCTGAGGCAGTGTTCCGATACCCGCTGGTCGGTCGAGTGCTATTCAGACAGCCCCAGGATCGGCCCTGGGAGGACACCACCATCATCATCGAGAGCCTGGTCAGGAAACAGTTGCACACTGCAACTGTCCACGTAGCCAACGTGCCAATCGTTAACGCTCCGTAGCGTAGCGTAGTCATCTCTCTCTATCACTCTTCCATATTAGTACAACAGTGACAGTTGCGTTTCGTTCGCTACGGAGCGTTAACGACTGGCGTGTTGACTACGTGGGCTGGTCAGTTATTATGTCGACGATGGTAACTACTTTTGAGCTTCGTCGACATCTAAGTTTAATAGCTGTTAGTTTAGGTTTATTGTCAACTAAATCAAAGATGTAAACCATACGACCACCATACCAATGAATTAACCTAATATATCTAAATTGGTTCAGCGGTTATTGATTCTCCATACAAACCCTTTTTACACATGTATGATATGATTTTTGGGATAAAAACTATCCAATGTCCTTTCCCGGAACTCAAACTATCTCTAGGTATACCAAATATCAACTCAATAGGGTTGTTTCCAATTTTTTGAAACGCTTGTTCTACATTAACTAAAAGTTGCCCTAAAATTCAAGTTTTATACCAAAAACGGCTTTAAATATGTTAAATTAACAAAATATATTTTGATTTAAGCTTTCGCGTCCAAAACGCTCTTTGAAAATTGTGTGACGTCACAGTTTACGGTTTGACACATAACTACATACATACGTAGAAGATACAAACTGTCAACTAATATTTGTTATTTATCGCCTAACTGTCAACAGTGTCAATCCGAGAGTTGTGACGTCATCAGAATCTTCAATGACGTTTCGAGTTTGGTCACGTGACGTGTGCCAAAAGATATTTTAAATTCAATATTTACAAAAATATAGTTATTACAGGTCCCCTAAAAGTAGTTTGACATGTTCTTATAATCCAAAAGAATTTATTGGGATACAATTCTGCCCTAAGATTTGTAGACGGAAACAACCCTATTGATTCAGCGGCAATGTCAACGGGATACAATAAACGAATTCAGCATCCCCGATTTATCCGAAAACAAAATACCAATTTTTGTCAAAATCGTCATATAAATATACAGTTGAAAGCCCCAATAAATGTACACTCTTCCCTTCTTAAATCAATCCTTAGGACCTAAGGACCAATCCTTCTAAAGGAAATCTTTTGTTCACGGGATGCCGTATTTCATCGGCTGCAACGGCCACTAATAACCATCTGATGCGAATCTGATTTTGACTTACTTTTCCAATAATTGAAGTTGGCATTGCCCAGATCCACGCAGACGGCGCGAACGTGAACGACACGTTCGGGCACCGCTGGGCGCTGCACGAGCGCGCGCCGGGCGCCGACTGGTACAACTGGTCGCGACGCTGCGAGAGCGCCGGCGGCGAGTGGGAGCCCCGCGGACTCCAGGTCGACCCGCGCCAGCCGGACCTCTACTGTGGACATGCGCCGCTTTGCCGACTCGGAGATCTAACCACTAGGTAATGCTAAAGTGAGATAGCATTCCAATTGGGAATACAGGTTGTTTAGACTCAATTGGGAATAAATTACGGGGTGAATATATAGGTCATACTGAGCAACTTTTACTATGGGACCTACCCCGAAATCGCAAAAAAAATGGCTGTTTCATATATTTTGGCTTCTGACCTTGACATTTTCTATGGGAGAGTAAAATAGTTTTTCGGAATTTCGGGGTTGGTCCCGTGCTAAAAGTTGCTCAGTGTAACTAGGGTTGCCATCCGTCCGGGTTTCCCCGGATTTGTCCTAGTTTAGAGGGCGTCCGGGGAGGGCTTCATTTGTAATCCAGGTATAAAAATTTAAAGCCTTAGGCCGCCCGCGACACGCGTACAACCTGTTGACATGTCCGGGTTCTAGACTCTAAAAAAATCCGGGGTTTTCATGCGTCTTGTCCTAGTTTCCAAATTTTAGAAATGGCAACCCTAAGTGTAACCTATTATATATTCAGCTCGTTAATTATTGCAGGTGACTAAATAAACATCCTGTATACCTAGTTGGTTACTAAGTTCTGTTACTCGATTTGCAACCTCTTTATTTCCGTTAAAACAAATGCTACCGAAAAAATAAAAAAATTACATAATGTGGTGGATTTGTGAGCTATAATTATATACCACACATAACGCTTATCTCGTCGTATCTATAATGAATTGGGGCCTAAAAGAGAATCGTATCGCAGTAATTGCGTTGCACAAATGTGGGCACTCGCCAAACATGATTTTGAAGTTGCAAACAGTCAAGAGGCGATTGCGGCTTTGCAACGAGGCCATCATCCCTCTTATGTGATGATTTGGCTGGGCGTGTCATACTCAGGGCTAACACAGGTTCATTTCTGTGAAAAAGGTGTGAAAACTGGGGCCAAAGTTTACCAGGAAACCGTTCTCGAACCAATAGTGAAGCTCTTAAGCCACACTCTATTTCAAAACCAGCCATGGGTCTTTCAACAGGACTCAGCTCGTGCACTTAAGGCAATAACAACTCAAACCTGGTTTCGAAGGAACAAAATTGACTTTATTGCCCACGAAGACTGGCCGTTCTCCAGCCCGGACCTTAACACCCTGGATTATGCCATATGGCAGATTATTGAGGAGAAAGCCTGTGCTAAACCCCACACAAATCTTGACTCCCTCAAGCGGGCCAGTGTCACAGTGGCGGGACAGTGTCGGAATTAGACATGACAATCGTGCGTGCCGCTATTGATGACTGGCCTCGTCGTTTGAGGGCCTGTGTCAAGGCCAGAGGAGGCCATTTTGAATGATATTGTCATATTTAATTCCTGATTTTGTGTACTTCATTTTAATTTATAGTTTATTCAACTTTCTTTCGTATATTTTATGTAGATAAAGATTATTTTTTTAGGTATACTCGTAGTCATTCCCGTAAGGTGCAACGTATGTTTCACTGGATTATTTACTTTTGAATTGGATTGGACTGAAGAAACCCAGATTTCCTTTTTATTTAAGAAAACTTCTGGTCAGGACTGAATGGATTGTGTCTATTATGTGTTTGACTGCAGGCACGGCATGCTGTCAGTGGCGGGGCGCAAGCGCGCAGCGGCGAAGCTGACCCGGCGAATGTTCACGGACCCGGTGCTGTCTCTGTCTGGCCGTTACTCTGCGCTGAAGCGCTCGCTTATCATCCTGGACGACCATGGACCCGTGGCGCGGGGCGAGCGGATGGCCTGCTCCGTGTAACTATCTATTTCCCCTAATGATAATCCTCTGACTGAACTAAATGACCTATTGTATTGTATTGTATACGGGCGATTTTCCGCAACTCGACGACTGGCGCCTATTTTGCGTGACATTGTGGAGATGGGCTAGTCCTGCCAGCCCAGCTCCTCTAGGAATCCTATCAAACCCTTAATGTTGAGTAGGACCTCCGGGAGGTCTCTCGGGGATCCGAGATGTTTAGCTCTGTATGGAGTCACTCCGCTGCATTCCAGCACCACGTGAGAGGCTGTTTCTTCTGTCTCTGCATTCTCGGCATAGGGGACTGTCTGTGACATCTGTTGTGAAAAGATGTTTGCTAAATAGTCCATGACCTGTTATGACACTGGTTACCATACTCAGTCGGACTTTCCCTAGTTGAAGGAGCGCCCTTGTGAGGTTTCCGTTGATGCCAGGCATGGCTTCTTTTGCCTGCTTGCATCCAGTCTGGTTCAGCCAGTGTTCTGTGTGTAGTTTCCCTGTACGTGCCAGCAGCATTAAGCGTACCTTACTAAACGGTATCGGAAGAATCGGTTCCGGACCAATCGCCCCCGCACTCGATCCTTGCCTGGCAAGCTCGTCCGCAGCATCGTTACCCCGGGATCCACTGTGTTCTTGATCCATTGTAGGGTGATCTTGTTATTGTGACATACCTCCATTAGTCGTTCGTGGCATTCGTGTATAAGTTTGGATGTAACTATATGGCTATTTAGAGCCATTAAGACTGCTCTACTGTCGGAGAGTATGCGGGTGAAGGATCCTACTACCTTCCTTGCAGTGATGGCAGCCGCCGCGTTTATGATGCCCATGCATTAAGCTTGGAATACCGAGTTATGGGTTCCTAGCGGAGTGGTGATTGACATGTTCAGGTCTTCTGAGAAGGTTCCAGAGCCCGATCCGCTATCTGTTTTGGACCCATCAGTGAAGATTCTCAGCTCCCGGGATTGAGTCCTTCATGATTGTCGTCCTCATATTTATAGCGTATTTTGTAGCTTTTGTTGAAGATAGCTTGTTTTTGAATCCGATCCGTGCCGACCTAAGCACTGGAAATTCGTCATACACCTTTTCAAGGCATGTTGTGTGAAGAGCTCCTGTGATGTTAGACCATATCTTAAGGGTTCGCAACCTTACCGCTGAGAGACTGGCCTCTTACAGTATGTGTAGGTGCAGCGGTGGCAGGTTTAGCATGGCCTCCATGGCTGCAGTCGGAGTAGACCTCGTGCAGCCAGTGGTGGCCGCGCATGCGAGCCTTTGGAGTCTTTGTAGCTTGTCTCGTACGTTGCCTACGTTTGTTCTTGGCCACCAAACCAGAGCACCGTAACAGAGTAAGGGGCGGATTACCGTCTTATAGAGCCAAAGGGTAATTTTCGGGTTGAGTCCCCACCTCTTCCACTTTTGTCTATAGTCTATAGAAAGTAGAGTAATGGGTTTTAATACTGATGATCTTGAAGAGTTTTAGTACTGATTTTGTAATCACATTATTTAGCCCTAAATATTGCTCCTCCAGATTTGTATTGCAAATAGGGTGCAAATAAAAAAGATACCTTCAATTAAGATACATACCAAATTTCAAGACTGTTCCAGAGATTTAGAGGTTTGTCCTAATCCGAATGTACTACCTAGTTGGTGTTTATTTGTTTTTAGTCGCAGTTTTTAAAGAATGTTCCACTGAAGTATTTTCTACTGACAAAGGTTTTGTCCAAACTTAATGATCACGCTACCGGTATATTAATGGTTTATAATTGTGTGCAGTATAGTGGGTTCAGCTCGACGGAAGGCGGTGGTCCACGACTGGTTTGGCGAGGGCGCGGGAGCGGGGCTGCAGGGAAAATTGGAAATCATCCAGCAGTCTGCTTATGACATCGCTAATCTGCAGCTGAAGCTGGACAACCTAGAAGATGTCCGAGACTACCAGATTCGTGAGGTATACCACCTAGGCTCAGGGGTTGCAATTAGGTTGCAGGGAACACTGGAAATCGCTAAGCAGTCTGCTTATGACATCGCCAATCTACAAGCTCAAGCTAGATGATCTGGAGGACGTGCGGGACTACCAGATACACGAGTTATATTATCAAGATCTCCATGGTCCCTCACAAGTAAGAGGTCTTTTAAGTTAAGCGAATGGAGATATAAAGGCGGGTTAAGTTTTTGGGACAATCACATGCCTATAGGGTTACACTTCACACAAATCCTCAATATACCATTTTAGGCAACCTTAGTTGGCGTGTAAGTAGATTCTTATAAAAGTCGCTCAAGCGACAAAAATCACCATTAGCCAATTAACGTTTGGACGTAAACACGAGCGCTTGTTGAACAACACACTGTACCTACTATCCTGCTTCTTTAGGCACAAGCCTCCAAGCCTGAATTAGTTAAATTATGTTTTATCCCTTTCTTACAAATACTTAAGTCAAAATTACCGATAAAGACAAACGGTTCATAGCTAATTCAGGCTTGTAATGCGTTTATGAATAATACCGTACATCTTTACTTAGCATAATCTCTGCTGTTGCAGGCCCCGGTAGAGAAGGAGCTGGAGTTCCCCTGTGAGACCAGCACGCTGCTCGAAGTTTACAACCCCTACAATGTCAGCAAATCCACGAGCCCACCGCCCGCAAAAGGTAATTCTAACTGCTATACTTAGTTAGGTCTACGGCGAACATAGAAAATTTGTTATCTTTCTCTTCATCAATCAAATATACAAGCGCGATAAACTGATCTGTAGGTACTTAATTGTCATTTGCCTGGCCATAACAGCCAAAGTTTGAGGATATTTGCCGGACTGAACTAAACCCTCTCGGTTCATATTTTCAGGATACGCTAGACCGGCCCGGGCCCGGGCCGACTCGTCTGACACGTCATTTTCTATGACGGCTGATCGGTGATCACGTGGTGCTTTCCATACAAAACGAAGTGCCGGAAGCTCCGACCCGGGCCCGGTCCGGTGCGCCGCTAATCTTCCAGCATATGCTGTGCCATTCGTTTAAAATGATCGAGCCATTAACGCGATTGTTTTCCTAAGTATATTTTTTGGAATGCTATTGAGACTATCCCTGTCCCTCAATCGCCTTTATATCGACGCGCGTACTTTTTGCGCATTATGGCAATAACATAAAAAATATTATTTATTATATTTGTATCTCCCTATTATTATTAGAAAGAAAGGCTTCATTACTTCACCGCAAGATCTACCTCTACACATATTTTTAGAACTCTATTCCAAGTATCAGCTATCCACAGCTATTTTAAATCTTTTGTTATTTTTCGTGACAAAATAAAACATTACGGTTATCTTCGTAACAGGCACGGTGGACGAGTACGCGGTCGGCGCATTAGGAGACAAGTTCGGTCTGCTGGAGCACCAGCGACGCACGCGCAGCGCCAACAACGACACGGTGTTGTCGCTGTTCGGCCAACAGAGCGTGCTCGGCCGCTCGCTGCTACTCGCGCGCGCTAAGGGCACGAGAAGGTTAGTCCAGACTATACAATTTATCCATTTTTACCCGGCTGTAATATCCAGGGTAATATGATTACCTATATGTCATTGTTATTTTATGTTTGAATGCAATTTTCCAAATTGAACTTTATAATTTAGCGAGGCGTAGTCTGTTAGAAAGAAGAAGAACTTACATGCAATTTACGTTAAGAGTCCTTATTCCTACAGACGAGCGTATTTTGTAAAATGCTTCCTTTTTCATTCAAGATTACGACGTAACTATTAGTATTTATTCAAAAACTGATAACGTACTTAAATAATCGTTTCCTAAGCTAGGGGCTCCAACAGTTCAAATTTTCATTTTCTCTTTTAAACCTCTTTTTTAATGAGGTTTTTTGGGAGTCTTTTCCAAATTTTGCAGTGAGATGTGGCGTTTCGGTTCTCAATTTTGCTATAAACAAGAATCATTTGGTACATGAATGACTACAATTTGATTCAACATATCTCGTACGAGGGGCTGGAATGATTAACAATCGAAGATTCATTTGAAAAAACTGATAAAATACCTTCCGAGTTTTCTTCATTTTTTTGGCGAAAACAGGGTTTTATTATATTTTATTTCCGCAAATTGTACGCATATTTTGCTTTAAAAATAATATTATAGCAAACTGTAACTTTATGTTAACCTATAAAAAAAAAAATCGTAACTATGGGACCTACATTGCCGTAAATTTATATTTTTTTTAAACACGTATAAATCACGCAGCAGCGACGCCCCGCTCTCAGTCCGCGCGGAGCGCGCTTAGAGGACGGACCTGTGCTCGATTGTCAGGCATTCGTTGCGATCGTAATCAGCTACGGAGTTCCGAGAAGTGCTATATACTGCGATTAGAAAATCTTAATAAAAGTTCATTTTTTACAGTATGCCTAACAGACTCGCTTATTGATGGATTTTCAGTGTTACTTTTTTTTTAATACTAAGTCGGTGGCAAACAAGCATACGGCCCGCATATGTACGCCTGCAACTCCAGAGGAGTTACATGCGCGTTGCCGACCCTAACCCCCTCCCACCCCTCGTTGAGCTCTGGCAACCTTACTCACCGGCAGGAACACAACACTATGAGTAAGGTCTAGTGTTATTTGGCTGCGATTTTCTGAAAAACGCATTTTCACTTGAAATTATGTTAGGGTTTGCATTATTATTTTTGACCCGGATGAAGTCCAAGTTCTCATGATGGAGTCAGGAGTTGGTCACCAGAACTCCTAATCTACTAATTATAATCCCATAGTGTTTGGGCTCAAAAGATTTGCCCTGACGAACACCATCGATCTAGATGAGGTCCAGGGTCTCATGATGGAGTCAGGAGTTGGTCACTAGAACTCCTAATCTACTCATTATAATTCCATCGTGTTTGGGCTCAACAGAGTTGCCCTGATGAGCACCTTCAATCTAGATGAGGTCCAGGGTCTCATGATGGAGTCAGGAGCTGGTCACCAGAACTCCTAATCTACTCATCATAACTCCATCGTGTTTGGGTTCAATAGAGTTGCCCTGACGAGCACCATCAATCTAGATGAGGTCCAGGGTCTCATGATGGAGTCAGGAGCTGGTCACCAGAACTCCTAATCTACTCATCATAACTCCATCGTGTTTGGGCTCAATAGATTTGCCCTGATGAACACCATCGATCTAGATGAGGCCCAGGGTCTCATGATGGAGTCAGGAGTTGGTCACCAGAACTCCTAAACTACTCATCATAACCTCATCGTGTTCGGGCTCTATAGATTTGCCCTGACGAGCATCATCAATCTAGATAAAGTCCAGGGTCTCATGATGGAGTCAGGAGTTGGTCACTAGAACTCCTAATCTACTCATTATAATTCCAACGTGTTTGGGCTCAAAAGATTTGCCCTGATGAGCACCATCGATCTAGATGAGGTCCAGGGTCTCATGATGGAGTCAGGAGTTGGTCACCAGAACTCCTACTCTACTCATCATAACTCCATCGTGTTTGGGCTTAATAGAGTTGCCCTGACGAGCACCTTCAATCTAGATGAGGTCCAGGGTCTCAAGATGGAGTCAGGAGCTGGTCACCAGAACTCCTAATCTACTCATCATAACTCCATCGTGTTTGGGTTCAATAGAGTTGCCCTGACGAGCACCATCAATCTAGATGAGGTCCAGGGTCTCATGATGGAGTCAGGAGCTGGTTACCAGAACTCCTAATCTACTCATCATAACTCCATCGTGTTTGGGCTCAATAGATTTGCCCTGATGAACACCATCGATCTAGATGAGGCCCAGGGTCTCATGATGGAGTCAGGAGTTGGTCACCAGAACTCCTAATCTACTCATCATAACCTCATCGTGTTCGGGCTCAATAGATTTGCCCTGACGAGCATCATCAATCTAGATAAAGTCCAGGGTCTCATGATGGAGTCAGGAGTTGGTCACTAGAACTCCTAATCTACTCATTATAATTCCAACGTGTTTGGGCTCAAAAGATTTGCCCTGATGAGAACCATCGATCTAGATGAGGTCCAGGGTCTCATGATGGAGTCAGGAGTTGGTCACCAGAACTCCTAATCTACTCATCATAACTCCATCGTGTTTGGGCTCAATAGATTTGCCCTGATGAACACCATCGATCTAGATGAGGTCCAGGGTCTCATGATGGAGTCAGGAGTTGGTCACCAGAACTCCTAAACTACTCATCATAACCTCATCGTGTTTGGGCTCAATAGATTTGCCCTGACGAGCATCATCAATCTAGATAAAGTCCAGGGTCTCATGATGGAGTCAGGAGTTGGTCACTAGAACTCCTAATCTACTCATTATAATTCCAACGTGTTTGGGCTCAAAAGATTTGCCCTGACGAGCACCATCGATCTAGATGAGGTCCAGGGTCTCATGATGGAGTCAGGAGTTGGTCACCAGAACTTCTAATCTACTCATCATAACTCCATCGTGTATGGGCTCAATAGAGTTGCCCTGACGAGCACCATCAATCTAGATCAGGTCCAGGGTCTCATGATGGACTCAGGAGTTGATCACCAGAACTCCTAGTCTATTCATCATAACTCCATCGTGTTTGGGCTCAAAAGATTTGCCCTGACGAGTACCATCGATCTAGATTAAGTCGAGGGTCTCATGATGGACTCAGTAGTTGGTCACCAGAACTCCTAATCTATTCATCATAATGGTAATTTGATGGTGCTTGTTGGAGTAAATCTATTGAGCCCAAAAACGATGGAGTTATAAATAGATTACGAGTTCTGGTGACCAACTCCTGACTCCATCATGAGACCCTGGACTTCATCTAGATCGATGGTACTCGTCAGGGCAAATCTTTTGAGCCCAAACACGATGGAATTATAATGAGTAGATTAGGAGTTCTAGTGACCAACTCCTGACTCCATCATGAGACCCTGAACATCATCTAGATTGATGGTGCTCGTGAGGGCAAATCTATTGAGCCCAAACACGATGGAGTTATGATGAGTAGATTAGGAATTATGGTGACCAACTCCTGACTCCATCATGAGACCCTGGACTTCATCTAGATCGATGGTACTCGTCAGGGCAAATCTTTTGAGCCCAAACACGATGGAATTATAATGAGTAGATTAGGAGTTCTAGTGACCAAGTCCTGACTCCATCATGAGACCCTGAACATCATCTAGATTGATGGTGCTCGTGAGGGCAAATCTATTGAGCCCAAACACGATGGAGTTATGATGAGTAGATTAGGAATTATGGTGACCAACTCCTGACTCCATCATGAGACCCTGGACTTCATCTAGATCGATGGTACTCGTCAGGGCAAATCTTTTGAGCCCAAACACGATGGAATTATAATGAGTAGATTAGGAGTTCTGGTGACCAACTCCTGACTCCATCATGAGACCCTGGACTTCATTTAGACCGATGGTACTCGTCAGGGCAAATCTATTGAGCTCGAATACGATGGAATTATAATGAGTAGATTAGGAGTTCTAGTGACCTACTCCTGACTCCATCATGAGACCCTGGACTTCATCTAGATTGATGGTGCTCATCAGGGTAAATCTATTGAGCCCAAACTCGATGGAGTTATGATGAGTAGATTAGGAGTTCTGGGGAGTTCTGGTGACCAACTCCTGACTCCGTCATGAGACCCTGGACCTCATCTAGATCGATGGTGTTCGTCAGGGCAAATCTTTTGAGCCCAAGCACGATGGAATTATAATGAGTAGATTTTAGGAGTTCTGGTGACCAACTCCTGACTCCATCATAAGAACCTGGATGGACTTCATTCGGGTCAAAAATAATAATACAAACCCTAACGTGATTTCAAATAACACTGAAACTCTATAGCACTAATGTGCGCAAACGATTGGCATCTTGACTACGCAGCATGGGTGCGTAGCCACCATGCCAATCGATACGACAACGAAACACTATCTGTCTCTCTCTCGTACTAATATGCACAAACGATTGGCATCTTGGCTGGGCAGCATGGGTGCGTAGCCAACATGCCAAACGTTTACGATACGACAAGGAAACACTATCTGTCTCTCTATCGCACTAATATGCGCAATCGATTGGCTTCTTGGCTAGGTATCATGGGTGCGTAGCCAACATGCCAATCGTTTACGATACGACAACGAAACACTACTCTCTCTCTATCGTACTAATATACGCAAACGATTGGTATTTTGGCTAGGCACTAAGCAAGTGTGTGGCCAACATGCCAATCGTTTACGATACGACAACGAAACACTATCTGTCTCTCTATCGCACTAATATACTTTATTTATACCTGCAGTCATTTAGTAACTTCTTCATTTTCCATTGGTGTGAAAGAGACAGAATAAAGAGCAAGGGTTATAGTACACTCTGTAGTCTGTACACTTAGTAGTAGTGTACATAAAAAAAAACACTACTGTGCATATACAATAAAATAAAGAGTGCCCATATGATATCACATATGACACTAAAATTAATGTTGCTTGAAATTATATTGAAAACTATCAAGATTATTCTAGTCTGCATTGAAACGCGCGTCGCGTTGCCGGCGCTCGCATACCGAGCGCCAACGCCATCTATCGAGCGTTATTTCGTGAAATCGGAGAACGCTCCAAGGATTAAGGGCTCTTAAATTGCCGACTGCTAATGTATACTGCATTCAAAAGTTTGAGATAAGTATACGCAATCTCTGAGCCTGTTTAAAGACGAAATTGTTAATCATGGTCATCTTAATTTTAAAATGCGATGTCAGTTAAATCTCGAACCTAGTACTTAAGTCCCAATATTTTTCATGCTTTTCTATTTCCATTATATACATTTTTTTCAGTTCAGCAAGTAAATGGATTTAGTGCACTATGTACATACATCAACATCAATATTTTAAGTACAGGAAAATTGCTAAGTAACAAATATATTTTTCAGGTGGGCGTGCGGTACAGTCCAACGTGGCTACAGTCCCTCCGAAGCCCGGGAACTTAGGGCCATTGCCTCCTTCCATCATCCCGGCGGCTTCGCGTGGGGCTACGTGCGCATGACGCAACTCGTGAGCAGCGATGGAGGCACCAGCGATACCGTACTTGAGCTCAAACTGCGGTACCCTGGCGACAAGGACCGAAACATGGTAAGCAAACGGTTATAAAATGTATACCATCAGCCGCAAAACTGCATGGCGACTTTATTAATGCAATAATTTTTCCATGCAATTCCTCAGCTTACTGTACTTTGCTGCTAAGGTCTCCAAGTTCGTCAACAGCGATGAAGGAAACAGTGAGTGACATTGTGCTCGAGCTCAAACTGCGGTTCTCAGGTGACAAGGACCATGCGCAAGACACCTCGTAAGAGCCAGTGTGGCACTGCGGAGGATATTACTTGTGGCCTGAGAGTTGCCACGCCGAATACTGTGATATAAAGATCCATTACGAGCTGAATGTTTTCCAGCTGCGATCGCGCAATGACGTGTTCTTCAGCTCGATCGTGGTGCGCGTGCCGCAGCCGCTGCTGGAAACCATCGCGAATCGCGGCGGTTCCGTGGGAAATGGAAATCCGAAATTAATTATACAATGAAAAGCTGAGCGTAAATGAACGCGAGTAAAATTAATGCACGCATTATTTTACACTTCATGTGTGTTGTACCTGATAGATACTTGATGACAAAACTTGGATGTAAAAATATGCTTGACAAAAACTTGACAGTTTCAAGATTGTGTATTGTTGTATTGCAGACACACGGTCACCGCTGGGAGGTGTGGGTGAACCCGGTGGGCGTGGACGCTGCGGTGGCGGTGGCTGGAACGCGCTGCGTGGCTGGAGGATATCGGTGGAACCCCTACTTCACTCAACTGGCTGACCCTCTTAACGTAAGTATCAGTTTCTAATTTAGCTCTTGCTAAAAGTCAGGAAATATTGCTGTCACGATGGGTAACTTTTGGTGAAACCTCCATTTCTTGTAGTTTGCTGATAATCCTTATCCCGTGAACTACCAGTATCGCTAACTATTTTACCTTAAAAGTACATAAGTAATTATTAAATATATGTACTTATAGTAGTTTTGCGTCATATGCCCTTTGGTGCAAAACTTTTTTTTTATGGGATTGGCGTGGTAGCTTACACAAATGCTTCTTTTATTCTACTTGACTCTTCTTTAATCACCATGCAAGCAGGATAGACTTTGTACGATGTCGAGAAGTCACTAGGAGCTTGCTAGGACACTCGGCATTTTAACAAACTATTATATTTTATCATATGATTCTTATGTACGGCTGTGAGACCTGGGCACTAACTCAAAAAGAGGAAAGTCAGCTCCTGATAGCGGGAAGAAAAGTGCTCAGGAAGATCCTGGGACCTGTCCGAAGTAACGACGGCTCCTGGAGGATCCGAAAAAATGCCGAGATCGAGGAGTTGGTGGCTGAGCCCAATATCATCGGCGTAACTAAATCCCACAGACTTCGCTGGCTCGGTCACCTACTCAGAATGGGGGAGAATCGCGCAGTCAAGGAAGCGTACTTGGGGCGACCAACCGGCCGTCGACCGATCGGGCGCCCCAGGTACCGCTGGTGTGATGTCGTGGAGGCGGACCTGCGCCAATTCATGGCAGGAAACCGCGCTGGATCGGCACAGGTGGCATTCTCTCGTTTCGGAGGCCAAGATTCTTTTTGGATCGCTGAGCCAAAGCAGTTAGTTAGTTAGTTAGTTATACAGGGTGACCTTAGCCATTGGACAAACCCTGAAATCCCACGTAGGGTTACTTCTCAGGAATGCTCTGACGTTAATATTTTTTTTATTAGAACAAAAGATAAAAAAAAATATTTTTCGAACAAAAGTTATTTGCAATAATCGACAACAAAAAGAAACACACTGTGTTAATATTTGGCAGTGTTTTTGACAATTTGTTCGAAATATTTGATAATGATGACATGTTTCAAAAGTCAGAAGCTTATTAGTGTCATAAATAAAAAAGATAATCAAAAAGGTCGAAGAAGGTTCCATATACTATTCTTTAAGGATATTACCTTAGGAGCTACTAACACATACAGGCTACTCCAAAGTAAAAAATGGTAATTTGTTAATTTCTTCGAAACCGCTACACCGGTTGTTATGATACTTTGTACACTGGTTCTAAATACCCTAACGCATATGTACATTAAGGCTTTGTCCAATGGCTAGGGACACACTGTATTTTATCATGTCTTGTAGAATTGATGATGACTCATGTTTTGCAGCACGATTTGTACGACGAAGAATGCGGCGCAGATAACCCGCTGCGCTGCGACGCGGGAGACCTTACTTCGCGTCTTGGCACTATCAGTAAGTTAAGGCTATAGCTAACAACTCACATCAAACCAGGTTCAGTATCAGGTTGTTCCGCATTTTACATTTTCTAAGACAAGTTGTAATGCGACGGGCTATTTTTATTTTATTTTATTTTATTTATTAAGGTCTACCAACAGTTATTACATCCAATACGTTTACATAACTCAAAAAAAGAAACATTCAGTGATGCATAACTAATTATAGGTAAACACAGCATGCAAAAGAAAAAACAATTTCTTACTTAACATAAAGTGAAAGTTACAGGTTAAATAACAAAAATAAATTAAACTTGTTTATACTATAGATTCAAATTCAATAATTTTCGGAACCTGAGCAATGAGTCAGAATGAATATCGCAGCAGTGGCTAAGTTTATTGTATAATCTACATAGTCGTGGAATGGGTGAATTAGCGCCTAAGACGGTTTTCCTAAATACCGGAGACAAAAGGTCTATTGTGTTCCTAGGATATCTATATGGGACTCTAAATCTAATTTTGCGCAAAAGTTGTGGACAATCTATATAATTATTTAAAAGTTTATATAAAAATTGAAGATCAAGCATGTCTCTTCGTTTATCAAGAGTATTAATTTGGAAGTGTTGTAATCTTACTGAATAAGATGTATATTTGCTAGCTAATGGTGTGCGACTAGATATATGCCAAAGAAATCGTTTCTGAATTCTCTCTATCCTGAGGCAATGAGTTGAATAATGAGGCCGCCATACCGTGCTACAATATTCCAAGATATTACGCACGAAACAGTTATAAAGAAGGATTTTGGTTTTTACTGTTCGAAAATGTTTACCGGTTCTTATAATAAAGCCTAGCATTTTAGAAGATTTCTTAATAATAGCATCGATGTGCGGTACAAAGGTCATCTTTTTGTCAAATATAACTCCCAGGTCTTTGATATGATCAACTTCGTTAAGATGTTCCCCAGCGATGTGGTAGGATGAATCTATATGGTTATAATTTCTAGTAAATTTTATATGTAAACATTCTTGATGTTCAACTGCATGGCGTTGTCAACGCACCATTGATTCACTCTGTTAAGGTCACTTTGCAACAGATCCACGTCACCAGGTGTGGTTATTCGCCTAGCAAACTTTAAATCGTCGGCATATAAAAACGGACAAGAATTCACAAAACAATTTTGTATATCGTTTATAAAGATATTAAATAGGATAGGACCAACGTGAGATCCCTGCGGAACTCCTGAACTAATGTCATGCACCTCAGAACGATGTCCATTAACTACAACATAGAAAGCTCTTTTATCCAAATATGATTTAAGCCAGGAGAGAAGAGATCCTGAGTATCCCAACGTGACAAGTTTATGATAAAGTACAGAATGAGAAACGCGATCAAAGGCTTTGCTATAACGCCCTAAGCAGGCGTTGAACTGCACGTTCTAATAAAACAAAGACTGTCGGTTAGTATTCATGGACTCCCTGTAAGTCCTGCAACGCTAATACTTTGTTTATTGATGCGAAAGCAAGAAGACAGAAACTAAAGCGGATATACATAGAGACAACTCTGGGCTGTTCGCTTTACTCCTGTAACATTACACTATTTTGAGGCTGGTGGTGTTGACTCTATCTATCACTACTTATTGCAGGTGTAGGAGCAGGACGGCAGGTGGTGACGGACGCAAATCTCCCGCTAGAAGGAGCAGCGCGGGCGCTGGGGCGGTCGCTGGTGGTGTTCGCGGCGGGGGGCGGGAGGGACCGGCTCGCCTGCGCCAACATCGAGGAAGACCACGACATCGTCAAATACGTGAACATTCTGAAGCCGCCGCGATTCGCTATGTCAGTTCAAAATAGAGCGAGAACGTTGTCCGTTTATTATGGGGAATATTCTCCGTATCCTATACAAAACTTTCTTATAGGACTTTTTCGAGAATGACATATGCACCTCTAGAACCTTAAAAAATCAGCGACAATTTTGTTGACATACATCACCAATGATTACATTCGCTGTTGGTTTTCAGAGGCCAGTTCCTGGCGGAGGTGCGGCGCGTGATGGGCGTGCCGCCGTGGCTGCTCTGGGCGGAGGCGCGGCGGTCCAAGCCCCTGCATAGCGGGGCTTGTCTCCAACTGCTGCTGCACTTCTCAGGGCCTAATGCAGCGCGTCTAGAACAGGACTTCACCAGGTAAAGAGTTACAAAGCTCGACGCAAAGCAGGTGGTGATGACGCTGCGGGCATCTGTATTTCACTACAAAAGAGACAGCTCTTACATTACTTCTAATAGAGCATCGTAACGCTTTATCTGAGTCATATTACTCTCCTAAATTTAGTGACTTTTGAGCAAAATCCTGCGTTTTCGGTTTTCTCTATTTACTAAAAATTATTTTATAGCACATAGGGAATGAGCTCCTGATCTTCCGGTATATTTCTTTCTACAAGAAAGATCGAACGAAGAACTTAAAATTCAGGGTAATAATTGTAAAAACTCTTAGCACTTACACTATTTGCATTTGCTTGCAGGTTACTAGCGACGGGTCGTCTGGACTCGCCCAGCATCTTCATCCCGGGGCACGTGGACTCCAAGCGGAAACGGACAACGTCATATAGACAGTGCGGCGTCGCTGATCCTACTGACAAACGTTCGTGGTTTCATTTTGTCTTACTTTCGTAGTCGTGATATCGGCTCACAAAAAGGTGGACTGACGATTAAAGTAAAAGTAACTGGCGAATTTGATGGTCAGCTTCGCTGAAATCCCTTCAATTCCACATTGATCCCATCATTGGAAATGATTTTTGTTAAATTGATTTCTCAAGTCATATAGACATAAACAACAAATATGAATTATGAATGTTTGAGGTAAATATCCGACCATAAAAACCATTTTATGTTGACGTGTCGTATCGTGGCCATGTTTGGGCTATTTAAATCTGTGCACACAATATAATATTTTTTTTTTTGTTGAATTTGAAAATTAATAACGCGAGAATATGGTAAAAGATTGAATGAGTTCTTCAATGGCTATTACGGCTGATAGGAAATGTCCGCCTGGCGCCTGGTGGGGCAGTATTATTGACTTTAAGGGCATTATTAACCTGTTTTAAAATAGTATTTTATGCAACAGTTGTATAAGAAGGGTCAAAAAAGGTGAGTGGCGTGAGTTACAATGTTCGCCTACGCCTTCGGAATACGCCACGAGCATTTTTTGACCTACTTATACAACGTTGCAAACAATACTTTTCCTACGAGTCAACAAAAATAAATCTTAATTTAGGTAAACAAAGCAAAAGTGTATAGCCAAGATACACGAGCATACCATAATACGCGCCCGGCCGGTCAGCGACACCTTCTCTTAACTCATGAGGCCCTAGCTGGTACTTGCTCTTTGGTAAATTTAATTTTTGGACAGTTTTTTCTCGATTTTGGCCACAGAAGCCTATGGAGACTAACAAGCAACGCTAAGCGGTCTTCGTAGTCTATGGGTGTTGCTATATTACGGGTGTCACATGCGTGTTTCTGACTTATGAAGCAATTGTTTCTACTATGTAATAGATTTGATTTTATTAGGTTGGTAGCCATTAATCGCAACAACGTTATAGCGATTTTAAAGCACAAGTGCTGTTATGATTATGAGGAACAGACAATTTAGACTTTTCTTGAAACCTTTTATGTATGTTCTTATATTCGTGTTAATAAATGTATCAATGACAGATAACAGTAGAGGAGTAGGAAAAGTAACTTAAATTGTTTTCGTTAAACTGTAGTGTACGTTTTGATGAATAGTCGTACGAATAAGATCAATTGATTGATTGTTTGCTTGGTGGTTGTTTGTTGCAGAGCGGCCGCTGTTCGCGCCTCGCCCGTCGCGCGCGCACGTGACGTCACGGCCCGCGCTCGCCGTCTGCTCCGTGCTGTTATTGTTTAACTTATTTATTTAATTATACTTTTAAACACTCATATTCCTTGTATTAATTTGAACCACCTCTGCCCGCGACTTTGCGGAAACATCGTTACCGTTAACCGCACCTCGTCTCTTTGTATGGTCACGTGTGAAAATATCGATACGAAAAAAGTGCCAAAAATATGTATACACGACTTTATTGCCCATATATTTTTGGCACTTTTTTCGTATCGATATTTGCAGACGTGACTGTACTAGGTACATTGCAAGTATTGCAACTCCTATTGCCCCCTCTTATACCATAAATTTCAAGATAAAAAGTATCTATCTAGATTCAAACATTATTGTACGTTCTGTAAGTTTGTTTATCTAAGTCGAATTTTCCACTCATTAATTCTAAGGTTAGCTAGAAGAGGTCCCTTATAGGGATAAGTTCGCCTTTGTACCCAAATTTGTGTAAATTCCATATGAATCTATATTTGTACAATATAGTGATTAAGATACACGACCAGCTAAAGATAAAAGATGACCAGCCCCCAAAAGATGAACATTTGGCTTTAAAATCGATATAATTAAATCGTGAATTACGAGTATTTTACGCACCTGAGGGTATTTTTTCTTAACGCGGCAACACTTTGCCGAGGTTAACATTCAAACTCCCAGACAACTGCTGTGCGTGTGGCTGAGAGCGGTCATCAAATGCGCGGTCCCCACCAAAATCACCATTTGTATGAAGATCTTAATAAGATTAGCGATTCAAAGTATAAGCTTATAATTGCGTATAAAATTGAATGATGTATCTACTTATATGATTCTACACAGAAAAGATTCTAGACTCATTCCTCTAACGTTTTCGTTATCAAGAATTGCATATTTTATCTTATTTTATTAAAATATTTGCATTTCAAGTTATGGTTCCAATATTGTATGCTTAAGCCAATAGATGAACGGCGGTCAACTTTTGGGCAAGGGCTTGTTTTTTCAAATGCTTGTATAAAATCTAATAGAAAAGGTAGACGCATAATCGATGTTTTAAATTGACTGCTGGCTAGTCCTTGATTTTTTTGACCAAAAGATTATATTATTAATTTCTCTTATATGTGCATAAAAATATTGCCGATTTTAAGAAAAATTGTGACATTCATAATATTAATACTAGAAATAAACATAAGCTCGCCGTGCCCTTCACTCGGCTCCATAAAATTAAAAAATCATTCATGGGTAATTGTGTGAGATTTTATAATAAACTTCCAAACCATATTACTGAGTTACCAATTAATAAATTTAAGAACCATGTAAAGCGTAAACTTATTTCTAAAGCTTATTATACCACACAAGACTACATGAATGATAAAACAACGTGGGATTAATTGTGATTCGAAATGATTAATTATTTATTATATTTGAATAATGATGATGAAATGGATATTCCAATGCATGTATTTCCTTTGTTGTTTTTATTATATTTGTTTGACATTTAGAATTTATTCTAGAAACAATCTAGACTAGTATTTTTTATACATTTTTTTTGTATGACTGTATTTTGTGAAAGTTTTAGTATTAAATTTGATCTATGAATTATATTCATTAGTATTATATATGGAATAATATTTACAACATCAATAAATTGCTCTGATAATTAGATTAAGATAATTATATGTAATACTGTCTTACTATTCATAAGTGCTTGTTGCTAGGCCTACATGAATAAAGTATATTTGAATTGAATTGAATTGAATTATTTAACCCAGTTATTTCGAGGTTTATTTTGGTATGGGCTGTTTAACTAAAAATCTTATCTCCAAAAGATGAACTATGATAATATACTAGTTCATCTTTTAGGCTCAATTGCAATATATGAATTTCACATTAATTTTGTTAGTTCATTTCTTCAATACCCAAATCCAAAACTTGAACCAAGTAATTTGAACGTTCATGTTTTGGGTAGCATTTTCAACACTGAACAAGTATAATTGTAAAAATAGTAAATTTTATATCTTTAATCTGTAGCTTAATTACTTTTTTATATTAGTTACAATAACAAAGGAGGGTGGTCAGATTGGCCTATTGACCAATAAGGACAAGCGATATTGGATAGCTTATTTAAAATTCTAAAACTTTTAATATGGCAGGTAATCCCAAATCTATGTGTGAAAAAAGTTATCGCTGCATAAAAATGTTTAATGATATGAAACGTTACTATGTACCTTTTTTGATACTAAGTTCCTATATCGCTTTAGACTGTGAAGGTTTTCTTACTGTCGATGATTTTGATTTTGTCTGGTTTGCACCTGATCTCCCAGCCGGGATCTATGACCTGCTTCGAGGGTTTAACAGGTGTCTCACTCTCAGCTGTCATTGGTTTGTCTTTAGAGGGCCCAGCTGTCGAAGGCTCCTTCGTCTCCGTTTCAGCCACCTGGGCTGGGGTTCTGGTAGGTACCCCGGCTTTCAGTGGCCGTTCTAGCTTCGATGGCTCCTCCACGGCCATGCCACTCCCTATCTGTTTCTCCCTCCTTTTATTATATTATATAGAAAAATCTTCGCTGGTCTCAGGTTTTGTCGAGCTGGTGCAGGTGGTGGTATGGTCAGGTGTGATAAATAAGAGTGGACTGTAGTATAGACGCTGGTTTACTTCCAAAATTACAAAAATACAAAAAGTGGCAAAGTTAATAGTCGTTGGGGAATCGGATAACAACCGTAAGTTTTAAAAGCTCTGTAAACTGTCAAAGTTTTTAATGTACAACTGCCATATTAAAATTTGAACAGAGATTTGAAACATTATTGAATTTATACATTTGAATGAATATTTTAATTACAAAATATGCAAACTGAATATAGTTAACCATGAGATTATTTGATAACATGAAATTAAAATTATATAAAAATTTACAAAGATGATTTTTATTACACTCCGTAATTAGTTGCGTTACAACGAACAAGGATCAAAAATGGGTGCATTTTTGAACGTTTCGCAACAGTTGCCATTCAGTTCCCACGAGTAACTAGGGATATAAAAGGTCCATTCCACGCAGAGCCCCGCTTGCGTAGACAAGGCTATATACAACGGGTTTCGCCCGGTACCCGAGGCCTATCGTTCGCGACTGAGCTCCCTCTCAGCCTTGCATCCATCTGCATGATGAGTCACACCTTGGATTAGGGTTTTTGGGGTCGAGGTTGTCTCCTCCAAGAAAGGGGGGATATTTATAAGAGGATCAAGATGGGAAGGGGGGTTGGGAGGGTTGGTCTAGGTAAGGTTTATTAGGAAGATTGGGGGTATAAAGGGGGAAGGGATAAATGGGTCGTTTTCATGGCCCTCTTCCTCCGAGCTTACCCACGCAGGACAACTTTCCGCTGAATCGACTTTGGTTCCTTGACGTCGTCTCCCATCATCCGGTCCGAGAACAAGTCTCCTACCGAATTCCAGAAGAGTAACGTCTGGTTCCCTAGTCGATTCGTCATAAATATGTCCACGTGAGGCGGCGGCTGAAAGAGTGCCATGCTAAGACCAACTTAAACCCTATATATATCAGTAAAAAAATTCTTATTGAGGGGATGTTTTTATTTTGCCATAACTTGTTTCACACAGCGATTTAAGATTTCCCGCCATACAAAAAGTTTTAGAATATGAAAAAACCTTTTAAATGACACATATGGCTTGTCATTATTGGTTTTTAGGCCAGAGTCCATATGAATCTGGGCATCCTCCTTTAAAATCGTTAAAATTTATTTGAGGATCATATTTTCCTCTTAGAGCAAAATTCCACCTAGGGCATTGTTTTTCTAAGGAACACAGGTGCTAATTTCGAAAATTTTAAATATAGTGAAAAAATATTAATTGAGCTCGGATGAGCAAGAGCCTATGGTAAGTGACTAAATATCCATCAGGTATGACACCTTTTTTCTTGTGGCACAAATAATCCTCTCTCTGGCACAAAGAATTTAAACGGAGATTTTATAGACCACTTTTTTCGCTGCCGATTATAATTGCTCAGTGGGCAGAATTTAGCAAAAGAGGCAAAGGTACACTCTATCTGTTGTTCATCTATTGACATCATGTCGTTCAATATTAAGGTACTTGATTTTAGTTATATACTGGGTCATCTTTTGGGGTCAAAACGTTCAGAGATAGGGCACCGTGTTCATCTTCTGGGCAAATTGCCTTATTTTATCATATAATATTTTTTACAAAAATACTGAATTTAATATGAGCATTTGGAATAATTAATTCTAATCTAGATTATATGCTGAATCATATAAAAAAATCAAAGTTGTTAAAAATAAGTTACAACATATGTAAAAAATAATAAAATAAAGTTGGGGTAGTCGCTTAACTGTTTATCTTTTAGTGATTTCACCCTACTACTAATACTACTACTGAGACAAACAGAAGACAAGACGAAGAAGAGAGGTCATTCTCCTTGAGATTGAACCTTTCCTACAGGCTGACGCAACTAGGAACAAAATAAGTTTTGTATGGAACTTGTTTCGCAAATCTTTGCCAACGAAGAAAAATAAAACGTCAGTGCTATTTATTCTGTCAAGTTTACATCAAGTCAACTGTCAGCCTAATTGTTTTGTTAGTTAGGAAGGCTTCAATGTTTTGTTCGGGTATTTCGTGCAATTTCTTTATTATTTAGTGAAAATATCGAAAATAGTGAACCGTGATCAGAGTAAAGAACGAGTTTGTTACAACGCCACCGAGAAAACGGTTTACTAAGTGTGAAATATGTGGCAAGCGAGCCACTCGAGAAAATCACGAAAAAAGGGATTTTATGGCGAAATTTCCCTAGGATAAAGACCGGTAGGTATTGCTTTAGATACTTTTGACCTTATTTTGGTGCAGCAGGCTTTAAACACATCGAAAATTTGATATTTTATATTATTTTTAGTTGTGAACTAGGGATGTACTAAAACTATCGATAATTGTATGTTTATTTGTATATCAGTGTAAGTAATTAAATAAAATATGTGAAATTTCCTGAGAACTTGCATGCAATATGACACAAAATTAATTCGTCGAAGATTTTCAGTGGAAAATTATTGGTCATTATTTAACATATTTGATTTGATTTATAGATGCATATTAGCGCTAAATAATCAGTTGATCATCTCATTAGCAAACACTTGGAATATAAACTGTACATAACCAAGGCTGTATGTTTTCAGATGCAGGCAGTGGGTTAAATTTGTTGGGAACGAAGACCTGATACATCTTCCCATAGAAAAGTTACATTTATTGAAACATGTATCTGCAGATCATTTTGAAAATAGTGCTTTTAATAAAAAAAAATTGAGAAAAAAGTGAAGGATTTTACAAGTACAATCTGAGTGTAATGAGGTATTCTAAAATAGAATCCTAGCGTAGTGAGGGATTCAAGTGTTAACGCCTATGGGTGGTATTCCACCTATGCAATTTCTTTGTCCAATGTGTATTGCGTCTCACATTTTGATTACTGACAGAGTGAGACGCAATGACATTGGACCAAGAAATTGGATAGGTGGAATACCACCCTAAGGTGGAAATATTTTTGCTACCACGTGATAAATTTACATACTGCTTTTCACATCACCTATGAGGAAATTATTATGGTACAAATAAGTAAACAAATAAATAAATTTAATTGATGGTAATTAAATTAAATAATTTTACCTAAGAAGTATGCAAAAAGAGGAAAAAAGTGATCCCTCTTAGTAGGGAAAAAAAGTGCTACTTTGATCCTTCCTAGTGGTGAAGAACAACAAGGTGTTCTAAAAAAAATCGAGTCCACATTAAGCTCGACCACGTATTAGTCCACTCAGAACTATCCACTATATAAAATACAACTTAAATGTGGACTCGATCCTAACTTGATTTCGACTACAAAATTTGTAGACAAGAGTCTATATTTCAACCCTCCCCATTTTATCGATATCGATAAGAAACGCAAGCGTGTAGCGTACTACACTATTTAAATTGCTTATGTTGGTACTATGGTTCTTTGACAGTTCTTTGTCGTACATTTTGGTAATGATTTGCGAAACAAAGGGATTCCACTCGCTAGTATGGAAGTCCCGTCTCTTAAAACGTAGTGATTATATGCTCTTTGCTTTCCTACACCAACTTATGCCACTGTTTGGCCCTATAGTAGATAATGTCTTGGCCAAAATATAAAACAAATATATCCGAGAAGAGCGGAAACCCCGTAGTCTCATATTAATTAATGTTAATGGTCTGTTTCCATGTAACTAGGCTTAGGCCAGTATGCATACACGTCTTATTGATAGAATTAGCAACGTTAAAAACTGTGGATATATATATTACCTACTTCGTACCATGTAATACATGCCACGGGGCTAGCAATAAATCAATAACTGCAAGGTCGCCCGGGACCCGAAAGTGCGTAGGGGTGATGCACCCCGCGCCCTGCACGTCGCTTCGCCCGCCCTGCACCTCGCCCCGTCCGCCCTGAACCTAGTCCGCCCGCCCTGCAGTTTCAATTCCGGGAATCAGTGCCGCAGAGCGGCGTCATAGTTTAAAATTAGAACCAGTATTATATTATTGCACACAATATAAAATACAAGTCATTCTTAAGCAATGCATGTTGTTGAACTTTCCCCTAACTTTATAGTTCAGAGCAGTAATTTATTATTGTAATTTAGCAGTCATTCCTATACACAACAGTACGTTGTGTATTTGTGTAGTTAAAAAAAAGTAATCAGATGCAAATTTTGCTGCTCCTTATGTTAGCTGGTAGAATAGACTTTTAAATGATTATTTTGAATGTTTTTTTTTAATTACGTTTATTTGGATTTGATTACTTCGTTTTTTTTTGTATTTCATAGTTAGTATTTTCCTCGCGTTGTAGTAAAAAAAATTGTGTTTCAGTCGGAGGCACAATTTGTTTAACCCTCGTGCGTTGAAAGTTGAAACCCTCGCAACGCTCCACTCCACTTCTGTAACCACTCGCTACGCTAGTGGTTATATTTTGGAATCTTTCGCTTGCTCGGTTACCAATATTAGCACGAGCGCTTAAACGACAACTTTGCCCCCCAGTAAAAGAAATAACTATTGTTACTCACATATTAAATACGTTACAGATTAAATACGTTACGTACAATCTAATAAGTACTTAAATGAAGCAAAAATTTCTTTTACGGAATTTTAAAACCACATTGGGACATCAGTGATAAAAAATCTAAAACTATGAAAGATACGGTCATATTATTAGGAGCCTCGAGGACTATTTCAGAAATAATAAAACTGCATAAAAATATATTTAAATACTTATTCTTCAACTTCATACTCAAACTAAGCATGGCCTTATATAACGAGCCCTCAGTCGTTGTATGTTTAAGCTACACTAGTTTAGAAGTCTGCTGGGTATACAGGTACCTACTGGACGTGAGACGACTCACAGGACACGTGTACCTATCGTGCCCTTCCATGCAGCATGCAGTATTCATTCTAGAAATCAGTTCCCAGGGTTTTCTAGGTCTAAAGTAAATGCTAGCATGGGACAATGGCATGCACTCCGTGCGCAGACTCCCGCCCGCTCTTCATACCGACCTGTAGTTGGAGTCAGTGCTTCATTCAGTCATTCCGGGATTAGTGCTGCAAGGTGGTGTGCGAGGGAATAGGGTGAGATGCACTTCATGCACTACCTGCGCAACAGGCGCGCCGCTCCTGCCGCCCGTCCTACACATTCCCTCCCCGCGCCCTGCAGATACTTCTTGGAATATGTACCGCAGGGGCTCACAGTTTGGATACAGGAGGTCTAAGCAATTGTTCTTTACCGTTACATGGACGCCAACTTCTGTGTATTATACATAGGTACTCGAACATTTAGACCCTATTATGGGTTAAATTAATTTTTAACTTACAACAAATAATTATGATTTTACTCTACACTGTTATGTGCTCATAATATGTGAATACAGCAAGTGATGTGAAATAGTACATTTCGATGCTAGTGTGGAAAGTATGTCATTACTTCACGAGTACCGTGATATCTTGCCACGAGCCGGTAGGCAGGCTCGGGACGAGTGAAGAATGACATTTCCGCACGTGTAGGTTTTTATGTTCATACGACTTTTAAAAGAAACTACGTAAAGTAGCACTTTTTGAGCAACTGTATTAAAAAAATATTGATGCCCAGCTCTGGCCGAGTCTGGGTGTACGTGCGTGGGACGAGAGTGCCAGGAACAGGGTGGCATGCACCCAGTGCACTACATTTGCGCAGCTTCCCGTCCGCTCTTCGCCTCACGCCGCCCTTCAGTTTCAATAATCAGTGCCGCCGGGCGCCGTCACAGTGTACACATGCCAGGCAGTTATCCGACGTTGTCAGCGTCATGGAACTTATGAGAGTTAGCTAGAGGTCAGATTAAAGGATGACTCAAGCTAGACTAGGCCGGGGCCGGGCCGGAGCGTCCGGCGCTTGTAAGCCTTTTACTTTGTTTGAGTTAAATGTCAACACTCAACAGTTACGCTGATCATAATGAAATAAAAATCATCTATTTCAGAATAAAGACAGAAATAACTAAAACTAAAAACTAAACAGTGACAGCATGCAGTCTCTGCCAATGATTGAGCATGGGGCCATTTTCGCGTTCCATAAACCCTCTCAGAATGCTGTTGGGGCTGCCGCGCAGGCGATGCATCAGTGAGGCGCACCTCTTGCGCATTATCGCCGCAAAGCTGTCAATTTGTGCATCCGTAAACATACCAGAGGCACTGCAAAATCGCGGCAACCCCATCAACACCTGAAACGCGTTATTATATTGGACACGTAGGCCGTTGTATGCCTTCTGCGTATAGTTAGTCCACAGCCTTAATACAGCTTATGATTTTTATATACCTCGGTGGAACGAGGGGAACAGGACGCAGGGTAGTGATAGCGACCGAGTGGAGAAGGTCGGAGGGGCGGAGGGAGCAACAATGAAGAGGAGCGCAGGTTGCGGGAGGCAGGGTAATGATGCCGACGGCGACGGCGAGGCAAGGCTCCGCGGAGATTGCGGGGGCGGCTTTGCTTGCAGGACGCGTCATGTTTTATTTTTAGTTTATTTATCTCTCAATACAATGTTCAAAGATAATGCAAAAGGATACATAAGCAATTACTTATCGTATAGTGATCGTCGGATACAATGTGAAATTTAATATTATTACAATGGTATATAAAATCTATCATATAATATTTGCCATATCAAAATGTCAAAAATAATTAATAGGAATAAAAAACTGAAATTAAACCATGATACTACAGAGTATCTATCAATGAATAAGTTAAATATGATATTCAAACAATGATGTCAAGTAGAAAATAAAATAAAGAATGTCAACTGAAAACAAAAACCTTAAAATAAATCACAATAACAATATACATTGGAAATTACAATATATACAATACAATATATAATTACAATATATTAGAAATTACATGTATATGTGCATTGATTTATTGGTTGAAGTACATTACAGACCTTCCCTCGTCCTTTGTTACTCACGAAATCACGAATTTCTGTGTTCTCCTCGCGTCACGAAGTTATAACCTACACTTTTTACTTTACTCTCATTCATTCTTTATTTTAAAATTATGGCTTCAGTCCAGTGGGAGTGGGACTATTGCGCCAGTATCAAGGTATTACGAGCTTTAAATACGATTAACTCTACACGATAGTCAAAATATGTGGCTTGGCCGTTTGGTTACAATGCACTAATGTAGGAACTTATAAAAACTTATAAATTGTGACACTTTTAAACTTCTTTGTTGCGGTTATTTTATACATATAGCGTAATCAAACTAGTTTTCATAGAACAATATGACGTGACGACAAGGAATGTTGTATGTTAATGTTATTTTTACCTATGTATTACTAATGTAGGAACCTATAATGAACTGTGTTTTTTTTTACCTTACGCCCATGTGACACTGGCGAAACGGCCAAGCCACATATTTTGTACTAACGTGTAGAGTTTGTGAAGTTAGGGCCAGTAGAGTTAGAAGCTTGGTTCTAAAAGAGATCTGATAACTTTTGGACAGTCCGAGCCATATGGTTTCGTCTTGGCAACATTTTACATGAAAATGTTTTTGCTGGGATTTCACTTCTTTTTGTAAGTTGCTTATGACAATCTTCTATCCCCTAATTTAAAGGGTGAGGGGTGATTTACTAAAAATCCTGAACTAAGTATTTTATTATTTATAACAAGGAGTACATTTTCAGACCTCTAGCATGAACATGCAAATCAGGTGGTCCTATGTTCGAGTATCGGAAAAGACCGTTACTTGTGTGTGATGAGCTGTGATATTTGTTATGGACATAGATAAATAATTACGACCGTTTCCAATGTATTTAGGTATCTATTTATTTACCACCTACACTTCCTTAGTAAGGAATACTTTAGAATACTGTTCAAGTGTATGGAATCCTCAGTATAAATGCCACGAAGATAGAAAAAAAATAATTAAGAAACAATTTCTATTTTTCTTATCCATAAATCAAAAGAAACTCCGTTCTCTTCCGACATACGAGGATCGACTAATTTTTTTCAAATTATCTCCCTTAGTGAAGCGCCGGTGGATTGCAGATCAACTCTTGCTACACAAAATATTAAACGGAATCATTGAATCTTCCGAACTTATAGGTAAAATAAGATTTTCCGTGCCAAGGCCAAACTCTCGTAGAATTAACTTCTGACCTTTCGCTCTTAAAACTATAATAAATAAAATAAATAATAAATATTATAGGACATTATTACACAAATTGACTAAGGCCCACAGTAAGCTCAATAAGGCTTGTGTTGAGGGTACTTAGACAACGATATATATAATATATAAATATTTATAAATACTTAAATACATAGAAAACAGCCATGACTCAGGAACAAATATCCGTGCTCATCACACGAATAAATGCCCAAACCAGGATTTGAACCCAGGACCATCGGCTTCATAGGCGGGATCACTACCCACTAGGCCAGACCGGTCGTCGAAACTTACCGAACCAACCTCGGATCTCACGGCACCATACCTAGAATATGTAGGGAACATAACAAGTCATTTAAAGCCTCCCGAGTCGACATATTATCTTTAAGTCAAAGTAGTTATAAGAATTATTTGTAAAAAAATGCTATAGTATAAAAACACTACCTGCATGTAAACGAAGTACTAAATTTAACGATAAGTATTTCATTTTACTTTATACTTTAGGTCTTAATTGATTAAATATATAATCAAGCATTAACGCACCTATAATTGGATGGACACTTACTCATGTATTTTTGGGGTTTTATCTGTATTTTTTGTAGTGTTGTATCTGTTGGTAAACCTTGAATAAATAAATAAAAAATACATATACCGTCGTCTCATATCCACAATACATATCTTACAATTAATTGTTACAGGTTAATTTGTCTCATATTTTTGGATTCCATTTCATTAGGTCCATAATTATTAGGCCGGCCAGTTCCTTTTGATTGTGTAGCTCTACCTGATATAACAATAATAATCAATAATGCAATACGAATGTGATTGTTTCAATGAAGTTATTATCGTATAGATAGATAGATAGATAGATTTTATTTGGTATTAATCATACACTGTCACATTAGGTACAATTTAGGCACAATTAATTTCAAAATTATTATAAATTAAAATACATGTCAACTAATTATTCCAATTCGCGTAAATATTAATGATAACGATTTTAAAATTCTAATGTATTAGGAAAATAATAAAATATAATTCAAATTAACTATTTACAATTAGGCACCATATAAATAATCACAATTACATTAGAATAAAAACATTTATCAGAATAAACTATAAAAGAACATGTTTGATATGGTAACGGGGATTTGGACGGAATTCATTCATCCAGGAACTCATTTACCGAATAGTAGGCCTTCATTATGCAATAATTCTTAAGTTTAGAAACAAAAGCAGAATCTGGGTCAACGGTTCTGATTGGCTCGGGTATTTTATTATAAATCTTAGCACCCATTACACCAAGAGACTTACCAGTTTTTATAAGCCTATGTGCAGGGACAGCCAGCGCCGGCTTTTTCCTTTATACATTTGGACAAGTGAACACTCTTACGTAAACAAAATGAAATGTGCAGATGTTGACGTATATCTGTAGCTACTTACTGCAGTTGTGTTCTATTGATACACAGGACTATTTTTAACCAAAAATGTATAATAGTATTTGTGATGTGATTATTGTGATTAAGTTTGAAATCACTTCTGATGAAAAATATTCTTAATTCCTTATCTATGGTCGCGACCTCAAGATGGCGGGCGGCGCGACGCATGCGCGGTGGCGGCGCAGCGATCGATCGCGCGACTCACCCAGAGAGCAAGCACCCAGTCAAGTGAACTGGAACGCGATGTGGTGCTTAGTGCTCGTGTTATCCCTAGCCGGGCATAGCCTGGCTAATCTTGAAGGCCCTTTCCTCTTCTTCGGGCCGCAATCGCTGGAGCAGTACCGTCGGCCAGCGCTCCAAGCGCTCACGCAAGATGAGTTGACTCGCTTGTACGCGCAGCAGCCGTGTGTGGTGGTGTTCAACAGCCAGGACGGCGGCGGCGCGAGGGCCGAGCTGCCGAGACTTAGGACTGCGTTGAGACACCGCCCTGTGTTGGCACTGCCGCAGGCCTTCCTTGACGTGCATCCCGACTATGTTAGCAACGAAACCCAGGTAAGGGGTGGCAGCATGACCTACACAATAAGGCTTTCTCTCCCGCGACACTTATATAGGTATAAATAAACTTGTTAGATCCTCATTGAAAAGTGTGATGATAATCTTAAACCTGTTATGTAACAGTGGCCTATATCTAGCTGTCAGTTTGACAGTTATAGCGGTCGCATATAGTTGTTTGTAAACACTGTAACTGTATCTACCAATCGATGTTTTCATTAGGTACTGGCAGGGTATAGGTACTAAGTAACAAATAAAAAAAACATTTTTTTTACGATTTATCCATTGTATTCGAAATTAGGATAAAATTACCTAACAGCTGCAGAAAGAGGTGACCCCCCCCCCCCCCCTGCCCAGACTGATTGTATGCAGGGGGGCTACCTCTCTCTGCATCTGGCTTACATGACGATACAACTGTGAAAAGTGCGAGTGGCGACAAATTAAAACACGAACGAAGTTTTGGAGTGTGTTTTAAATCGACATGAGTTTTGCGAATTACTTATTTGCACGTGTACCTATCGTACAACGTTTTACAGTACATATGGCCCTTAACATTTTACGGCATAGGCCGAGTCGTATGGTTTCGTCTTGGCAACATTTTTCATGAAAATGTTTTTGGTGGGATTTCAGTTCAAAGTTTTAGAAATTTTGTTGTTGTTTGTGTACTAATACTAGCTTACATACCAAATTTCAACTTTCTAGGACTTTTGATGATTATCAAGTGAACGAGTGAGTCGGCGACGAAATCGGGGTTTTTTTAGATATCAATCAAATCTAACGTATTATATTATTATTACTTTGAATTACACTAAACTATATAACTACTTATACTAAAATTAAAAAGGCATAATTTAAACTCTTAATATAAGTTCTGTTTTAAATAACTTTAAATCGTTAGTTGTTAAGTATATTTATAATCGGTGAAATAGGAAAATTAGAGCAACTTTTATTGTTAGCAACTAGCGAGAATTCCGTTCATATAATTCAATAATCTTTCACAGTATAAGATCAAAATATTTATCTTTAAAGTAATCTCTAACTGCGGTATTTAGGAACATGTTCCAATGTGGTTGTTCAGAGTGGAGCCATTATTTGGATGGGCTCAGCCCGCGTAGCCAACGTGCATATCGTTCCCGCTCCGTGGCGAACGAAACGCAACTGTCATAGTCGCACTAATATGGAAGAGTGATAGAGAGAGATGACTACGCTACGCTACGGAGCGTTAACGATTGTAACGTTGGCTACGCGGCCAACTACGACTAGTTGCAGACATGGCAGAATTGGCCGTGTTAAATGCGCACTAAAAGAATTTCATTTCTTGTTGTTGTTAAACTTTAGGCTGAACTATCATATTTAGAGGTCAATTCGTCAAAATGAGGTAATTGTGTAATGATTCTCTCGTGCGCCTCAAATGTAGGATTCAAATACGTACAAATAACACAAAATGTAAAAAAACCGGTCAAGTGCGAGTCGGACTCGCGCACGAAGGGTTCCGTACCATTATTGATAAAAACTGCAAAAAAATATATGGAAATTTCAACTGTCTAGCTATCACGGTTCATGATAGATACAGCCTGGCGACAGACGGACGGACGGACGGACGGACAGCGAAGTTTCAGTAATAGGGTCCCGTATGACCCTTTGGGTACGGAACCCTAAAAAATGAAGTAAAAATACTTTTCAAACTATAGACACGTTAAGTAGGTACTACTCTGGATAAAGTTCAAAGCAGACATGGTGGCTTACATAAATTTGCACAATTTATCAGCAAATATGTCCGCCTCCGGGACCTGCGTTCAGCACGTTATTATTATTATGAGATAAATAGCTCATGGCATGCAATATCGGATGGTTTCCAGTTCCGGAACAGATTTATTGGGTTCCATTTCCGGAATTCCGGAACCAGTTTCGGAATTAGGCTTCATTCTATTTTTATTCGATCGTTTAGTAAAAAAACAACAAAATATCTTAAATTCTCATACTTTATGTTTATTAAAGGAAGTACTTAAGTAATACGTCATTTCATACATATTTAAATATTTCATTTGAAGTACATTTCATGCAGAAATGTCAACAAATGAGTTGTGCCGTCTTTTCACCTCCTATTTAAGCCCGAGACATGTCAAACGCCTATTTCTATGATTTAAGAAACTTATTAGTATTGTAACTTTTATTCGATCGGCATCCGATATATCCTAGGTTTTACCGTACTTCGGGCTTTTACAGTAACATATATATGATACGGCGTATTTATTTGGGGAACCTGCGGTGGCTAGTTAGCCCTTCGATGCCTAATTGGACGACCGGTCTGACCGGTAGTGACCCTGCCTATGAAGCAGATAGTCCCGGGTTCGAATCTTGGTAAGGCATTTATTTGTAAGATGAACGCAGATATTTGTTCCTGAGTCATGGGTGTTTTATATGTATTAATAAAAAAATAAAAAAAAGCCTTTTATTTCTCGCAGGTGCTTAATTAACAATTATAATTAGTGAAAGCAATACACCTAATTTCTATGTAAGAATGTAATTATCTATGTACGTATGTATATCGTCACCTAGTACCTATAGTACAAGCTTTGCTTAGTTTGGGGCTAGGTCGATCAACCAACAATTGTTGAATATAACAACGGCCTTTGTTCGATGTTCGAATCCTTGATAGACATCGCGCCGAGGTCTAACAGTTAAATCAAGCTTCCAGCCCAGTCGAAATCCCAGAAGCTATATTTAGGTCCAAAGGGAGGCTGCACACCCCCACTGCACTGCCGACCTGTTGGACGCCGATCGATGCAGCTTCCCCCCTCCATTTCCCTTTCCCTGCAACGCCTACTTGTTGCAGTGGAAAGGGTCGGTCGGTGAAACCCCCCACCCCCCTCTCACTGCACAGCCGACCTGTTGAATATGCCGATCGATGCAGCCGATATTACTCCCACGAGACTCCCAAACGCTCCTGATTCTAGCTCTAGGGTAGGGGGAAGGAGGGTCTGGGGTATAAATTGCATCTGCTAGCTCGCATCCCTGTCAGTCGAGGTTAATCCGTTCAACACCTCTGGATCTTCGCCTGGCCATGCCATGGTCAGTAATTTGTCGTAATACTACTGTATATCCTTTGTGTTTTGTTGTGGTGCGTTGTGTGACTTGTGTTTGTGTGCAGGTCCTTACGCTCCAGGGGCCGTGGTCGGAGCGCGATGCGCAGATGACGGAGACCTTCGCCCGTCTCCAGGATATCTACGGAGATGGGCAAGTTCTTGGAATCCTTGGTGGGTACTTCCAAGCTTAAATTTTTCTTTGACACCGGTTTGAGAAAAAATCAGTCTCGATCCTTAAGATTTCTCTAAATAAATTACTAAGTATATTTCTGTGGAAAAACCCTGTTCCAATATCTGATTTTACATTTTCTTTGATTTAATGTCAGTAAAGAAGTGGTTTGTTTCAGGCAACTCTGTGTCCCAGAGTGGTCCGTCGGACTACGGCGAGGAGTGGCGTGCCAAGCGCGCGGCCGAAGAGCCCAGCTCTTCACCGACGCCAGAGGATGAGCGTCCGCCACGCGCTATGCTGTCCGCAGCGCTGTTCAATGCGTCAGGTTTGTGACACAGAGAAATACCCCTTGCATTTCTTAGATGAATCAAATATTTTAGCAAACTCTAAGCTTTTCAATGACATCGTCTCCTTCCGTGTTTTCCGACACTAGGTAGTTAAACGAGCCAAATCATGGAGCCTACTCACGGAATTGTTTATCCATTTTTTTCTGAATCCACCACCTCCTCAGATCTTTCTCACCGAGGACTTCTGGTCTCTCGACATCAGATGATTGTCTTTGTCGTTATCAGGACAAGCAGGCAAAGGCGCGGGTGCGCTGGTGCGCTCGTCGGGCTGGCCGGAGCTGTCCTTGGCGGACGGCACTCGCGTGCGGCTTGACGCGCCAGTGGGCGAGCAGACGCTGAAGACCTCCCGTCTCTACACCTCACTCGTCGTCAACTTCGCCGACGACGCCAACCCACGCGACAAGGTAACCGATCACCGACTAATCTTGTCACTGGCGAAATTTTCTTAGTTTCTATACGACAGCAACTATTATCACTAAACTGCGAAGTACTGTTACTTTGCTGAGCGAATGCTAAATAATTGTTTGCGTATCAGGAGCACTCTTCGATTTTTTTAAACAACTTTTAGTAAATTATAGTTATGAGGGAAAGCAATTCATTTAATTTTATGACTTAATGCACGATAAATACCTATCAAAATTTTGCTTGTGATATCGCCATCGAGGAAGTCAAAGAGCGATCTCCTATTTTCATTCGATTAGTTTTCCTTGGAGTAAAAGTCCCAGCTCACCCTTGGATCGCGTTGACTGGCTTTCCCCTCCAGTCCACGCGATCCATGACGAGCCAGGATGTGGGGCGTCTGCGCAGATCACGCTAGACCTGACGTTCAAGCAAGCCGCGGGTTGGTGGGCGGCGGTGGGCGCCGAGGTGACGCGCCAGGGCAAGCAGTTCCACCTGCTGGCGCCCGCGGCGCCTGACGCGCCCGCCGCCGTGCTCGGCAAGGCGTACCGCTGCGGTCTGCCGCTGGTGTACCGCGGCGACGACGGCGCTACGCTCACTTTCCCGGACATACAGGTACTAATTTCAAAATTCAAAAACGCATGCTGCAACTGCTGCAAGTGGACCTTAAACGCTCTTTTATTTATATATATTTACAGTGACATCATAGTATAGTGACGACATGAAAAATACATCGCAGGATTGTAGTCGCAGTAATTGAATACAGTCAATAGCCAATACTCTGGTAAATTTAAATCTTGGGTCACTGCTATCTTCCAACCGCAGAACTCCCAATAGTGTTGGGTATTTCTCTAAACTCTAAAGCCATCATAGCTAGCATAACTTAACACCTGATACTCGAGCTTAATTGTCTAGGTTTTGGAACAGAACTGATTCCTATTACCTAAGTTTGATGGTAAATCTTGGTGGAGTTGATTTGATATGATGTGGTGTGGTTTCAGATGCAGCCCTATATGGACAGCACGGAGGAGTTTGCAGACGCCTTTGACTGCATAGGCTTCACCACCGCCCCTATCTGGTAAGTACCACTAGCTCTGGATTTTCTTAGCCTTAGGTATCATATTAGTTCTATTCCATACATACGCAGCTGGACGAGATAGCAACGCATAACTTGTTGTTGTAGGTCGGGGCTGATGGTAACGGCGATAATGCTGCTGGCGTTGGGCGGGTCGCTGTGTTTGATCCTCGACATCCGCACCATGGACCGCTTCGAGTCCAGCCGCGGCAAGCAGCTCACCATCACCGTCTCCGAGTAAACTGCCTCCAGCAGGGCACGCCGAGAACACAGCGCTACGCTCGCAAGTCACGTGCAAGAGTGTGGGTTCTGTGCCAAGGTTCGAACGATACAGTGCAGTGTGGACGTTAATATACGGCGCGTTGCGCCGCGCGCCACTGCGCTGCGCTCGAATCGGTTCTTGACGTTCTTCTGCAACTCACCTGGATTGACAACAACACCCAAAGATAATTTATCACATCAAACATCTGTCTATGTTTAATATAGGTAGTAATTTTTAATATCTACGCTAAACTTATTTTAGGTTCATAGTCTTAGGGAACGAAACTAAACTCTTTGAAGTCGCGTTGGTGTCACGGAGCCGGCACGCGGGCCCGCGGCGGGTCGTGTACCGGTCACGTGTGTTTCCGGGCGCGTTACAGACGGTGTAGCCATCATAGTGTAGCGGTGGTGTAGCCAACGTGTCCCCGTAGTGTAGCCGCGGTGCAAAGCCCGCTGCGCGCGGCGCTGCGTCCAGTGCGCACGCGTCATTGCGCGCCCGCCCCTCATCCAACAAAACCTAACATAAGAAAATTAATACAAGTAGCTTTATTTGACGTTCATAAGCGCATTCTAATATGGCTACTTGAAAAATAAACTATCTTTAAGTATCGTTCGTTCGTTGTCTGTTTCAGCTAACTTTCAGTGCAAATGAAACAGGTGCTATTGTTAAACTAGTTAATAAATTAATTATAAGGGATTCAGTTTTTTATTTTTTTCCCCTTGCCCATTTCAGATAGAAAACTGTTCAGGACATTATAGGACACAGGATAACTAATAGTATTTCATAGCTACACTCTCATTCCTTATAAAGTAGCTGTTCAAATTAAAAAAGAAATGAGCTAATTACGACCTGGAGTCGGGGCATGGCGTCGTGTCACAAAAAAGGCGTGGTTATTAAAATATGGCCTAAATCTGAAATAAAAGTAGAAAATTAACATGAAATTAAATCATACCTTGATATTTTAAAAATAGCTTGTGTCAAGACTCCCTGGCTACGAATCTATTTATTGACAATAACAATATACATAATGGATATATACAGATGATTACTATAACTAGCTTATATCTAAAATAGGCCCTTGAGGCATTGTACCAAGGAAATAGATTGGGTATATAGTTTCTAATGTTAGAAAGAGTTTTTTATCATATTTTTACATAAAAGCCCGTGTCAAAAATTCGGGGTATGAGTATAGGAGGATATCATACCTATCGACTAAGAGACAATGAATGAGCACTACCTGTAACTGTAAACTGACTGACACCAGTTTACACCGATTTAAACTGTGTAGTCCAACTTCGAACAAAAAAATTAGTGGCAGGCCGGTAGGCAGACAGGTAGATCGAATAACTAAAACTCGAATTGGCCTGTGGATCTCGGGTAAAAACAAGTACCTACCAAAGGATGACGCTAAAGATTTAAGCAAGTTTAACCATGTTTGCTGATATAATGACCATCGATCGATTTTTGCTACTTGTATAACGAACATAGGTGCCTATTATTTATGTACAGTCAGCCAAGAAAGTGGTTTACCACTTTTCGACTCTCTTTGTCAAGTAATAGAGTCGGAAAGTGGTAAACCACTTTCTTGGCTGACTGTACATGATCACATATACAGGGCGTCCCAAGACTATGGGACATCAAGGGAAAGTACAATAAAGTACTATATACAACAGGATATTTTGCTTAAAAGAAGACTTTATTTTATTTTTAAAACTGAGTAATACTGCATTCAAAGATTTAAAAAAATATAAGTTACTTTGTCTGGAAATCTAAAATTTTTGATTAAAATTTGAAGGTTTAATTTTTTTTTTTTCAATTTTTTCTGGGAATTAAACCGAATCTTGAAATTTTAATCAAAAATTTTACTCTATTCATTTATGATTGTACTGCAATTAAAATAATCAAGGCATTTAAAACTAAAAGAAACGCCGTACAGCCCTGCGTCCGACATTTTGAATTTCGAACGAGAATTATAAGATGATGATTGAAACGTGCATACATCTGCGAGCTGCGACGAAATTCAGAGGTGTATGAGAAGACCCCAGCCCGCTTCGGGCCAGCGTACGCACTGTATCAGCCTTTTAGCACATGAGACGAGGCCTCTGCCTAGCAGTGGGACTCGTATATCATGCTGAATTATTATTTAAATGTAAGAATTCTAATAAGTATTTGTATTACCAGCGGGTCCATATCCATAGAGTTACTAACTAAAAGTATGAAAGTAATACCATAATCTTAATATAATATATGAATAGAAGCAATTTTTTTACACTACATTCGACAGAGACGGTGGTGTTTACGTTGTATTTGACATACTCGTACTTAAATATCAAGTTGCATATAGGTATAATAAAACGTTTAGCGCTTTTCTCTTTCATCGCATCGTCTACATGTGTATACTTGTCAGATAGACATCCATATGGCTATGTTATAATTACAATCGCTTTCGTATAAATATGATATCATTTATCATCTTTGGTAAAGTAAAAAAAACGACGTTCGTCATGTTCGATTGAAATACCGCTCGCAGTTCCGCGGTGGTTCAGTTGAAAAGCGGAAGCGGGCGCGAGCTCTACACGCTATTAGTAAAATTATAATAATTGTATGACATAGTCAGAAACATCTAATTATTTTCATAACCCCTCGGGCGGCAAAGCAATATTTTAAATTTTCGGCGCGCAGCCGCGAGGCGACAAGTTTTCAATATTAAAAAAATGGCAGCCGCCGCACGCGCGGTTGTCGGAGAGCATCCATTTCGAGGCATCTTGCCGCACGAGGGAATAAACTGGTATCTTCTACTGAGGTATGCAGAAAGAGTAAGTACTCTATCAATTTATATATCTATCCACGGGTACAAAAGTGGATACTGCTGACTTTGCTACTATATAGTAGTAGTGGAAGCTCTGCGAATGCAGCATTCGCAGAGCTTCCAAAACGGACAATTCGCAAACTTTATTGCAAATAAATAAGGTAAGTATACCCCAATGGTCGATAAAAAGTGATGCTGTTAATAGTGTTAATAGTTTTGACAAGTATGTATGCATCCTCATTATTTCTCAATGCCTTTAGTGTGTTAATTGCCTCATAGCGCTCCGCTCTCGCCCCTGACCCCGCTACCGCTCATGCCCTGCGCCTTCACTTCCACTGCGCGACGCAGGGACAGCCATAACTTTTATTGTCCGCATACCGCACCGCTGGCTCACATCTTCGATTTCTTACTGCCTCCCTCGGGCTCCACTCCTGCCACCGCCCCCGCTATCACTCATGCCCTGCGCCGACACTTTCACTGCGCGCACGCAGGGGTCAGCTATCCCCCCCTAGCTATAGCTATTGTGGCGCCACCTATTTAAGGTTATTTGATGGACATACACATAGATTGTTCTCTTTACCTGTACCCTCCATAGCTAATAAATCTCCCTGTCAATATCAAATATATGTACTATACCGATACGTGCACAGACCTATTAAACGCTACGCTTATCACTACGCTACGTTACGTTCGTTCATCTAGTTCTGTGGATATGAGCTCGTGGCAGCAGGGCCGACCGTGGGAATGGAGAGCCCGGCGTCTCGCGGCTCACAACGCTTACTTTAATTGATGCGGAGAGACCGAGGCGTGCTATCGAAGCGACCTACATCCTACATTCATACAAAGTTCGTTTTTTTTTTTTTTTAATTTATAGTTGTATACGAGTATTTTAAGATTGATTCATTCGATGAGATATAACTATCTTGGCGCGGTTGATGGAGAATGGCCGTGGCAAGGAGAAACGTTATCGACACTGTTTTCCAATGCTCTGATGTTCGTGTTGGTACTTACAAGGAACTATCGAAACAGATATATGGCGGTACAGTAATATGTTCGTAAGCATTACGTGAGATTTTTAGGTAAAATAAAAACGAAAGAGGGCACACACACAATACTTCGCAATAGGAACTACATAATAGGGAACCTGCAGTATTTTTATTTTTGTTTTCATTTTAAATAGTCCCACCTAAAAATAATGCCAAATATTAGGAAAATATGCGGTTCAAAAGTGACAATTTAAAATGCCGTGCTAACAACAAATGAATGAAAGAAAGAAAAATAATTTATTAGCACAATAACATAACCTTGTAAACTAACCAAAAATTATTACACAAAATGAAGAGTTGCGTTAAATGGTCCTCACTCAGCTTGGTGTCGCGGTATGAGCCACATGGCACACTCCGCGACGCTGATTTTCATTAAGGCCCAGTGGATGAACTAGGTGGCGCTCTAGAATAAGGATAGATAAACAAGTGCATGACTTTTGAAATGTAGTAATCACACTTGAAAAGCCATGCACTTGTTTATCTTGTCCTCGTTGAATAAAATCTTTAATTAAACGATGTTTTTCATGTAAGTATGTACTGCACTTACGATAAGCAGGGTAGAATTTAATATCGAACGCTAAAAGACGTCATCTCTATTCGGTGATACCACTCCACTACTAAACAAGTTCATAGCCATAATTAACCATATTGCTAATACAATAAAGTTGATTTTTGTTTAATTATGTTTTAGTAATTAGTGAGTTTTGCTTGTCACCTGACGATATCCTTACTTTAAATCATGGAATGGAGTATCTGCATCTTGGAGCATCTCAAGAGGATATATAATTTGAGGTATTCACAGTATTCAGTCATCAATCATCAATTCATCATAAGCCCACCACCACCAGATCACCACCAGATTTTTTTTATCTATTTCATATTTTTTTATCGTAATAAAATTTTATTATTTGTATAGTTTAATTAATACAAAAATAATAGTTTTATTACCTTAAAAAATCTATGTTACCCTAAAAATTTCCCCTCGGACCAAATAGTTTTATCACATAGATGGCGAAGAGGCACCACAGTGACAGCCCGCGTAGCCAACGTGCATATCGTTCACGCTCCGTGGCGAACGAAACGCAACTGTCACAGTCGCACTAATATGGAAGAGTGATAGAGAGAGATGACTACGCCACGCTTCGGAGCGTTAACGATTGTAACGTTGGCTACGCGGCCTGAATCTTTAAATAGGGAATATTACGCGAACCTCTGCGTAGGGGGCGCCACTACCACACTCCTTCAAAATCTGAGGGTCTACCACGAAACAAGAAAATCGAAATTTCGTTATCTAACGTCTCTATCACTCTTGCATATTCGAGCGATAATGACGCAGACAAATATCGATTTTCGTGTTTCCCGGTAGGCTCTTAGTAAACAAACCGGCTAGACGCATCAATGTCATATTTTACTATCTGTGAAAACTTGTCAAAATAGGGACCGTGCGCGTTGGAGGGTCTGCCATCTTGTGGCCTGAATCGGAACAATAAACATGCACATTTACTCGTCACGTGTTTTCTTGTGCATAGTAGGTTCTGTCATCTTGTGGGCTACATCAGAACAATACACATCACATTACGCCTTGCGCCACAAATCTGACGGCTCCTGTGCTGCCTCCTACAGTTCATGCACGCTCCCTATACAGTTTAAGAAACAGTATGTTTAAGTTACTCTATGGTTCATTATGGTGCTAGTGCTGCACTCTGGCGGCAGAACCTTGCAGTAACACTCCCTATGGGTTGTATAGTTTTCATGGCGTTATGTTATCAGAAGCGCTGATTAGTGTTTCATAAAGCGTTCCGTTTCACGTAACATTATTCGACGATTATTGCAATAATATAAAATGTTTTAATGTATATAACTCAAGCTATATAATTCAAGCGTCAGGCAGATGAGTGCAAGTATCGATATAAACTCGGCAACCACATACATATGTGATAGTGACCGGAAAAAGATAGGCAACCTAATTTATTCATGTTGTACAAGTTGTATACTTTCCATTGGAACTTTAAGATTAAAAATAGCCTTGACCATATTTCTTTAGGCAACCCTGTTAATTTATATTCAGGAAAATATATTCTTTCATAAAATATCAGTTTATTAAAAAAAAAAATACCTTATGGTAAGAAGGTAATTTTTTTAGAATAAATTTAAACGTGTAAAAATTACTGCCTTGGGTGAGACTTGAACTCACGGCCTCTGGATCGGTCTTTATCCAGAGGCCTTGAGTTCAAGTCTCACCCAAGGCAGTAATTTTTACAAGTTTAAATTTATTCTAAGCTTAATAGCATCGTTTTTTTTATACTACGTCGGTGGTAAACAAGCATATGGCCCGCCTGATGATAAGCAGTCTCCGTAGCCTATGTACGCCTGCAACTCCAGAGGAGTTACATGCGCGTTGCCGACCCTAGCAAGACCGTAGCCGTTGCAGACGTTTCTGCAAACGATGCTATTACCTTATTTATTATAATCGCCGTTGCAACACGTGTGCCGTGTGCTCTCTGCGCAGACGCAGCGAAAGTGCATGCACGTCGGTGCAGCGAGCGAAAGTGAAATTTTTATGAACTCCGTCTGCGCAGCGGCTGAGCAGAGACAATAGGGTATCAATCAATATCGACGCCCCGAGGACACAGTCACCGCTAAGGCTGATTCCCAGAAGGCTCTGGGTCTGCTTGACTCTCTCTGTCAGATAGTATTGCAACCACCGAGCCACGTCATAAAATATTCTTTTAAATTCCCATTTTTGAAGCACTGACTGCCTCTGAGACTGGCTATCTCTCCTTAAGTTTGTAAGACTCAGGGTGTAGGAGCTGAGGGATCTTGGATCTTGAGATCTTGACTCGATTGAGACAAACGAAGCTGAAAATGAGATAGAGTTGCAGGCGTCCATAGGCTATGGAGACTGCGGCCATCATAGTATTTAAAAAAACCGGCCAAGAGCATGTCGGGCCACGCTCAGTGTAGGGTTCCGTAGTTACTCTTCCGTCACAATAAGCTAAACTGGAGCTTAAAGTATAGTAAATTGTTAACCAAGGGATGAAACGGTACCTTTCACCCGAGCTAAACAAATAGGCAAATTTGCATAATCAGTACCTAATTAAAGTGTCTTTTTACTATGAAGGGGAAACTTTTTGCTATAACTCAAAAACAGCTAAACTGATCATGTCCGCTATAGTTTTCATTTAAATGTATTTCTTAAGCTCTACTTCCACGATTTTTTTCATATTTTTTGGACCTATGGTTCAAAAGTTAGAGGGGGGGGACACATTTTTTTTTCTTTCGGAGCGATTATCTCCGAATATATTCACTTGATCAAAAAATGTTTGTTGAAGACCCCTATTAGTTTTGAAAGACCTTTCCAACGATACCCCACACTGTAGGGTTGAAGCAAAAAAAAGCGGCCAAGTGCAAGTCGGACTCGCCCATGAAGGGTTCCGTACCATTTATGACGTATTAAAAAAACTACTTACTAGATCTGGTTCAAACCAATTTTCGGTGGAAGTTTGCATGGTAATGTATATCATATATTTTTTTTAGATTTTTCATTCTGTTAATTTAGAAGTTACAGGGGGGGGGACACACATTTTTTCACTTTGGAAGTGTCTCTCGCGCAAACTATTCAGTTTAGAAATAACCGGCCAAGAGCATGTCGGGCCACGCTCAGTGTAGGGTTCCGTAGTTACTCTTCCGTCACAATAAGCTAAACTGGAGCTTAAAGTATAGTAAATTGTTAACCAAGGGATGAAACGGTACCTTTCACCCGAGTTAAACAAATAGGCAAATTTGCATAATCAGTACCTAATTAAAGTCTTTTTACTATGAAGGGAAAACTTTTTGCGATAACTCAAAAACGGCTAAACTGATCATGTCCGCTATAGTTTTCATTTAATGTCTTTCTTAAGCTCTACTTCCACGATTTTTTTCATATTTTTTGGACCTATGGTTCAAAAGTTAGAGGGGGGGGGACACATTTTTATTTTCTTTCGGAGCGATTATCTCCGAATATATTCACTTTATCAAAAAATGTTTCTTAAAAACCCCTATTAGTTTTGAAAGACCTTTCCAACGATACCCCACACTTTAGGGTTGAAGCGAAAAAAAAAATTCACCCCCACTTTACGTGTAGGGGAGGTACCCTAAAAAAAATTAAATTTTTAGATTTTATTGTACGACTTTGTCGGCTTTATTGATTTATATATCCATGCCAAATTTCAGCTTTCTAGCACTAACGACCACGGAGCAAAGTCTCGGACAGACAGACAGACAGACAGACAGACAGACAGACAGACAGACAGACAGACAGACAGACGGACATGGCGAAACTATAAGGGTTCCGTTGTATGCCATTTGGCTACGGAACCCTAAAAAATGATATTAGAAACCTAAATATCATTTTTGAAGACCTATCCCTAGATACCCCACACGTATGGGTTTGATGAAAAAAATTTTTTTTTTTAAATTTATTACGTATTAAAAAAAAACTACTTACTAGATCTCGTTCGTACCAATTTTCGGTGAAAGTTTGCATGGCAATGTATATCATATATTTTTTTTAGATTTTTCATTCTGTTATTTTAGAAGTTACGGGGGGGGGGACACACTTTTTACCACTTTGGAAGTGTCTCTCGCGCAAACTATTCAGTTTAGAAAAAAATGATATTAGAAACCTCAATATCATTTTTAAAGACCTATCCATAGATACCCCACACGTATGGGTTTGATGAAAAAAGATTTTTTGAGTTTCAGTTCTAAGTATGGGGAACCCCCAAAATTTATTGTTTTTTTTCTATTTTTGTGTAAACATCATAATGCGGTTCATAGAATACATCTACTTACCAAGTTTGAACAGTATAGCTTTTATAGTTTCGGAAAAAAGTGGCTGTGACAGAATCGGACAGACAGACGGACATGACGAATCTATAAGGGTTCCGTTTTTTGCCATTTGGCTACGGAACCCTAAAAATGTGGTGCTGGCACAGTGGCGCCACAAGTTACTTGGATTTTTATTTGATGAGAGGCGGTAAGGTTTTAGTTAATTTTTATTTAATTAGTTATTTTATTAAAACGCATTAAGTTTGCGGTTTGTATTACAAAAGTTTCTTTTACTTAATGGAAAATCACACACAGGCTGTGTGTGATTTTCCATTAAGTAAAAGTCTTCCATCCACGAGAAGAAAATTATGATTGAACAAATGGTAGAATATTTATTATATAGGTATCTGTCACAGAACGATGTCGCTTCACTACTATCTTGTCATGTCTTACTTTTTTGTTACATAAACGAAGCTAACACGTGGCTAACACTAAACGGGTGTGTCTGAGCCGTGTGTCGTCTCAGACCGGAAGCATTACGACATTAAACTAAACCAATAAATTAAGTTTCTCCGAGAGGATGCGGTCTGGAGTTACGGCTACCGACATCCGGCCTGGTGACCGCTGTGGACTAGGAAATAGGTTCTTAAGAAATAAGGGGGAGCTGCATCAGGAAACCTTCTAGAGTGCCGGAGAACAAGGCCTGAGCCGCCTGAGATACCTAAGTAGTTTACAGAAAAGCGAAGGGTGCGGTGCGCCGAGGGACAACAACGTAAACGATCACTTGGGAGACGACATCATCACTATTAGTACCTGGGCGACCGAGCTTTGCTCGGTTATAGGTAACTATTGATTGTAATATGGTGATGTTTAGGTGATAATCTACATAAACTTAAAAAAGTAAAATGTGAAGTGACAAAAAATTTAAAAATTATATATAAACTTGAACATATAAAAAAAAACAAAAGTTAGTCACAGGGCGCGATTCGAACCCGTAACACTAGTTGTTTCTTGCCGTCCGCGTCTTAACCCGCTGGACCAGACGGACAGTGGTCGGCAACACGAAATTAGCGACCATATTTTGCGTCGAAAGAATAACGCATGAAAACTCGAAAACACGCGTTTTCCCAAACATAAGACTAATCTAGATCGATTGTTTACCCCCAAAAACCCCCATATACCAAATTTCAGCAAAATCGTTAGAGCCGTTTCCGAGATCCCCGATATATATATACAAAAATTGCTCGTTTAAAGGTATAAGTTTCAGCAAAATCGTTAGAGCCGTTTCCGAGATCCCCGATAAATATATATATATATATATATACAAGAATTGCTCGTTTAAAGGTATAAGATATCACTATTATAATCAGCAATGAAAGTCCGTTGCGGGACGAATGCGTCTATAATGTTTTTAGAATATCTGTCGTTGTTGACTCGCTGACAAAAGAATTGAGATCTATATGTTAAAGGCACCAAACATGGGACATTTAAGAGAAAATTTGGAGTATTCTTGATATTTCACCGACACCTGTAAAACTTCTACCGCTTTACGCTTTAAAAGTTGAATGTCCAATTCATCCTTTATGTTTTCTTTCTATTTAATAAAAGCTACTGTAATTGGTTCAATATTATTAACCAATTAAAACTGTGGTTTTTTGCTCCAGTCATGGGACGTATGGCGCCATTCATTTTCAAACTAACAAATATAAATGAAAAAATAAACTTAAGCAGCTCTTTGGCTCTTGTTTATGATAAAAAGTTGCCAGCGATTAAAAACTGATGGTAAATACTTGTTTTACAGGATTAGTCTATACCATCCCATTACTGGTGCCTGTTCCATTATAGGGGTGCTTACTATATGGGTGCAGAGTTCTGTGCTGTAGAGAAATCTTGAAATTATAAAGGATTTGACTTGGCCTTGCCTTGCCTTTGCCTTTGTACACATTTACTGTATTCTGTCTGTGTTATGTACTTGTTTTGTGTTTACTACTACTACTACTACTTGGCTAGTTTTTACCAACAAACCTAATTTTAGAAAAGTAACAGACAAAAATAAAAGCCTATAAGTGGGGACGTAAAAACTAGACATTAAATACACTTACTGTACACTACTCTACATATATACTCTATAGACATTTAATAGTCTTCATTAATGCAAAATATCAAGTTTCTAGGTCACCTGAAAGTTTGTTATACCTTGCACATCCATACGAGTATAAGTATAAATATATAGATCCATATGTATAGCAATTTATGTACCTAAGCTATGTTCCTATGTAACAGTAAGCAATAAAGATATTGATTGATTGATTGATTGATTGATTGTTAGGTTTTTGATCTATACAAAATACAAAATTACAAAATTCTTTATTCAACAAAAACACGTAAATTATGATCAAAGGGATGGAGTCTCCCTGTAAGCAAAATAAATGCTTGTGTTGGGAGACACCGCTCTTCCTTTGGTAACTTTTTTTAAGTATAAATATCTTAGGATAACCATATAAACTATTAACTAAACTAAACTAACTAAAGAACTAAAGGAGCAATAATACATTCTCTGAATACAGATAAAGTGCCTTACTGTACTAACAACAAACTATCTTAGAGATATTCTGTGTGTGTGTGTGTGTGTGCGCGCGTGCGTGCGTTTGTGTGTGTGTGTGTGTGTGTGTGTGTGTGTGTGTGTGTGTGTGTGTGTGTGTGTGTTTGTGAAGATTATCGAATTATATTCTCTGTCTCATCGTATGTTTTTGTTTTTAGCCAGTTTATTATGAGCTTTTTACACTCATGATGTGGTTTTGTGTGAATGTCTAATAGTTTATTTATTTTATTATAGAGATGTGAGGCTTAATTGTATCTGGTATTGTGAGCTAGCAAATTTGGTTCTAATAGTTTTAGGTAGCATGGCTATGTTTAGTATTACTCTTTTTCTCTTACATTTCGGGCTAAATGGCAGACTCTTGTGCTTTTTTAAAGTTGTTTGTAGGATATACAGTTGCCGAACCGACAAAAGTCCACTGAGTTGGTACAGGAGGTCAGTAGGAAATGTAATCTTTTTAAAATACATAACTTTAACCAAAGCCCTTTGTGCTCGCTCTAAGTTTATAAAACGGCTTTTAGCTGCACCTCCCCAAACGGATATACAGTATACCAAGACAGACTGCGCCAGAGATGTATATATTTCATTGAGTATATTACGAGACTTTTTTTGTATTGTTGTTATTGTCATAGGTACAACGTGTCTTAGCGTCCTAAATATCCAGAGCAGCTTTCTAATTCTATTGACGACCTGATCAATATGTGAGTACCAATTTAAATGCTCATCTAATTGAACTCCCAGGTACTTAATTTGGGAGATTTTTTCAATAGATGGGCAGACACAATGAGCCATATCACAGAGTTGAGAGTCGTGTATTTTTAAATCCATATTCCCAGTTGGTTGAGTACAACTTGTGATACTAAAACACATACATTTAGTTTTACTGGTGTTAAGAGTCAGTAGGTTCATTCTTAACCATTTCGAGATATCAGCCATTCCAAGTTATATTCATTATATATATTCTTAATTAATCTAATAATTACACATCGCGACTTCCTTAAAATTGGCTGTGATATACTATAAAATATTTGTCTATGACGGGCTAAGTGTCTAGAAAATAGAAGCAATCTGGCAGCATGCGTTTCGTGGCAGAGGCGTTAGTCTATTTCAAAGGTATTACGTAGCACATATATGGAGTGAATTAAAATTAAAGCCAACGCCGTCTGCGGTGTACCTGCACCCGCACCTGTTGCCCTTGGGGCGAGCGCGTGCGCGTGCGCGGCGGCGGAGAAAGTTTCCCACGCGGCGCATCACGGGTGCGCGCGACGTGCATCGAGCATGCACTCTGACAGTAACACATTTAGCTGACCTTACCTCGGTGCAATAAGGTTCACGAGGGTGACTTCAATGTGTAGACGATGGAAGTGCACTCCACGCTATTATATAGCTACAGACCTGCTAGTCCTGCTACAGACACGGTGAGAAAATGTACACGTCTCGTAGTTGAAAGGAAACATAATTAAGGCTTATTTAAACGGTTTGGATTCTCTTGCGGGTTTCGTGATCTTCACGGTGCTTGATTAATCGGTACTGTGGCAATTGTCTAATAAATATCTTCTTACTTTTCTCTTTGCATAATTATTACTTGTTAGGGTTCCGTAGCCAAATGGAAAAAAAGAAATCCTTATGGATTCTTTACGTCATTTCCGTCCGTATGTCACAGCCACTTTTTTCCGAAACTATAAGAACTATACTGTTGAAATTTGGTAAGTAGATGTATTCTGTAAACCGCATTAAGATTTTCACACAAAAATAGAAAAGAAAACAATAAATTTTGGGGGTTCCCCATACATAGAACTGAAACCCATTATTATTTTTTTCAAACCCATACGTGTGGGGTATCTATGAATAGGTCTTCAAAAATGATATTGAGATTTCTAATATCTTTTTTTTCTAAACTAAATAGTTTGCGCGAGAGACCAACTGGGGAAGTACCTCCACCTTACAGAAAACAGCAGCCAAATAACACTACACCCTACTCATAGTGTTGTGTTCCTGCCAGTGAGTAAGGTTGCCAGAGCTCAACGAGGGGGGACTGCTTACCATCAGGCGGGCCGTATGCTTGTTTGCCACCGACGTAGTATGAAAAGACACTTCCAAATTGGTAAAATGTGCCCCCCCCCCCTGTAACTTCTAAAATAAGATAATGATAAAAAAAAACACATGATGTACATTACCATGCAAACTTCCACCGAAAATTGGTTTGAACGAGATTTAGTTTAGTTTGTATTTAAGTATTTATAAATATTTATATATTATATATATCGTTGTCTAAGTACCCTAAACACAAGCCTTATTGAGCTTACTGTGGGACTTAGTCAATTTGTGTAATAATGTCCTATAATATTTATTTATTTATTTATTTGTAGTTTTTTTAATACGTCAAAAATGGTACGGTACTCTTCATGGGCGAGTCCGACTCGCACTTGGCCGCTTTTATTTTTATATACAGGTTTTATGACAGCTTGTTTTAATTTATCGGGAAATATACCATCAGAAAAGGACTGATTGATGATAAAAGTGTGCGGCGGAGCTAATACGATACGTCGGCACAAGTTTTATAAGGGTGGACGGTAGCTCGTCTATTCCATAGCTCGTTTTACTTTTTAAGCCGCGTACAGGAACAGTGTTTTCAGTGGGCTGCAGCACAGGCCGGCCGCGCGGGGGCGGCACCGCGTCCGACCGTGACCGCCCAGCGTTGACAAACAAGTTATTGAATGCGTTTGCAACAACCTAGGATCAGACGTTAATTTGTCATTGACAGTAATTTGCACATTTTGCTTGTTACTGCTGATTTTCTTATTGTTGGTATGATTTATTATTTGCCACATGCATTTTACTTTATTTGATACCTTGTTCATCTTCCTAATATATTGTAGTTTTTTTAGATATTATGATAATTCTTTTTAGAGTTGAATTAAATAAATAAGGCTTATTAGATTTCTAATTTTTTATGTTTTATTATAAAACTAGTTTCGCCCTAACTTAGTAGACATAATTTCAAGCGCAGAAAGTGCAAGTCCAAGTCGGATGATAATTAATATTTTACAAGGTAAAAACGGAAAGCAGACGACACTTCCCACTTCCGTTAGGCTCCAACACGCGTAATGTGATTAGTGACATGTTAAGTTGAGATAAGTCAATAACCATTTGTAGATGCATTGCATAACGTGTCGCGTCGGCGTCGGGCAGAGCCGGCAGCCGGCAGCCGGCAGGCGGGGCGGGGGCGGAGCGCGCGCGTCCGAACACGAAATGAAAGTTTTGACTTATCGATACCGCAGGAAAACCGTATACTTTACATAGACATACGAGTATAGAGTAAATGGGATGATATATAAACAAATCAACCTATGCCTACCACAGCAAGCTCAATAATAATATCTTGTGCGTACTTAAACAATTACGTCCAAATATTCTAGAGTGAAGCTAAGCTAACTCTGCAGCGTATTTGCAAGCCCAGAGGGTGTTATCATAAAAGTCAAACTTCTATGAAATTATGACCTTTAAAATAACACTTGCATACTCTGTCTGTGCTATCAAACACGCTGCAGGGTTAGCTTATATATATATAGGTCACAACATATATTCATAGCAGATGATTGTTGCAGCGTCGGGTAAGATCAGGTGTTGCGGGGAGGTTGATTGAGAGTTAGCTTAGCCTGACTCTCGTCACACAAAACATTTTCTTAACTTCTTACCGAGATTGGAACCCTGGGTTACCAACCTACCTACCGAATAACTACCTACCAGGGTGCGATGTCAGATAGATATTTAATTATAGTATATTTATGTAAGTTTATTACCGTTAGTATATATTATTTGTCGCTTGTTTTAAGTTACTTATTCTGTTTTTTATTGTTTAATGCCTGCACGTACTACTGTTTTTGTTCAGCCTGATGGTTGACTGGTAGAGAATGCCTTTAGGCATTAAGTTCGCCATTGTACTTTATTTGTTATATTGTGCAATAAAGTTTAAGTAAATAAATAAATAAATAATAGGGAAGGTTCCACATGTCAAACGAGTCATGCTGAAAACATTTTTCTTTGACCTTATAAATCTATCATGAACCATGAGCTGAGCCTCTCATTAGTGGTACTGTCCCTTATAAAACGTATCAATATTAATTAACCCTACAAGTGCGACCTTGACTCATTTGCATTGAATTGTATTTTAATAATAATAATTTAATTCAGACGTTTAAAAAATCCATATCTTGTAGTAATACTACTTAAGAGCCCTTATTCCTTGGAGCGTTCTCCGATTTCACGAAATAACGCTCGATAGATGGCGTTGGCGCTCGGTACGCGAGCGCCGGCAACGCGACGCGCGTTTCAATGCAGACTAGAATAATCTTGATAGTTTTCAATATAATGTCAAGCAACATTAATTTTAGTGTTATTTAGCAAATCTTTTGAGCCCAAACACGATGGAATTATAATGAGTAGATTAGGAGTTCTAGTGACCAACTCCTGACTCCATCATGAGACCCTGGACTTTATCTAGATTGATGGTGCTCGTCAGGGCAAATCTATTGAACCCAAACACGATGAGGTTATAATGAGTAGTTTAGGAGTTCTGATGACCAACTCCTGACTCCATCATGAGACCCTGGACCTCATCTAGATCTATGGTGCTCGTCAGGGCAAATCTTTTGAGCCCAAACACGATGGAATTATGATGAGTAGATTAGGAGTTCTGGTGACCAACTCCTGACTCCAGCATGAGACCCCGGACCTCATCTAGATCGATGGTGTTCGTCAGGGCAAATCTTTTGAGCCCAAACACGATGGAATTATAATGAGTAGATTAGGAGTTCTAGTGACCAACTCCTGACTCCATCATGAGACCCTGGTCTTTATCTAGATTGATGGTGCTCGTCAGGGCAAATCTATTGAGCCCAAACACGATGAGGTTATGATGAGTAGTTTAGGAGTTCTGGTGACCAACTCCTGACTCCATCATGAGACCCTGGACCTCATCTAGATCTATGGTGCTCGTCAGGGCAAATCTTTTGAGCCCAAACACGATGGAATTATAATGAGTAGATTAGGAGTTCTAGTGACCAACTCCTGACTCCATCATGAGACCCTGGACTTTATCTAGATTGATGGTGCTCGTCAGGGCAAATCTATAGAGCCCAAACACGATGAGGTTATGATGAGTAGTTTAGGAGTTCTGGTGACCAACTCCTGACTCCATCATGAGACCCTGGACCTCATCTAGATCTATGGTGCTCGTCAGGGCAAATCTTTTGAGCCCAAACACGATGGAATTATAATGAGTAGATTAGGAGTTCTAGTGACCAATTCCTTACTCCATCATGAGACCCTGGACTTTTGATGGTGCTCGTCAGGGCAAATCTATTGAGCCCAAACACGATGGAGTTATGATAAGTAGATTAAGAGTCCTGGTGACCAACTCTTGACTCCATCATGAGACCCTGGACCTCATCTAGATCGATGGTGTTCGTCAGGGCAAATCTTTTGAGCCCAAACACGATGGGATTATAATGAGTAGATAAGGAGTTCTAGTGACCAACTCCTGACTCCATCATGAGAACTTGGACTTCATCCGGGTCATAAATAATAATGCAAAATGCAAACCCTAACGTAATTTCAAGTAAAAATGCGTTTTTCAGAATATCGCCGCCAAATAACACTAGACCCTACTCATAGTGTTGTGTTCCTGCCGGTGAGTAAGGTTGCCAGAGCTCAACGAGGGTGGGAGGGGGTTAGGGTCGGCAACGCGCATGTAACTCCTCTGGAGTTGCAGGCATACATAGGCTACGGATACTGCTTACCATCAGGCGGGCCGTAAGCTTGTTTGCCACCGACGTAGTATAAAAAAGGACCACTGAAAATCCATCGATAAGCGAGTCTGTTGTTAAGCATAGTGTAAAAAATGAACTTTTATTAAGATTTTCTAATCGCAGTATCAGCACTTCTCGGAACTCCGTAGCTGATTACGAACGCAACGAATGCCTTACAGTGGAGCACAGGTCCGTCCTCTAAGCGCGCTCCGCGCGGACTGAGAGCGGGGCGTCGCTGCTGCGTGATTTATACGTGTTTTAAAATAATATAAATTTACGGCAATGTAGGTCCCATAGTTATGATTTTTTTTTTGTAGGTTAACATAAAGTTACAGTTTGCTATTATATTATTTTTAAAGCAAAATATGCGTACAATTTGCGGAAAAAAAATATAATAAAACCCTGTTTTCGCCAAAAAAATGAAGAAAACTCGGAAGGTATTTTATCAGTTTTTTCAAATGAATCTTCGATTGTTCATCATTCCACCCCCTCGTACGAGATATGTTGAATCAAATTGTAGTCATTCATGTACCAAATGATTCTTGTTTACAGCAAAATTGAGAACCGAAACGCCACATCTCACTGCAAAATTTGGAAAAGACTCCCAAAAAAACTCATTAAAAAAGAGGTTTAAAAGAGAAAATGAAAATTTGAACTGTTGGAGCCGCTAGTTTAGGAAACGATTATTTAAGTACGTTACCAGTTTTTGAATAAATACTAATAGTTACGTCGTAATCTTGAATGAAAAAGGAAGCATTTTACAAAATACGCTCGTCTGTAGGAATAAGGACTCTTAAACTAGGAAACCTATAAACTAAGTGTTAGTCTAATTGCAACATTCCTACCTATTTACTATAACATTAAAAGTAAGTAGACATTTAAATAGTTTAATGTGTAAAATACTACAACTATAATGAATATAAGTATAATTAGTGTCCGAAATCGAGCCCAGATCGCAAAAACCTCAGTCAATACTGCCGATCCACTTAATGGTTTAATGACACGTAATAACACGACCCTGATAACGCCTTCGGTTCGTAACGCGGAACATCCATAGCCATCTAGCGGGCATTCCTGTCCACTGCTGAGCGTGGCGCCACTGTCGCCTCACCAGACCAGTACAATGTGATCTTACAGCAACATTCTTTCTTAACTGACCATCGGAGGACCTTGTGTCGTTGCAATAAGGCGGACTAGTAGGCATGAATCAGTTGACAATATGGCAAACACGTGTGGATGTGGACACACCGTGCAATTATAACCATCCCATAGTTGTTTCGGACTCGCCTCCTCCGAAAGGCAAAGATTTAACTACTTATAGGTAGCAGATTGTTAACAAAGGCATGAAAGGCACTTATTTCTGTCGAGATAAGTAGTATGGCGCTCGAACGCAGTGTTACAGTATGGATATTTAATATCGGAATTAAATTGATAGAATTGAATAACAAATCCGTTTAAAACCAAATTTCATCGACTTATCGTAAAAAAAAAGCAGCCAAGTGCGAGTCGGACTCGCACATGAACCGTCCGTACCATTTATGACGTATTAAAAAAACTACTTACTAGATCTCGTTCAAACTAATTTTCGGTAGAAGTATGCATGGCAATGTATATCATATATTTTTTTTAGATTTTTCATTCTGTTATTTTAGAAGTTACAGGGTGGGGGGGGGGGGGGCACACATTTTCTCACCTCAATATCATCAATATCATTATTCTCTTGTAAGTTATGTTGTGTAATACTAACACTTTTATGGGTTTTGCCTGAAATAAAGGATTAATAATAAAAATATTAAGTATAAAAAAAAACTACTTACTAGATCTCGTTCAAACCAATTTTCGGTGGAAGTTTGCTGTATATAATTTTTTTTTTTTTGATTTTTCATTCTGTTATTTTAGAAGTTACAGGGGGGGGACACATTTTTTCACTTTGGAAGTGTCTCACGCGCAAACTATTCATTTTAGAAAAAAATGATATCAGAAACCTAACTATCATTTTTGAAGACCTATCCATAGACCTCACACGTATGGGTTTGATGAAAAAAAAAAATTTTTTTTTTTTATGACGTAATAAAAAAAAAGCGGCTAAGTGCGAGTCGGACTCGCCCATGAAGGGTTCCGTACCATTTATAACGTATTAAAAAACTATTTACTAGATCTCGTTCAAACCAATTTTCGGTGGAAGTTTGCATGGCAATGTATACAATGATATATTATATCATAAATTTTTTTTAGATTTTTCATTCTGTTATTGTAGAAATTACGGGGGGGAGGGGGACACATTTTACCACTTTGGAAGTGTCTCTCGCGCAAACTATTCAGTTTAGAAAAAAAATATATTAGAAACCTCAATATCATTTTAAAATACCTATCCATAGATACCCCACACGTATGGATTTGATGAAAAAAGATTTTTTGAGTTTCAGTTCTAAGTATGGGGAACCCCCAAAATTATTGTTTTTTTTTTCTATTTTTGGGTAAAAATCTTAATGCGGTTCATAGAGTTTTATCACCAGGAAAATATTGTTGTAGGAGTATTTATGTTTTATTAATTTAAATTTAAATTTATTAATTTGTTGATAGTCATCATTGTTTACTAACCATTTTTCTACATGTGTAACTACTAACAAAAATATGGATTTGAAAAAGTTTGAAATAAAATAAATTCATTCATTCATAGAATACATCTACTTACCAAGTTTGAACAGTATAGCTCTTATAGTTTCGGAAAAAGTGGCTGTGACATAATCGGACAGACAGACGGACATGACGAATCTATAAGGGTTCCGTTTTTTGCCATTTGGCTACGGAACCCTAAAAACGTTCTTGCAAATTAAAATGCTCTAGAGCCTACCTATCACTTTCTAAACACTTCATGAAACAACAACGATCCACTTAAGAGCATGAGAAATGAAAAATATCTTTTCTACACACTTGTAAACCCATAAACCCGAAAAACTCGGCCCAAGCCCTCCTACAACTATACTCAATCAACGCCTTGCAAGACCAAATTAAAATTTCCAAGACACGCTCGCGGCTCGCGCATTTTAATAAATAAAGACCGCTTTAAAGTAGCTTGTCAGGACGTGTCCGTCGACGGATACGTCTGGGAGGACATCAACATCATCAGCAAACAATTTAAAATATGCAGCAGACTACCAAGGCACAGCGACCTGCAAAATTGCATGGATTCATTACTTAGGTATACATTTATTAATTCATTCACATAATGTCGATCGATCAAATACCGCAATGTCAAAATTCTCGGATCGTCTAATAATCATTAAGCATCTTCTTGGTCGTCTAATACCATCTTGCCATCAAAGTAACACGTATAAGTTTGCTAGAGGCGATGCATCGGTAAGCAATGACTAAGTTGCGTAAGTTAATCATCATTATTGTAACGTTAGTTGGCGGAAGGAAGCTCGCTCCAACTTAGTCTAGTTTATAATTAGCCGCTATCTGATCGCCGCCGCGGCCTCGGCGCGGTTGCGTCATGGTGGTAAGAAAGCTCGCGGGAAACCTCAGTTATCTATATTATGTCAAAACGTGGCATAATCGGATTAATCATACTCACAAGAGGAGGTGCGGTGCACAATTATAAATAAATTTATAGGCGTTGGGCCCTATAATTGATGGCAGTATTAACAGTTCACTAATGATATAGTTAAGAGGGTAATTGGGTAAGGGTGGGTACGTGAAATTTATGGCGTCAGCAAAGATGTCCCAATTACAAACTTGAAGTGACAGTGTCGACGGAGTCCCTAGCAGTTTGGCAGTTGGACAAATTTCGCCATATTTACGGGGTTAAACGTAACGGGATTGGGCATTTTTTACAGCTGGTGCTGTAGTTATCTTCTACTGCTGACTTTTTCTGATAAAAGATAGTCATACTGTGTTAAAGAGAGACCAAAGATTTTAATCAGAGTTCAGTGCATGTCTTTCGGCATATGACGAATAATCTTCATTCCTAGACGAAAACCTGTGACTCCTGCGACCCAGGTTAGCGGGTAAAATGACCCTGTACCGCTAAACTACCACATATAAATATCTCTTTAATATTGTGAAACATAGCCCATTAATCCTCAAAACTTCATTTATCAGCCCATTCATCTTCAAGCTCTTGACAAATGTGAGTAAGCTTCTGTGTTTTGTTAAACTTTTCAATGAATAGGCACAAAACAAAACGAAAGACGCGCTCCGATGCTCCCGTCATCTGCCATCTCCGTATCGCGTTTATGTCTATTATGTGGTCGATCACAATTTGTCCCTTTCACTCAGTAAGAGCCGGAGAAAGATGCCATCGTATTAAGAAACTGCCGCTGGCGCAGCTTATTCACAAAGCTTCGACTTCGCTACAATCGAACTGCTCTGACATCCAATTACGTAAAGTTATTATGGTCAAGTTATGCCAGTGCAGAGACTGTAGACGAATACCAGCGTCTACACAACTAACAATTTTGAAAACTTATTTGTACGCATAAGATCCACAAATGATTAGTTAAGAATGTTGCTGTTTGTAGGTGCTTGGTGAATGGTGGCAGTGAGGAGGCTGGTCGGCTGCGCGCGCACTGTAGTTGGACACCCCGTGGTGCGCGCGCGTCTCGGTCGCTCTTTCCCTCGATCTGTCGCTCGATCGATCGTTCGATCTCACGTGTCTCGCGTGTGCATTTCCATTTGGATTAACTTTTTTAAATTGGTGAGTGGTGTTCATTATTACGACATCTTAATTGAGAGATTAAAGCGATTATCAACACTAAGAGAATAAAGACGCAATTTTGTAAGTTTAGTTGTTTGGGAAAAATTTGAATAGACCTAAAATATGTAGGCTTTTCTGAATGTTAATATATCATATTATTAAGGTAATCATTCATTGTCTATCTTCTATACATTTCGCAAATTATTTGATAATTTATTACCTAATATTTTTAAAGGCCGGTTAATATATAGACATAGGTTGTTAACCTATATATACCTACCTATGACATAATGAACCCGCCCTGGCTTCGCAGGGGTATAGTAGGTAGTAACACAAAACCTTAACGCATAATAATACGCCTTAACCATCCTCAAGAATCACTCTATTGATAGGTGAAAACCGTATGAAAATCAGTTCAGTAGTTTTTGAGTTTATCGCGAACTTACAGACACACAGACGTGGCAGGTGATTATAGATCGTGTCATTCACGAAGACGTGTGCTTTGACTCGTAATATCATGTTATTAAAGGTTAGGTTTGACAAATCTGCGCGTCATCGTGGATGACACGAACTATAACATTAAATAGTAGTAGTAGTAGTTAGTAGTAAAACACTATACATCATTTGTACAAAGGCGAACCTATCCCTTTCAGGGATCTCTTCCAGTTAACCTTTGAGCAATTGAGGAAGAATAGGAGAACGGTTGACATCAAAACTGTACTAAACGGCATAAAAGAAAATATTTAATTTCCTAAAAGACAGATAAACCTGTAATTCCTATAACCTACAATATATAAATGGGATATGAAATAATACATATTTACAAAACTACCTACCGCACACATCTTTTTGATTAAGTTCCGTCAGAAAGCCACAACTTTTTTAAATTCGCCTTTAGCGGTGCGACCGATTGTCACTGTCGAAGAGAAGACGGTAAGGAATTTCAGAATTGTACAGAGTACACAGTAAAATACTTGTCATGGGATCGGTGTTTGTGAGGCGGGGTAGCCAAGAGAGAGATTTGCACTGGAACGGAGCCGGTGCCCGCTGCCATCCGCTCAAAATTTACATCTCTCCGAGAGATAAGGGGGAGAAGGAGAGAATAGGACGTTAAAGAGAAGGGAAAGTTCAAGTGTGTCTCTACGACGCCGAATGGGCAACCATTTGAGTTGGGAGCGGAAAGATGAGATGTGGTCTAATTTATGTAGGCCAAAAATGTATTTGATGCAAACATTTTGCAAACGTTCAAGCTTGTCAAGTAGCTCCTCAGTGAGATCCAGATCCGCATAATCAAGAAGGTGAATCAGCGGAGAACGTGCAAGCATGACTTTCGTGTGGACAGGGAGGAAACTGGAGACGGCGAAGCGAGTGCAAAGAAGCAAAAAGTCTCCCACTGGTTTCAGTCACATGGGGTGCCCAGGAAAGAGTCTGATCCATGACAATGCTTAGATTTCTTACGGTGGGTGAGAAAGGAATGTGTGTTCCATCGTAGAGAATTTCAGGCATTGTCACTTCAGACAACTTAGAGATGAAGTGAGGACTCCCAATGAGAATTGCCTGCGACTTTTTCGCGTTAACCATGAGGCCAAAAGATGATGCCCAGGCGCGGATAGAGTCCAGATCCCTATTAATTTGTGTTATTAGGGGTCCTAAATTATCTATACTAGCCGCCGAGTAAATTTGCAGGTCATCTGCATAAAGGTGGTACGAAGGAACAAGCGATTTTGTGATCCCGTCAATGAACAAGGAAAAAAGCAAGCAAGGAAATATTCTGCTTATTCAAATTTTAGTGAAACCGCGCTCTACCAACATAGCATCATCCGCATCCCATCCGCATCCATAACTTCTTGACCTGGTTGACCTGTAATTTATATTATAAGAGTATGAGTATTTTTCGTACAAAAAAGATAATTATTTAAACTGTGAAGATGTACTTATACTTACCCGATCTATTCACGAAATGAAAAACATGTTAGGCACGTCGCGGGCGGTCGGAGCGAGGCAACCTCCAAGAAACTTGTTTTTCATGTGTTTTCATTCTGAAAGCACTGAGAGACTCCCTAAATTGGACTCATGTTTAGATCTACAAGGCCGTTTACTAAACACAAAGCTAGTTATTACTAGCGGTAATTACTTGTGAGTTCCTGTAATTGGCTCTCTGTATTAATCTTGTTGTCCTATTGTAAGTTTAAAGCTGTTGGTTCTCCTGAACATAAATAAAATAAAATAAAAAATAACAATTTTAATTGTGAAATTTTCTGCGCAAAAATAGTACCTAACGCTTACTTATTTTGATACCTACTCTTCCTCCTTGGCACTAATTCCATTTGATTGCTATATATATAAATATGCAGACAAAATCAGCTTCTAGGCCAACAGGTATCTTTTAACGATGCATCACTTTCCATTTCACCCAAATCGAGTTTACGGCCATATCGTTCGTTTTGCCCGAAATATGCAAAAGCATGGGCGTGTGGCGGAATGCCGAGCTTTCCAGAGAGAGCGACAAGTTGTGTAGTACGAGTACGAGTATGGCCGATACCTGTTCTGGATGTGTGTCGCCGAATTTCACCGCGACCAGATTATGGTATCAAACGGGTATTTTGCTACAAATCACGTTGACGCGTTCAAGTTAATGCGCAAGCGAAACGAAGCCCTCAGGCGACTACTCGACTAGCGCACTAAGTGTAAGGGCTATTATTGCGTGTAATTTATTTGCAAACGAGACACCGATGTGGACGATTAAGATACACATCGTTTAGGGACTGATGACTGATTTAAATCATGAATGATTTTCATGTTTTAAATTTGAGCGATACAGGGTCGGTTACACCACTTGCACCAACTCAACCCATCTTCAATATTACTATTAAAAACATATGCATTTTTTATGCGAAGTAGGTGGTGCAAAGTTCTCAGCAGAGTGACGTTTGTAATGTGTGGTTGGCGCAAGTGGTGCACCTGGCCCCTCATATTAAAATGAACGTTTTGCCTGATCTGGTCAAATTAGAAGAATTTCCAAACAACTAGCAATAAGAGTTACGATAGTTTATTTAACTATTTTTACTTATACGATGCTAGAGATTTTAGAAAGGTGTCCTTAGTGAAATCTAATTTAGAATTTACGGTTAAACGAACTCAGTAATTAATGTATAGGTATAAATCACATCGCATCACTTGAATCCCTGAATAACGTCTACATAATTATCTAGATATTCGCATTCGCGCCAGCAACAACTATCATAATGCTTAACTGACCGTCAATACGTAAATCTTCTTGACAAGAGATTTATAAATGGCCATCAATAAAATGTATTGCCGTTGGAAAAGCGCGGGGAAATTGGCAAATCTCTCCTCACGCACACTTCCAGGCGATAATACCATCGTCGGCACAGGTGGCTGACCATTCGTAACCCTTATAGCAATGAGATAAGGTACAGGTATATCGATATGCCATGGTGCTGAGACAGGACACATAAACAGGCTCGAGCAAGCAACTGTTTGGTCAGACAAGTTTCTCGATTGCTATAAACGCTACCATCAAAACAAAAAGTGCGTGAAGTGCTTCTCCATCGGCGGAGTCAGACGGAGATTTAATTGACTCTTCAAACAATTGAAGAAAAAATAAACGTTTTTTCCTCGTTTCATTTCGTCTTTACCATGATTTATTTGTAAGTGGATAATATAGTTGCACTATTACGAGTCGATGCGTGATAGTGCAAGAACATAAATATTATATACCACGGCATTCGATCTTCTCGGTGTTGCACCCTATACGCCTAAATAATCATCATCTAGTTAACACTGTCAGCCACCGTTCAGAAGTTTCAGAACATTACTGAATGTAACTTTACGGATTCTAAGTACACTATCTCTGAATACATGTTGTAAAGGTTTATAAACCTGTGATCACGTGCGATATTACTTATTATTGCGACACTTCTTGCGGTCCGCATCGCGAGCCGAAGTGATCTAAAAACATCATTAGCATTTACAGGTTTGATGACAGTGGCGATGGTGTTACAGTTAGATCATCGGCGTGCGCGGCGTGCGGCAACCGCGGTAGCCGTCACGGACATTATGACAAGATTAGCGCGGTCCTTAGGTACTTACTCGTATCTATTACACCGCGTCGCGAGAATAGAGCGATTAACGCACTTTAATACCCCCTGAACTATATACACTCACGGCGAGAATACCCGAAAGCCTTACAGAAGCAAGAACGCATATGAGGATTTTTTTGATTCCTCTTTTTCGGGCTTACTAAGGATATCACGAGCGCGAATGACAACTGCCTGGGTTTAATAGTGAAAAAATAAAAACAATAAGATTTAAACATACTTACTTTTAAATCCCAAAATACGTGTAACATATCCGGAAAGGTATTTTATCTAAAGGATTTAAAAATACCTACGGACAGAACCCTCCATTACATATCTGCGTGATTTGACACGAGTTAGACCGGAATTTCACAATCATTAAGTGCCTCCGCTGTGTTGTGCGAGTAAACGGAGCGGGTGAACCGCCTATTGAAAAACAGTAAGAGCAACACTGCTGCCGCCAACGCGTGCGGTGGATTTCACCCGCAGGGCACCCGCGCAAGACGGCGGAGGCACGAATAGTCTATCATTTAGCTCAACCATTTTTCTTCAATAGTGCTATCTTTTAACAATTTCGTATTTCAGATCGCGACGCCACGGTGTCGCGCGATGGGCTGACTCTTTCACCATGGAGAAGGAGAGTCGCGAGCGCATCGGGCGCGGGCGCGAGGCGCGCGGCACGTCGCCCCGCGCGGCGCTGCGCCGCGTGCTGCTGCTGGCTGAGGGGAGGCAGTTCCGCGAGGCGGCCGCGGTGGTGGCGAGGGCGGGGAGCGGGGTGCTGGCGCCACTCGCCGCTGATCTACCGCTGGACCTGCTAGCCGACAGCCTGCCGCACTCCGCTGTGCTGATCGAGCTGCTTCTCAACAGGTAATTAAGACAGTTAATTAAAGCAGTGGTGGCACGAGCGCGGAGTGGGGTGCTGGCGCGGCTCGCCGCTGATCTGCCGCTGGACATGCTAGCCGACAGCCTGCCACACTCCGGTGTGCTGATCGAGCATCTGCTCAACAGGTAACTGGGCCATAAGATTCCTGTCCGATTCACAAAGCGCAGCCCAGGCTGCCCAGACAATTTACCCAGGTAAACCAAAAGGAATCATCTTGATAGTATCCGTAACATAACAACTATACAACTATATACAACTATACTTATACAAGGAACATTGGTATAGATACTTAATTTCCTTTTGAACTTGTGGACCATAGTTGGGAGCTTTTGGACTATAGTTGGGTGGTTTTACGGTAGTGATTTGAGAAAACTGGGTTTCTGTTAGTGTCCACGCGCTGTGAACGTATGTGTGACGATACGCACGACGCAGCAACCCAATCTAGAGCAGAGAACTGCAGAAGTGACAAAACGCCAGGGCTGTAGGGCTTCAGGGTAATGTAGGGTGATAGGACGTAAGTGGTAGAATACAGCTCTTTCCATAGGCAATATTTTGGTATAGCCACTTATTAGTTGTACAGTTAGTGCACATACGCGAGTCACACTTCATTCGCCAGCCCGTCACATCATCCGTAGATCATACTGACGCCACAAAATGGTGTCATTCTCTTATATTTATTACTATTTTGCCCAGTTTTACATTAGTGAACCAAGTAAACGTATAATGGAGGTCATTCTCACTCCGTCAAATTGTCATTTTCGATTTTCATTTGATAAAGATGAAACAATTTTAATCCTTTAGAAGGCATAAGGGTTTCAAAAATTACGCAAATTTGAACCCTATCACTTTAAAATAGAGTTCAAAATGAGGTCGGAAATAACCTCCGCCTTATAATTTAAGCAGGAAATATAAAAAAGCGGCCAAGTGCGAGTCGGACTCGCCCATGAAGGGTTCCGTACCATTAAAAAAAAAACTACTTACTAGATCACGTTCAAACCAATTTTCGGGGGAAGTTTGCATGGTAATGTATATCATATCAAATTGTCAAATGGTGAAGCCCGTTTAATAAATTAAGATTTTTAAAATTTAGAAATTTAGATTTTTAGTTAGTTTAAGAAGATATGTGTCTCTTCTTACACGAAATAAAAGATTTTTATTTTATTTTTTATATATTTTATTTTTATTTTTCCTTTTGTTATTTTAGAAGTTACGGGGGGGGGGGGGGGACACACATTTTTTTCACTTTGGAAGTGTCTCTCGCGCAAACTATTCAGTTTAGAAAAAAAAATATATTAGAAACCTAAATATCATTTTTGAAGACCTATCCATAGATCCCCACACGTATGGGTTTGATGAAAAAAGATTTTTTTAGGTTCAGTTCTAAATATGGGAAACCCCCAAAATGTATTGTTTTTTTTTTCTATTTTTGTGTAAAAATCTTAATGCGGTTCATAGAATACATCTACTTACCAAGTTTGAACAGTATAGCTCTTATAGTTTCGGAAAAAAGTGGCTGTGACATAATCGGACAGACAGACGGACATGACGAATCTATAAGGGTTCCGTTTTTTGCCATTTGGCTACGGAACCCTAAAAAACCGCATCGTAAAGATCACTTATATACCTACACACTTGTTTCGAAACGGCGTAAGTAGGTATGTTTACAGTGTTTACTTATGCAACGTTTTCATCACCGAGCAATCCTCAGATAAGTGCTCGAAGTGATCATAACAACATTTATAACACAATCATTGAACGGGGCCGCGCCGCTAAATAGCGGGTGTCGAAAATCATCTTCAAATTGCGCGTGGTGTACTCGAGTAGGCATACTTATCATGTGTAGCCTTATCTCAATGCAACAAAGATCAATCGTAATTGAAGTGCGTTGATGTTGATGATACAACATAATCTACATAATTAACGTATACACAGGCACTGCACCGAGTTATGCCGTGTTATCATAGACAGAGGAAAGCACGAACAGCGGTTACCATCAACGTGGCTATACGGTACTAAAACCAGTTTTTGGCACCTGGCAACCACATTAGCCTACTACCACCTGCCAATTACCTACTTCTCCGGTGTATTTTTCATCCAAAAATATTTTAGCTACTTTTCGGCTCCCATGATTCCCTTCTATTTTTTTAAATTCCAAGTTGGCAACATTGGACTCGGCAGGCGGCTCAAGGCAACCGGTCCGGCCACTTCGGGGACTTTCTCCCAAACTCGTTTTGTTTTACTAAACTCGGAGTGATAGTGCAATCGATCTCATATCGGCGTATGCGATCATTCATTACTCGATACATTCACTCGCGTTACTGCAGTTAGGTAACGAGCAAATCCCCGTGACATGATGTATTGGATAACGTTATGTGACATGAACGGTGACGGCTAGTGTCGAAGGCTGTTGACAGCTCACTCGCATAAACCCAATCAACCATATGAATAAGCATAAAACATTTTGTTGAAAGATTAGATAAGAAATTAACATTATACGAATATTTATTGCTGCATAAAGGAAGATGTTCCTTGTTTTTTTCAATTCAAGTAAAAAATATGCTTCATTATGACGCTTTGTTTATGATTATTCTTAAAAAAATAATTAAATCTTTATTTCAGACCCTGAAGTCCATATACGTTTAGTAAAATTAACTTAAATAATTATGATCTGGCCTAGTGGGTAGTAGATTTAGATTTATTTCATAATACAGATTACATTATAAATTGCAGGCATGTCAATCTACAAGAATTCATATTATGATCATGAAAACAGATATACGAAAACATAATCAATAAAATATCAATTCAAAAATTAAATAATTACAGGATACTAGGATTTTAAAATAATGTCAAGATAGTATCTCCTGTAGAGGATCGTCATAATCTATACATCGTTCATAAATTCACTAACAGAATACAACGGTCTATCCAACAAAAAAATCTCTCAATCGGCGTTTGAATGTCTGATCACACAGTTCACTTCTTTTCTTATATCGGTTGGAAGTCGTTCATAACACAATATATGTCCTACCACGCAAGGGTTTTTTTGAGCTAAGGCCATACGGCGCGGAACAGTTCTCAGCCGTCCCGTTGAACGGACATTTATACCCTCAACATGAACGCGTTTGAAATCTGATATATTGTTTCTAACGAACATAATGGTTTCAAAAAATATATAAGGCAAAGTGCGTTTCAGAGCCCAACTCGGGAAGTACCTCCACCTTACAGAAAACAGCAGCCAAATAACACTAGACCCTATTTATAGTGTTGTGTTCCTGCCGGTGAGTAAGATTGCCAGAGCTCAACGAAGGGGGGTGGGTTTAAGGTCGGCAACGCGCATGTAACTCTTCTGGAGTTGCAGGCGTACATAGGCTACAGAGACTGCTTACCATCAGGCGGCCCGTATGCTTGTTTGCCACCGACGTAGAATATTTAAAAAAATCCCTACACGAGTGTCTAGCATTCACTCCGGCCAGGATACGTAGTGCGCGTTTTTGAATACATCTGTCGAGTTTCCCCATATTATTGTCCCGTAATATATTAATGAGTGGAAATGCGCATAGTATTACACGGATCTTATAAGGCGTCCCGAGATATAAGAGGTTTAATTTTCGCAGTGCAAAAACATACCCTACCTTACGAAGCCGATGGTCCTGGGCTCGAATCCCGGCAAGGGCAAGTATTTGTGTGATGAGCACCGATATTTGTTCCTGAGTCATGGATATTTTCTATTTATTTAAGTATTTGTATAAGTATTATATATATCGTTGTCTGAGTACCCACAACACAAGCCTTCCAGAGCTTACCGTGGGACTTAGTCAATTTGTGTAAGAATGTCCCTATAATATTTATTTATTTATTTATGATCGTGTCAGACAAATTATGCGTGGATCTTCGTCCAAGGTATTATTACAGCTATATAAAGACTCCTAAATTTAGCCTCTTAAAAATGTATGTGATAACTCGTTCAAAGTGGGAACCACTTGATGAGATTGCACAACAATATTAAAGAGCTACAAAGCGTGCATAATTTTTTTACGAATAAGGCCGCAATTAGACTATGATATCAATGATCATATATAAGGGATCCTATTTGACAGTAAACCTACAATTATGATCTTATGATAGATATGAGGGCACTCTCTGAAATTGACACGAGCGCAGAGTAGTATCAATCAACCCTAGACGACACTTCATGTCTAACCGCGTGGTGAAATAGTAGTTTACCCGAATCAGTGATCAGTGCACCCTCAGACTCAGAGAAAAAGACAAAACACAAGTGGACATTGATGTACACGTATCAGCTATAAGCTGCCTGTGTGTTCATATATAATAATATAATAATCATTTGTTTTAACAAAGAACCTTTAGGTTCTTCATATTTAAATGCCTATTATATCTATGATCATATTTCTATGATACTCTAATTGCGGCCTAAAAATAATTCCGCTAATCATTTCCATTACGCGCGCGAACGCTATTAGCTGCGAGGCGAGATCCACGAGATAAGCCATCCCGTAACTCGATGATTAAATATGAGAGAAAACTAATAACAGTGGATAAAGAAAGCGGAGAGCGAACAATGAATAATTAAATCCGCTCAACGCCATCGCCGCGCCCAGCGCTTCTGCAGATCTGCACTGATTTATTGCTCACTCTACTCATAACGAGTCGCACTCTATTTAGTAGGTATTAATATATTTGCACATACATACATACAACTGTACACTCTCGCTGCCGCAGCCGACGTGACGGGACAAGCATTCTACAGACATTAAAGCGATTTTGCGTAAAGTGAATAGATAAAAAAGTAATGTTTCGCAGGCGACACGTTGGGCAAGACGCGTTAACTGAGGAAATAGAAAACGCAAACATCGGGCTTATAAGTACTGCATTCACCAGGACTTGTCAAAACGGGTGAGGTGCCGGCGTTAGTTTGGAATTGACAACAAGTAAAATATTAAAACTAGGGAAATTGGAACAGTCCTGTTCATGATGACGATGTTGCGTGTTTATGTTTATGCTGAGAATCCACTTTACAAACGAAAGTGCTTTCTTCACCTTCAAACATTCGTGAATCAAGAAAAAACCCCGAATAGGTTCTTTGGTCTCTGCGTTATGACTTAGTGTTTTGTACGAAGGTAACCTTCAGGATTCAGGAAAGTGGCTCTTCAGGTATTTCTTGTGGTAGCTCGTCCGCTCTGCTTGATTGCTATATATATATATTTTTTTTTTTTTTTATCAAAATAGATAAGGAGTCTCCAGAAAAGAAGTTCTTCTTCTAATGTAATTGACTCTCAAGTCTCCCAGCAATGGGACAATTTTAGTGTCATGTATGTTGTAGTATATGTCTAGATATCTACGTGGAGTACGTGAAAAGTAATTTTGCGGACAGTAAACACTAGATTCTAATATGTTTTCTTTCATGCCAAAAGCGGTACCATACCGTACGTAAAGCTGAAGCTGAGGTTATTGGTATGGAAAATGTCCACAAAGCTTTTTAGGCGGACTTCATCAATAAAAGCGGCCAAGTGCGAGTCGGACTCGCCCATGAAGGGTTCCGTACCATTTATGACGTATTAAAAAAACTACTTACTAGATCTGGTTGAAACCAATTTTCGGTGGAACTTTGCATGGTAATGTATATCATATTTTTATTTTAACAACAAAATTACACAGCATTACAGTATATACTAATGCACTTATATATTTTTTTTAGATTTTTCATTCTGTTATTTTAGAAGTTACAGGGGGGGGGGGGACACACATTTTTTCACTTTGGAAGTGTCTCTCGCGAAAACTATTCAGTTTAGAAAAAAATGATATTAGAAACCTAAATATCATTTTTGAAGACCTATCCCTAGATACCCCACACGTATGGGTTTGATAAAAATTATTTTTTTTTTTTTTTAATGTTTAGACGTATTGAAAAAAACTACTTACTAGATCTCGTTCGAACCAATTTTCGGTGGAAGTTTGCATGGGAATGTATATTATATATTTTTTTTAGATTTTTCATTCTGTTATTTTAGAAGTTACGGGGGGGGGGGGGGGCACACTTTTTACCACTTTGGAAGTGTCTCTCGCGCAAACTATTCAGTTTAGAAAAAAATGATATTAGAAACCTCAATATCATTTTTAAAGACCTATCCATAGATACCCCACACGTATGGGTTTGATGAAAAAAGTTTTTTTGAGTTTCAGTTCTAAGTATGGGGAACCCCCAAAATTTATTGTTTTTTTTCTATTTTTGTGTAAACATCATAATGCGGTTCATAGAATACATCTACCTACTTACCAAGTTTGAACAGTATAGCTTTTATAGTTTCGGAAAAAAGTTGCTGTGACAGAATCGGACAGACAGACGGACATGACGAATCTATAAGGGTTCCGTTTTTTGGCATTTGGCTACGGAACCCTAAAAATGATGCTTAATTCTCAACTTTCAGGAACAGATGCAGGACAAGTGTGTCACTCAATCGGTTAGAGCCAGAAGTGACTTTTGTTTTTGTGTTAATGCGACATAGATGCAGCTGGGAACCGTGCTGCGGCCGCGCCGGCGCCGCCAGCGGTGCCGTTACGCGCGCGCAGCTCACCGTTCATCAGTTTTTGCGGAACACTAATCAGAGCGCGCGCCATTGTCTCGAGACTCCCGCGGCGCTACGATTATTTGCCTATTGACTAAACAGTGTATACAACTGCTGACAGTTGTCCAGAATATCTTGGTCCAAAATGTCCAAATAGATGTAATATATTTGTGTAAACGAGAGTTACATTTATACCGGTCTGACTAAGAAATGATGTCAATGAAAAACACAACCATTCAGAAGAAATTTATCAAGTTCCTCTGCTTTAAACTTAAATATCCTTATAAATCCTCCAACTACATATTTGCAGGAAGCATCATCTAATTCCGTTGCATACGCGCCGCGAAATCTCAGACCTAGTTTAGATTCTGAATATTACTATTCTCACTGTTATTATTCTTTCTGTATTTGTTCGAAAAACCCATGTTTGATATTATAAACGGTAATGTTGATTGCCCTGGATTGTTGGCTGAACTCTCTTTCAGTACTTCATCCCCATCTACAAGATATTTTCGACCCCTTGCTATTCCTAATGCTTCGCGTAACAGACGGAACAGTTTTTTGAAACGTGCTAGTAAATGTTTAAATGAACTTGCGAAAGAGCATGATATTGATATTTTCAATAGCAACATCCAAACTGTGCGGCGTATCCTGACGATGACGGCGGAGTCCTTTAACAGAGCATGCCTTATTGAAATTATATTGATCTATGTTTTTATCCTTTTTCTTTGCAATCTTCTTTAGTTGTTTTCAACTTCAAAATGGTTGCTGTGACGTTGACGTTAAAATGTAGGTATAGTGGAATAGTGCTAAGCACAAATTATTTTTGTTAATCTTTAAGTATTTACTGGTGAGAACCTATAATTAGCTTTTTGTATCACATTTATAAAACCTATATGCATATTAAAAGCTGTTGATATAATAATAAATAAATGACTTAAATACCAGAGTGGCTAGCGGTTTGGTAATAACTTGACGACTTTGTTTACTGATGACAAAACACAAAATACTTAGATAGTTGGCGCGATTGTGAGCTCCTAATACTAATACATATATCTTGGGCCGAACAGTTGTAATACTTATGTTTAATCGAGACTATCGAGAGTCGGAGTAATATTGGCCACTGTGAGAGGTCGGTAAATAAATGTTTGCAAATGACAGCGGTAACCGTTTCAATGATGAGTGGATGACAGTGTGCCATCTTTATGAGAGTAGCCTCTTCAAGTTGATCACTGATGGGTTGGTTGGTGGTTGGTTGGTTGGTCCGCGATGGTGGCCGTAAAATGATCAATATTTTTTCCCACTTCTTAGGATTGTAGTAATTCGGACGTAAGTAGCTTGATATTTGTTATTTACTTTTGTCTTATATAGGTATACTAACGTAAGATATGAAAACGTAGGTCAATTGAAAATGCGACTTTCGTAATAGCTTTTTTACAGGAGGCCAATAATCAAAACTCAATGAACCAAAATAATATTTTACTAAATTGATAGGGTTATTTGCAACGGCTTAAATACTTTTAATCAGGATTGTTTTTAAAGTACTTGACAAGTTATTCTTAATCGGTGGTCCCTGAAACCACCTGAAGTACAAAAACGAAATTTGGTCGAGTGGTCCCCTTTAGGTCCCAAGGTTTATAACAAACAATGATTTAGATGATGCCAATGTTGGATTCTCTCGGTAATTGACCTGAACTAAAGGTATATAACGCATCATTGCGTTTACGAAGCCGCAAGTTACGCCGTCCGCTTCAAGGGAAGAGCACCTCTTGAAAAAGATCGGTAGAGCAGGAGTGACGTGACGCTCTTCTTTTCTAACCATGTCTGAAGCTGGCCATACACACTAGGGTATGCCTGCTGTACATTTCAACTGCACAGGTAAAGCTGTATAGGAAACTGCACAGGCGAATTCCACACACGCTCCGTTTTACCTGTGCAGTTGATAAAACTGCGCAGGCATACCCTAGTGTGTATGGCCAGCTTGAGCCAGAGCAACTAACTTTATACAAATACCTACAAGAGAGCTTGATAAAACTGCGCAGGCATACCCTAGTGTGTATGGCCAGCTTGAGCCAGAGCAACGAACTTTATACAAATACCTACAAGAGAGCTTGATAAAACTGCGCAGGCATACCCTAGTGTGTATGGCCAGCTTGAGCCAGAGCAACGGACTTTATACAAATACCTACAAGAGAGCTTGATAAAACTGCGCAGGCATACCCTAGTGTGTATGGCCAGCTTGAGCCAGAGCAACGAACTTTATACAAATACCTACAAGAGAGCTTGATAAAACTGCGCAGGCATACCCTAGTGTGTATGGCCAGCTTGAGCCAGAGCAACTAACTTTATACAAATACCTACAAGAGAGCTTGATAAAACTGCGCAGGCATACCCTAGTGTCTATGGCCAGCTTGAGCCAGAGCAACTAACTTTATACAAATACCTACAAGAGAGCTTGATAAAACTGCGCAGGCATACCCTAGTGTGTATGGCCAGCTTGAGCCAGAGCAACTAACTTTATACAAATACCTACAAGAGAGCTTGATAAAACTGCGCAGGCATACCCTAGTGTGTATGGCCAGCTTGAGCCAGAGCAACTAACTTTATACAAATACCTACAAGAGAGCTTGATAAAACTGCGCAGGCATACCCTAGTGTGTATGGCCAGCTTGAGCCAGAGCAACGAACTTTATACAAATACCTACAAGAGAGCTTGATAAAACTGCGCAGGCATACCCTAGTGTGTATGGCCAGCTTGAGCCAGAGCAACTAACTTTATACAAATACCTACAAGAGAGCTTGATAAAACTGCGGAGGCATACCCTAGTGTGTATGGCCAGCTTGAGCCAGAGCAACTAACTTTATACAAATACCTACAAGAGAGCTTGATAAAACTGCGCAGGCATACCCTAGTGTGTATGGCCAGCTTGAGCCAGAGCAACGAACTTTATACAAATACCTACAAGAGAGCTTGATAAAACTGCGCAGGCATACCCTAGTGTGTATGGCCAGCTTGAGCCAGAGCAACGAACTTTATACAAATACCTACAAGAGAGCTTGATAAAACTGCGCAGGCATACCCTAGTGTCTATGGCCAGCTTGAGCCAGAGCAACGAACTTTATACAAATACCTACAAGAGAGCTTGATAAAACTGCGCAGGCATACCCTAGTGTCTATGGCCAGCTTGAGCCAGAGCAACTAACTTTATACAAATACCTACAAGAGAGCTTGATAAAACTGCGCAGGCATACCCTAGTGTGTATGGCCAGCTTGAGCCAGAGCAACGAACTTTATACAAATACCTACAAGAGAGCTTGATAAAACTGCGCAGGCATACCCTAGTGTCTATGGCCAGCTTGAGCCAGAGCAACTAACTTTATACAAATACCTACAAGAGAGCTTGATAAAACTGCGCAGGCATACCCTAGTGTCTATGGCCAGCTTGAGCCAGAGCAACTAACTTTATACAAATACCTACAAGATAGCTTGATAAAACTGCGCAGGCATACCCTAGTGTGTATGGCCAGCTTGAGCCAGAGCAACGAACTTTATACAAATACCTACAAGAGAGCTTGATAAAACTGCGCAGGCATACCCTAGTGTCTATGGCCAGCTTGAGCCAGAGCAACTAACTTTATACAAATACCTACAAGAGAGCTTGATAAAACTGCGCAGGCATACCCTAGTGTCTATGGCCAGCTTGAGCTAGAGCAACTAACTTTATTAAAATGCCTCCCTCATCCCTTCTCACCCCGTTCATAACCCAACTGCCCTAGTAATCCCTACTCACCCTATTTTAGGGTACAAGAGATCTTGCCCTATAACGGTTTTCTCTTCTTTAATTATTTTTTTACTTTTCTTGTTCGAAATCATATATATTTATTTATATTATGTGTTGAGTTTTTGTTTAAAAACTTTTATTTATGTCATATTTCTGTTTATGTGTTCAAAACCTGCATTTCATTAATTTTAGTTATTGTACATTATTGTGTTTGTTTGTCATTCATTGACTTCGGCCTACTCATTACCTCAAGGGAAGAGAACTGGAAGAGATCCCATATAGGGCTAAGTTCGCCTTTGTTGTATTTAAGTTACTCAGTAACTGTGTTTCTCTTTCTATGTACAATAAAACCTATACTATAGATACATACATAAATACATAACTGTCTTCCCAGAAATAGATTGTATAGGTATATACATTACTTACCATTCTTCTTCACATTAACCATTTTCATGTTTGTGCAGGCTGGTGGAGTTGGACGTGTCACCGCGGCCGTCGCTGCCGGTGGAGGCGCTGGCGTGGCGGCTGGCGGCGCTGCTGGGCGGCCCGGCGGGCGCCGGCGAGGCTGCGCGGCTGGCGGGCGCGGCGAGAGCCTTGGCGCGCTACCAGCCCGCGCTGCCCGCGGCGGTGGACGCGCGGCGCCGGCAGCTCGACCAGGCCGTGCACGGTATGTATCACACACACACACACAGCTGGCGGGCTCGGCGGTACCAGTTCATTTATACCCGTCGGACAAATCGGAGCTACTTTGTACTGCTCTTTTATGGATACCTGTTCGAATATACGATAAGGTACATAGTTCCCTAAAATTAGGCGCTATGTACGCTCACATCGCACACATTTCTAGCCTTCCCGAATGGTATTAGACAGATTTAAATAGAATAGCTACATAGGTCTACGCTATACGAGCGAAGTACGAGAGGAGCACGAGTCGAGCAGCACGAGCCGTGCACAAATAAGTTAAGGAAATTAGACTCATATGCAGTTATGCACAACGTAAAAACACCTACAAACAAATCTCCACTTAACACATACACCTACGAGTATTATGACTATGACAAACACTGCGACAAGCAGGCTAGGTGTTGGAAGATAGCCGAGTCTATAACCGGATGGGACCGGTTTCTTAAGAGGAAATACCAGCTGAGCCTCTTTTCAAATGGAAGAATTTTAGGTAAATATATCCGTCGCGCTGATGGCAGCGGCTTCTAAAATTAGTTCGATAAGTACAACTGCAGCTTAGGGGAAAAATCTTGCGTATAAATCTCAGAAATCGATGTTTTTATTCTCGACATTTTCCTCCTCCAAAACTTAACCAATCATAACGAAATTTTGGCAACGCAATGAGAAAGAAATTATATGCACTAGACCGTTTTTATTTTTGCGTTTAGTGTTGCCGATTTTGTATGCTAGGCGTCTGTTAACAATTTTTAGCGCTTTTTGGAGTAACCTAGTTCTTATAAAATAATAATAATACAGATACAGGTATTGGTAAATATTGAACTCATATAAAAATAATATTCATCAAGGGCCAACATCCAGATATTCCAGAGAGAAAATGTCGAGAACGTTTGTATTGAAAAATGCCCACTAATATTTTCCCTAATAACTAAAGCAATAAACATAATAAAGCCTTTGTTCTTGGTTGATCAAATTAACACTAAGTAGGTAAGTTTAAATTGTTACAATTCCAAGTGCGATGATTACCTTGTCCACTTGCGAGCACCTGCTGTCGTCGGAGTGAGAACGGGGCCGCGTCCGAAACAATAACGACTCATTAACAGTTGGCTCAACGACCGCAGCTGGACCCGTTGGCAACACAACGACACTGTCGCGACGTGGGCCATCAGAGTCAACCGAGACAATGTTACTAATACAGAGCGCTGAGTAGGCAGCTTTAGACGAAACATTAACCGGGACAGTTTAACAAATACAACGTTCATTAAAAATTCAAAAACATCAAAAGTGAAGGATAACTCAAAGGTTAGAATACGGCTTTTATTCAATAACAAATTATTTGATCATCTTCATTCACTTACAATTCATTTATGACTGTGCATAATATCATTAATTATCTCTGTAAGTATTAGACGCGGGCTTTTGTCATACATATTATTGCTTTAACATTAGAATTAGAACCACTACTTCATTGAACAGGAAATCATCTCGAGTCAAACGTCAAAACTAAAGTAAAACTTGTGAGAGAATTTAAAGGTTCACGTTGAAGCCCATGTCGTTCAAGTTTTACGCTAATGTGAGGCTCTTGCCAGCAGTAGAAATTACAATGGTTACATTTATAATATTTATTATCATTATTATAAAACTAATCTCAAGTAGCGACAGCGAAGACGGATGACAGGTTCTCAGCTTTCTCCCGCCTCGAGCCATTAGCGCAATTAAAACGAATTAATAACATGTTGGCAAACACCAGAAATCCATCATCAACCTTCGGAAGCACGATGACGAGTTATCACATCGCGGATCGCAGCCGTCACTCTTAGATATTACTTACTATTAGGCTTGTTAAAATTTAAATTCTCCCTTTAACTTATTTATCGCTAATTAACATTAGTAAGGTAATACAAATTGTGCACGAAGAATAATCTTTACATTTAATGCATCGGATTCGTTGTATTTTAATGGAATGGCTTGATCAATAAATAGGAAGCATTGTCTGGTATTTAGATGACTATGTTTTGTGAATATTCTCTACAAGATGGCTCAACTTCGTGTACCTAAATACCGAATTATGTTCGCAAAAGTATATGCTCGTTAAACGATTGAAAAAGCACCTCAAGCCGACTACTTGCGGGAGCCTAGCACAGCAGAATGTTAGAGATCGGCATTAAGCACCTCAAGCCGACTACTTGCGGGAGCCTAGCACAGGAGAATTATGTTAGAGATCGGCATTAAGCACCTCAAGCCGACTACTTGCGGGAGCCTAGCACAGGAGAACGTTAGAGATCGGCATTAAGAGAGAAGTATACTTACTATAGATCGTGATCGTCCATACAAAAAGAGAAAAGGTTTTTCCACTTCTAAATATTTTCCATTGTCCATGATTTTTTAGTATATTATTGACACAATGAAAAACTAGGTTTATACGTTTTCCTTTTTTTTTTTAATTTGCAATACATTTTTTTTATTAAATAAAAGCGAAACCTATAAACTTATAATATATTATGCTGAAGCGATTGACATCAAAATCATAGTCATTTGTTAAGATTTAGTTAGTGGAAAACGTTTTCTCCCGAAATGGAATTTCATAGAAAAAGTACCGTTATTTCGCTAGGATCGCAAAGCTATTCTTCCCTCTTAAAAGTAGCGGATCAGACTACATGTCAACAATATCTTACGTTTCTCTAATATCTTAACAAAAAGATATGTCTTTATACATAAGTGTGCAGCACAATTATGTAGATTGTGTGATAGATCTCTTTTGGAGAAGGATTCCATGGTGCCAGATACTTTTGCCAAGATGCGGATTGTAGGTGTACAAATACCACACGGCTACAGTCCGAACGGCCCCGGTACGCGATAAATATCGAAAGCTATGGAAACAGTTAAGCTGCGGGTAATAATAATAGCATGCAAGCGTAATGCCTCATATCCGCGCTCCAGCCTTCACTTCAGGCTTACGAAACGACATCCTTCATCCTTCATGCGAGGGGTCAAATTAAATCAAAATACTAAATTTAACATCTGATATACGAGTATATAACAATACTTTGTCAAGAAATTTTGGATAGCGCTGTTCTTTTCTTTCTTTCTTGGTTGGCACATTTCGATATTCAGTATAAATTTATTTCGTTGTTCCATGATACATTTTTAGGTAGCAATTACACGTTTCTTGTGGTATCACATTTCATCGCTACTAAGAGTGCTAGTTACGGCATATTTGTTTTAGTTTGGCGGGATCATTGTCCAAGCTGCTAAACGATGGTCGATCTACCGATAGTCAGTTACAGGTTACTGTTACTACCGAAAGTACCAAATTTAACTGTCTAGCAATTTTTCAAATGCTATTAGGTTTACCTACTCGTCGACAGTAACGGTTGAATTAAGATTTCGTATAGCAAACTATAATTGCGTACTTTTCATGTATAGGCTCCCAACTCAACTATAATATTCATTTCTATACGCTGTAGTCACCCGTAAAAAAAATTATCAATCACGTGCCGCCGCGACTGACTGACCGGGCGACACACTGAACGGGCACGAGACGGGACTAAATAGTCGCCTCTTTATGTCTTTTGTACTACATTTTTGTCTACTGAGATGTCTGAGATACTTACAAATTGTCATTATTTAGGTTTTATCGTAAATAAGTATTATTTTAGATGATTCGTAGAAAAAGTATTGTATATAATAGTGATATAATCAAGCTCTCTATAATAGAGAATTACAATTAAATAAAATACTATTTTTTCACACCTCATTTGTTTTATGCGCATATGTAAAACGCCAACAGGCAAAAACATTTATCAGAAGATCTTAAGACATCGGGGTCGGGACACAGTTAAAAAAACCGATCAAACACGAGTTCTTATTACTCGCACACCGAGGGTTCCATAAAAAACTTTGAATTATCTCGTGTAACTATAAAGGCGAAAGACTTTTGAACAGGAGTACTAATGTACGTATGTTGGTTTTTCGAGGATAATTCTCTATCATATGATGCGATTTCAAAAATTGATCTTTTATTTAAAAAATTGTATTTTTCAATTTTTCCTTCATATTTTTTTTCTCTATGAAAGAAAAAGAAAAAATGTTTTGGAATGCTCAATTTGGGCTCTTTCAAATGATACCCCACTTCACCTATTCACTAGATTGTGAAATTTTTCCACCTCTTCATATTTCCCATAATTAATAAAAATAATAAATAGTACTTTCAATGTGTCTGGGTTAGCGTTGTTCATAACTATTCCAAATTTCTAATCGATAGCAGTGGTTCTCGAGATATTTAGCGATGTGACAGACAGACAGATAGACAGACGGACGGACAGAGTTGCACCATAAGGGTTCCTTTTGTACCTTTTTGGTACGAAACCCTAAAAATGGTTAATTAACCATGTCGTACAATTTAAAATTCTCCAAACTGTGTCGGTACAGTCACGGTGGTGCTGCGATTGTGTGTGGTTGTCAGTTGTCACGGATGAACAGAGGTTGAATTACCGCAGGAAACACGCGGTCATCGTTTCGTAACGAGAAAGCATCTCTGTATATTATTCATTGGTTTGGTTGTTTATTTAACGCGCGCGCGCGACAAGTGGTGAGCTGGTGAGTGCCAGTGTTCGCGGAATAGCAATACACTTAAGAGGATGAGACGGCCGTTTCTCCAATATTCTCCATACAAACGTACACATTTTTCTCTCTGGATATTAACATTATTTAAAATATTTGGACCCAGTTTGTTATATATCAACCAGTTAATAATTTTTTGTGTTAAAATTTGGAGCGAAATTCAGATTTCATACAATAAAAATGCTCCTATTAACTCTTATAATATTAACTATCAAAAATTCTAAAATATCAAACATAGGGGCATAGCTGTGGTTGATATAAAAACATTTTCCATAATGTCAATATTCAGAGAGAAAAATGGAGATAGGGTTGTAGAGGAGAAGCGGCCGTGGTGTAGCCATGATCTTCGGAAAACCTTATCTCCTTACTATAAATATTGGTCAGCTAAGTTTAGTGGCAACGATGCTACTCATGTTGGGAGTAGTAGCTCATTGAAGGTTGTATTTGACCGACTTTTTCTTTCAAGCATTACGGTATCATAACATTCATAACATAACGTCACTTTATGCGTTATGTCGTTAATGAACCGCAATCTAAAGTGTTCCGAACGGCCGGCTCACTTCAAATACCGTTGGTTAAATACCGGGAAAACGTTAGGCGTTACGTGCTTGTAGTTTTTGTACAATTAGCGTACTTATTTAAATTCAATCAATATTTTAACAATTTGCGATTGAGGTTCACATAGTAAAAATACGCTTACTCAATTTGTTTACTCTTTAGTGTTATATGTGAAAGAGAACCTATTTACGATTGCTATCTGTGCACAGGTCTCGGCACGCATGGTCTGACAGCGGCCGCAGGCGACGGCGGCGACAGCGAGCTGGTGTCGCTGCACTCCGCCCTGCGCGACGCGCTCACCGCTCATGTCGAAGCGTACAAGCAAGCGCTACACAAAGTTCAGGAGCTGAGCGCCGTGACGGCGGTGACGGCGCCCGCCGCGTCCTCGCACCAGCGGCTGCTGGCGCTGCCGGCGGCGGACGTGGAGCGGCGGCTGATCGACAACGCGTCGCTGCTGGCGGCGGTGCGGCGCGCGCCGCCCACGCTGGCGGCGCTGGCGGCGGCGCTGGACGCGCGCGTGGCGGCCGACAAGCAGGTGCTGGCGTGCGCGGGGCTCGTGCGCCGCGCCGACCCCCACAATCATAAACCACCCCCCGCTAACGACACCAGGTCAGACATCATTACTTGATGTTTTTCATTGCCGAATGTTAAGTTAATTTAGACAGATTTATGCAATTTTCCTGCTTTTGGCCTTGTCTGGTTGCCGTTAGGTATAAGACGTTAAGCAGTAAGGAAGGATAATCTTTTATCGGATCAGCGTGGGTGTTATGCCAAGTCATCACTTTTCGGCGGCATGTCGGCAGTAGTCGGCTTCGACCGACTTCGACTACCTACAGCAACATTCCACTCCACTGCTGTCTTTGTTAACGGTCAGAACGCATTCAGAGAATAAATTCAGTTCAAATTCATTCTTGACATGTTTGACTAATGAAACTTGAATCGGTCGTGCCTATCGATCCTACTCAGTATTACTTATAATCTTTGCCATCGATACGATTCGCTGTTCTAACTTTTAATTAATTAGTTTGCTAACTTATTAACTTAACTTTCCATGGGCGGCGGTAATCGCTTACCATCAGGTGATCCGTCTGCTTGTTTGCCTCATCTATCAACAAACAACAACAGTAAACAGTATTATTTAAATGTATTTTTTTTTCTTTCTACTTCTATTTTGTATAAATGTGTATTTCTCTCGTATAATTTTGTATTATCTGTTTTTTTGTCATTTTATTAATTGTATTTCCTGTGTGTATTGTGGCAAACAAATAAACGGATTATCTATCTATCTATCTATCATTAAAAAAACTTGTTCATAATGGAAAATCATTGATTGCTTTTAATCTCAACAATCCATTCAATATCGACCATTCATTGTGATTATGCTTCGTGTATGTTAATACCGTATAATATCGTGATCGACTTTGTATCCAGTGTATGGGTTATTTGATGCTATCCGTGCCGTCGGAACGAAGTGGAAGCGTCGAAAGCCTTGGACATTAAAATGTATTCTTACTTTATGATTGCGGCATTTCCTGTTATATAAAGTGTAATTTAGCGATTATAAAGTAGATTAAGTGCCGACCAGGAAACATACAATTTTTAATATGTGTTGCGATCTCGCAGTTTTAACTTAATAACGTTAATAGGGCTGTTAATAACATATTACATACATGAACGTGGCGTAGTTTACGCCTAACCTACATAGACGCGTATAGATATTATCGCAACGCGTCAAGCAATTTGGTCTGCGGTAATAAAGGTAAACAGCGATTATCAGACGGAGAAGCGAGGTCACGCGGTCAGTTCGCCGGTCCGATTACTCTGATTACTCTCACCTGTTCGATGCGCTTAATTGCCAATGCACTTACAGGGAGGAAAACTTAGCAGAACTGGTTATAGATAATGCCAATATAAACTTAAATAATGCATAGAAATAATCTAATGACTTTTCTATTCATCCAGATACATGATTACTTTTCGTTTGTTGTTTGTTGAGAGACGATTACTATTTCTGCTTTAGCGTCTAATCCGACAGATCACTTTACCCTGGTTCGCAAGTAACTTGATTATTTCTGGTGCGCTCGCGCTACCGACGAGAACATATGAGTAATGGGCCACTGCACTCGATCGGCGTACGATCAATATGTCAACATTGGACCATGTACGTGGTGACAGGAAAACTCGTGAGGCGAGCGGTTGGCCCGTGCGCCGGTGCGGAACGAACACGCTGCACACCGCAAGGGCATCGTCCTCGCATTATAAAATAGATTAGCATTACCACGCGTTAGATAACTCCGCTTTCCCTCATAACTTACCTCCTCATAACAGTTTGCGTAAAAAATCCATATTTAAATACCCATTATGTGTCAGAATCAACAGATAGCCACAATGGCTTTAGGTATATATTAATATTATTGAACCAGCACGTCTCGCGTACGCTTAGGAATGTAACTTTCGTTTCCTCTTCAGGCTGTTGAACTGTGTTGATCTGCTGATATCAGAGTGGTGTTAGGGTAGCGACCTAGCGAGATGGCTCTGGGATCAGTTAGCTTACGAGATAGCTTACTTAATTACTCTCACTTAACAAGCCAACAGCGTCGTGTATTCTCGCGGAAGCGGCTGGAGGAAGCGTTTCCCTCGTAAATCGCGTACGAGCGTCGTTTCCCATTGTCTAGCGATTTCTCCGCGACATTATCGATTATTGGTTACTGTGAAAACTGAAAGCACACACTCTCATAAAACTTTATGCGTATGATTTCATACGCCTCCGTTTATTGTTTCGACCTTTGACTGTTATTATTGTTAAGACACATATTTAGAAATTTAATCGGCCTTTGTGCTGTCTGCTGTGTAATTACAACATTCCAATCTTTAGTCACACCGAGGCGCCATGTACCTATAAGTAGTGTGATAATTGCTTTGGTTACTCCAGTTTTATGAAATTTAATATTTTCGCTAAATCATGATATTGTGTAACTTTTTGCGAACAAGTCAGTCAGACCCAGCCCGACTCCCAGCATTGTGCAGCGGCGACGCCGGCACCGGGATTTTTTCCACTGTTTGCCGTGTTTAATACTGTTTACCTAACGCTCCATTCATAATAAAACGTAAAATTATGACCCCTGAGAACAATAAAAAAATACTAAGTCGGATTTATAGTTATACTGGCTGGCATGTTTGCGTTGGGTTGGTAGGTATGAATATAACAGAGCCACTATAAACGCTACTCGCGCGACTAAAGGTTGAAACGAGCGACACAAACACAACACACGTTATTAGTGTTGACAATATCCGACGCTTGTGTACACGTTTTTCCAATATTCTTATAATGTTATCGATATTTACATATGAATTGTGCGATCGTACTGATAGAGAAGTTAGTACTTTCTAATCGATAATTTATTGCAGTGAGAGGTTTTAGCATTTTCACCGCGTAACATTCGTGAGATTCTCATCCAATATCAAATAAGTAAATTATTTATAAAACTGCTTTAGTATGTAGTTAGTAGGTATGTGTGTTTGTGTTTAATAGTCTCCATATTTAGCTCCTTGCACTACCTGCTGACTTTTGTATGAGTTCTATTCAATTCAATTCAATTTTATTTATTTCGTCATCACAGGTAACAGTTAGGTGACAGTAAATGAATATGTATAGAATTATGTACATCAGCCATGATGAGCCGTTTAGGCGGACGAAATTTAAATTGCAATTATATATACAAAGCAGATACTTAATACAATAATTACCTTAACCTTAACATTCTTCTGTAATTACAAACTTAGCATTTATATATCCCATATAATATTTACATCCACGCCAGTACCACTGTATGTCAAAAAAAAATAAGAAAGTATATTTACATTTCCTGCTACCTAAAGGTTGTCCGGAAGAAATCGCTTTTTAGCGATAAGACCGCTTGTTGTTACCTGGTTCTATTCTTTTAACATTTATTTGTGGTTTTACATGTATGTAAAATGTATAATTATTGGTGCGATAAAGAATATTTACTTACTTTAACATACTAGTAGTTTATGTGATTGCTACATAAAAAACGAAAAGGCAAAGAAAGGCATTAAAATACGAGTGTGGGGTTATGAAACGCAGGAAATAAGTATAAAGGACTACACTGCTTTATCAGCATCAACAAAACAAAGTAATTTTATACTTACGAACGAATTAAACGTGAAAACGGCGGTTATGCAAACTTTTTCGCGCATGTCACGCATCCGTTGTTTTTTTTTAGCTTCAGAGACTAACTGGAGTCGGGGCCAACTGCCATATCGTTCAATATTCGGAAGGTGGAGATAAAGAACGAAATCTCCATGTACCAAAAAGTGTCATCAAAAAACTTTAAATAGGTGGCGCTACAATACCTAGAGTACTTGAACAAAAAAATCAAATCATAGACAGCGCAATTCACTCCGTCAATAACGCCTAGGTTCTTAGCTACTCTAGCGCTAATGAGAGATTTGCAACTATTATTTATAGCTGACAGCCGGACACTTTTGCAACAGTTCTACCATAAGAGATTCCACTCCTTTTAATTTCATACTCTATAATCAAGTAACATGGGAAATTTGACAAAATTGTATGCGACTGACATTTAGTTTCGTATAAAACGTCATCTCGACCGATACTACAATAAAGGCCAAATCATATTTTTTTGTTCTCAGAGATGTTCTAAATTTGATCATACATAATGTTAAGATATGTACCTATCGGTTATCGATAAAGTTAAAATTACGACGCACCTACAGATACAGGTTTGTTAATATGGGCCGTTAGTTTATCGTTTCTGATTACATTATAGGGAGGTTATGATATAGATGTACTTAGATAAAATTAGTTAGGTACAGTTCAGTTGGGCCCACCTTATATTATAATTGTTGAATCTCGTGTACTATGTCAAATAAATATGTAAAACTAATTAATATATACATAATTTTACATTTTTGATAATGATACTTGTATATATTCTCAATAAATACGATATCAACTATACACGTATGAAACATTACACAGGGGAATTAATGTCATATTTGTATTTGAAGGCCGGTGGCTGGCGTGCTGATGAGTTACTCCCGCGGCTGCGCCACGCTACTGTCCCTGATGACGGACGGCAAGGGCCCGGCGCCGTCCGGCACGGAGCCAGAGCCGGGACCGGAGCCGGAACACGCGCCGGACCCGCCGCGCTCGCCGCCCGACTCGGCCAGCGACGGCTACCACTCCGACAGTGACCACTCGCACCCCGCCCCCGACAGGTACCATCAGGTTCAAATTTGTATGGACAATTTATGAATGATTTCATTCATAACTTGTCCATGCACTTTTGAACCCTACAGTACGTGTTGACTCATCCGGCACGCAGTCGGAGTCGGAGCCCACGCCGGACCCACCACACTCGTCGCCCGACTCGGCCAGCGACGGCTGCCACTTGCACCCTGCCCCCAGCAGGTAGGTAGGTACGTGTCGACTCGCCCGGCACGAAGCCGGAGCCAAAGCCCGCGCCGGACCCGCCACGCTCGCCGCCCGACTTGGCCAGCGACGGCTTCCACTCCAACAGTGACCACTCGCACCCTGCCCCCAGCAGGTAGGTACGTGTCGACTCGTCCGGCACCAAGCCGGAGCCAGAGCCCGCGCCGGACCCGCCACGTTCGCCGCCCGACTTGGCCAGCGACGGCTACCACTCCGACAGTGACCACTCGCACCCCGCCCCCGACAGGTACCATCAGGTTCAAATTTGTATGGACAATTTATGAATGATTTCATTCATAACTTGTCCATGCACTTTTGAACCCTAATGTACGTGTCGACTCGTCCGGCACGCAGCCGGAGTCGGAGCCCACGCCGGACCCGTCACGCTCGTCGCCCGACTCGGCCAGCGACGGCTACCACTTGCACCCTGCCCCCAGCAGGTAGGTAGGTACGTGTCGAATCGTCCGGCACGAAGCCGGAGCCAAAGCCCGCGCCGGACCCGCCACGCTCGCCGCCCGACTTGGCCAGCGACGGCTTCCACTCCAACAGTGACCACTCGGACCCTGCCCCCAGCAGGTAGGTACGTGTCGACTCGTCCGGCACCAAGCCGGAGCCAGTGCCCGCGCCGGACCCGCCACGTTCGCCGCCCGACTTGGCCAGCGACGGCTACCACTCCGACAGTGACCACTCGCACCCCGCCCCCGAGACGACAGGTACGTGTCGACTCGTCCGGCTAAACACGAAATAGACTAACGTCGAACATGCCCAAAGAAGATGATGAGGAATACCGAAATGAGCCGGAATAAGAAAAAGGCAAACGACAAATATCACCAAAGATGGCAAAGACCACCGACGAACGTGACGAATGTAGAATAGGTGCGAAAGCAGAATGGGACTAATTTAAGAACTTGACAAAAATCAAATGGGACGACTCGAGACAATATTACCTTTTATTGTTTCGCGATAAAATGATATCTATGTAATGCCTATTTTGTAAAACATGCCATACGACTTAATACATATTCATACATAAGTATTCATAATTATTATTATGATGCATGAAACGCCTTCCTGTCTATACCATACACATCACATCATCTCCATTTTTCTTCATGTCTATTTGTCTGTAGCCATACTATGCATGGATTTCTTTATTCTTCATAAAAACTGAATTAGGTAGCAATACAGTGAGCTGACCATCGAATGCGGACTCTGCTGTAACGTATGCGTATTTTGCAGGAGCAGCGTGGTGGCGGGCGCGGTGGCGGCGTACGGCGAGGCGTGGGCGGGCGCGGCGGCGCGCTGGCTGCCGGCGCTGGCCAGCCTGCCTTCACTGCGGCGGGCGCCGGCGTTGCCGCACAAGATCGTCTTCTCCGTGGTGGTGGTGGGTACTCGTTTTAGAAGTTATAGTTCTAAAGGACGACGGTCTGACAAACAGCTAACTTGCAGCACGATGCATCTAACTTACAGACGGACAAAATGAATCGTTGCGTCTCTTTGCCGCGAACATTTTGAAAGGCACGCAAAAAATATACCCCATCCTAATTCGTAAAATATGACAAAAGTTAGGAGGATGTTGATAAATTTGAAGCGAAATGTCTTTTTTAGGGTTCCGTAGCCAAATGTCAAAAAACGGAACCCTTATAGATTCGTCATGTCCGTCTGTCTGTCCGATTATGTCACAGCCACTTTTTTCCGAAACTATAAGAGCTATACTGTTCAAACTTGGTAAGTAGATGTATTCTATGAACCGCATTAAGATTTTTACACAAAAATAGAAAAAAAAACAATACATTTTGGGGGTTCCCCATACTTAGAACTGAAACTCAAAAAATCTTTTTTCATTAAAACCCATACGTGTGGGGTATCTATGGATAGGTCTTTAAAAATGATTGAGGTTTCTAATATCATTTTTTTCTAAACTGAATAGTTTGCGCGAGAGACACTTCCAAAGTGGTAAAATGTGTGTCCCCCCCCCCCCGTAACTTCTAAAATAACAAAATGAAAAATCTAAAAAAAATATATAATATACATTTTTTAAATTTTTTTTTTTTTTATTCTTTGACATTTGGAGAACCTTTACACCTCCAAATCTTATTAATGGCATTATTATTGTGTATTATTATTTTTCTCAGACCGTGGGGACCTTATACATCTCCAAACTTAATGTATTAACCGTGGAGACTATACGTCTCTGTCATATTGTATAATATACTTGACTTGGTACATACTAGTTATGTATTCTGTAGCATTAGTTTATGAGACTACTAGTTTAACAGTCCAGACGCGGTTTATTTATTTAGTATAAATTTTATTTTGACACTTGGAGAGACTTTACACCTCCTAATTTTTATAGTATTAGTACTCTGACATTGGGGACCTTTTACATCTCCAGATATAATGTGTTTTTAACCATAGACACTATACATCTCTATTACATTGTAGTAATTATTTATTTTAAGATTATTATAATGTAATGTTTACCCAGGTATTGGTTGTTGTATTTATAAATGTTGTTATGTATTTTTCATGTCACTATATGATGTTACTATAAATGTTGTATTGACTAGTAAAAGAGCCCTTGAGTCCTATTTGCAGGATAAATTTTTGAATTTTGAATTTTGAATTACCATGCAAAATTCCACCGAAAATTGGTTTGAACGAGATCTAGTAAGTAGTTTTTTTTTTTATATGTTGTGGAGTATTACAGGAGTAAAAATTAAAAACGGCTTTCTATCTTAGCACACGTGTAATGTCGAATGTGACACATACAGAGAGAGGAATAAATTATAAACGCCTGACAGTTTGTCAGAGCAATTGCCATTAGGATGGGAGTTAATATAATTTTAACATGCCCCCGGGGTTGAAAGGAAGCCTTTCAAACGGAATCGGTAGCCACAGGAAGAGGACAAATCTTGCTAAAGGCGCGACGAACGACTCCTCCGGCTGTCTTCACATCAGCCACTCGAGATATGCCATCCTGTCCTGAGTGAATGGCTACGATGCGTCCCAGTCTCCATTTCAATGGAGGAAGGTTGTCCTCTTTCAGAACAACGAGGCTATTATTCTTGAGGGAATCGTGGTTGAGTCTCCACTTGATTCGCTGTTGCAGTTCTGGGACATACTCCTTAGTCCACCGAGCCCAGAAATGTTGACGAAGTTGTTCGATTCTGTGGAATCGGGACAGATGCTGATAAGTGTGGTCCCGCAGATCCTGCACCGGCAACGAAGTGAGTGAGCGTCCGACAAGAAAATGTCCAGGGGTGAGCGCTGAGAGGTCGTCCGGGTGTGATGACAGAGGCGTGAGTGGCCGAGAATTCAATAGGGCTGAGGACCATGTTGTGGAGTATTACAGGAGTAAAAATTAAAAACGGCTTTCTATCTTAGCACACGTGTAATGTCGAATGTGACACATACAGAGAGAGGAATAAATTATAAACGCCTGACAGTTTGTCAGAGCAATTGCCATTAGGATGGGAGTTAATATAATTTTAACATATACGTCATAAAATTAAAAAAAATATCATCAAACCCATACGTGTGGGGTATCTATGGATAGGTCTTCAAAAATGATATTTAGGTTTCTGATATCATTTTTTTCTAAACTGAATAGTTTGCGCGAGAGACACTTCCAAAGTGAAAAAATGTGTCCCCCCCCTCCTGTAACTTCTAAAATAACAGAATGAAAAATCTAAAAAAAATATATGATATACATTACCATGCAAACTTCCACCGAAAATTGGTTCCAACGAGATCTAGTAAGTAGTTTTTTTTTAATACGTCATAAATGGTACGGAACCCTTCATGGGCGAGTCCGACTCGCACTTGACCGCTTTTTGTAATTTAAGTAGTACAAGCACACATATACACATTGAAAACAAAGGTCTTCATACTCGTAAACACCCAATAAAAAAATACCTACTCTGTAACTGTTACGACGTCTATTTACTACTTTATGATGGCGTTTCAGTTATCGTTCCGCGCGGCGATAAGTCTGCGCGACAAACGACTGGCCGAGGTGAAGGCGCTGCTGGGCGCCGACGACCCCCCGCGCCCCCCGCAGTCGACGGCGGGGGAGGACAGCGGCTCCGAGGGCGCGGGAGCGGATGAGGAGGCGTTAGCGCGGCTGACAGCGGCCGCTACGAGAGTATTACGGGCGAAGGCGCATGTCACACCGCTGCATGATGCCGAGCGAACCGTCGTCACACAGGTACGGACAGGTGGCAGAGGGAGTGAGGCCGACAAGGAGGCGCTTGCGCGGCTGACAAGTAGTACCACGAGGGTGCTACGGCCAAAAACGCACTTAGCGCCGCTGCGTGACGCCGAGCGAACTGAGATCAATTGTGGATTACGAAAGGTATTGAGATACTATATATACTAGAGAAGGGATCTCTAAGAAAATGTTTCCGCACCTCAATGAAGTGCCGGCACTTCATTGCGTTTAGTAGGTACGACTGCGATGACTGGCGAGATGCCACGCATGACGCATGTAACGAAAATTAAAAAAATAATAAAAATGAATAATGCCTTTGTGCGCAATGAAAATGTATTCTAATAATACCAATGGATTAGGTTAGGCATAGGTAAGTGTAGTAAGCCATCAAAATAAGAAGATCAGCATTAACTTTTGTGACATGTACAGTGTACAGATCGCAAGGAATTAGAGTCGTTAGAACCAATACCGTGCAATACAAATATGCTTTATTACACACCAATAACGAAGACATACCGAAAAAGAGGTTAGATGATCATATTCTTCCTTCAGACTCATATGCAGTATACCATTAAAGAGTGTCTCGAAACAGACATAGGTAAAGCAACACGTGGCCAAATTGGTCACATCGAGTAATCCCGCTGTTGGTTGTAGGTGGCGAGCACATTACGCGAGTACACGGGCCTAGCGGAGAGCACAGCGCTGCGCGCGCTGACGGCGGCGTGTTGTCGCGCCGCGTGGAGACTGGTGCTGGCCGCGCCGCAGCTCCGACTCGACACCGACTTCACCGCCAGTTAGTACACGCTTCACTCCTCTTAGCACACTAACGCGTCCGGAACGAAACGCATATTCCTAGAGCTCGAAGCTGAGCTGCCAGTTTCCTAGACCTAGAGCTGGCAGCTCGCCGCCGCGGTTCGGTACAAACGTAAGTGCGTATGTGACCTAAGTAAAAAGTAAAGATGAGTATGGAAGCGAGCCAACTAATAATGAAAGATGATTGTTGGAAGAAGTTTATTGATTGTATGGTAATGTGTGTTGCAGCACGCTTCGACCCCGAGAAGCACGTGGTGTGGGTGGCGGGCGCGGGGCGCGCGGCGGCGGCGGGCGGCGCGCGCGGGCAGCCCATCCGGAGCTTCGTGTGGCCCGCGCTGCTCGACCACCAGCGCGTGCTGTTCCGCGCCGTCGTGCTGGTGTGACCTGACCGGTGCGCGCCCCACACCGCCACGCCCCAGGCCATCCACGAACACGCGTACTTTGACTCATATTGTCATCTTATTAAAGGTTACGTACGACAAGTCTGCGCGTCATCCTGGATGACACGAACTATACACAGGCTACTTCGAGGTTCTTGCCATTGTTTGAGCGGCAACTCTCGACGTCCAGAGCTGTCACAATTGAGGCTGCCTTATCTTACGAAAGGCGCTAGGAACCTCTGAATATTGTCGCTGAGACAACGTACAAAATGGTACTGAAATTAAATTCGTTGACCTTACATCGTGTAAGTAAATGCACATGAACAGTGTGTTGAGAACAATGTAAACGATCACACGGCGAGCTTTTTTTGAATCCGTTCGTTTTAGGTAAAAGCTCTAAGCGAGGATGAGGAGGAGGAGGATTTAGCTCAAATACGAGTGCCTTGACCAAATAGTTACAACATTTTAAATAAGAATCTTATAAGATGATTTCTTATAATAAAACTCATGTTTAATTTAGTTACATATTTATTTAGTTTTAAGTGTACATTGTTATTTTAAGAACAATAAAAAATATTCGTTAGAATGACCACTGTTATAATTTCACAATAAATACCTTTACTAACAAATAGACAACTTATCTACTTCAATATAAGTCTTCCCTAAAGTAGCCTACGTATTTTAACAAAACTTATGTTCTATGAAATTTGGCTTAAAAATTGGCCTAGCACTAAGGCCATAAAAATTCAAATAGGGGCAAAAATTAGCCTCCATTGTAACCAAAAAAAATAGGGTATAGGGTAGGCTGTATCAGGGACACAGCCGCAATGGTTCGAGGTGCAACGTGTCGTGGAAACTTATTGCAAACACCGCTTAGGGCGCTTGTTGCTCAACCACAGAACAACTGTACTGTACATCATAAATTACAGCGTCGCCTATGCGATCAATAAGTATATTTTCGATTTACTTTCTTTATTAATTTATAGACGAAAATTACGTGGATAATATGGAGGTATTTCAGCAATAAGTACCCACGACACCGATAGTGATTATGATTAACAATTTTAGGAAGTCGACATTGCCAGGCCGTCGCACGTTCTAACACTTCTAACCATCAATGGCGCCGCCGCGTTCATTGATTCTTTCTTTTCAGAAATACAGAAAACAGAAATTATTTATTTGCATCGATACGGTATCGGGATTCTTAGTCTTATAATTCTAATGCATTATTTGAGGAGATGAACATGTTCTATTGGGGTTAAAGTGGATTGTAAATAATTGTTATTGCTTTATCTTACTGTCTGACGTATTTTGCGTTAGTTTCGTGCATTAATTTTCGCACACGCTGGCCACAATCAAAAGCAGTCATAAAAATTCTTTAAAAATGCCAAATTTTTATTTTTTGGCAGCTTATGATAGTCCCGCGTATTTATTTTTTTAAATATCTTAATAAAATGGAATAAGATCTATCAAATGACACTAACTTAATTGAAATCGGTTAATGGACTGATGATTACTAAATAAACATTGCAAATACCTTTTTACAAAGTTTCAAGTTCCTAGCTCAAAATAAAACTTGAACCCCTTACAAACTTTCATCCCCTTTTAACCCCCCTTAGGGGTTGAATTTTCAAAAACGCCGAAATAAGTTTTATTTGTAATTGGCTATTATGCCTTTATAAGAAGTTTCAAAGCATTGGTAATGGATTCAAATTTTCAACCCTTTTTTAACCCCTTTAGGGAATGAATTTTTAAAAACGCTGAAATTACTTTTATTGTGTTTTAATGATATGCTTACCTACAAAGTTTCAAATGCCGCACTCAAAAAAATATTTGATATCCATACAATCTTTCAACCCCTTTTTACCACTTTAGGGGATGAATATTCAAAAACGTTGAAATTGATTTTCTTGTATTTTAATAGTATATTTTTCTACGAAGTTTCGACTTCCCAGCTTAAAATAAAACTTGAACCCCATACAAACTTTCATCCCCTTTTTAACCCCTTAGGGGTTGAATTTCTCAAAATCGCTTCTTAGACTTTATAAATGCAACCTAGTGTGTGAATTTTAACCTTCTAGCATTTGTAGTTTCGGCTCTGTGTTGATGAGTCAGTCAGGACACGTGCATTTATATTATCCCACCAAAAACATAAATGTAATGTAATGTAAGTTCAATACAAAAATTATGCTTGGCTGTGGGCTTCGCCGCAAAAAGAATGGTGATCTAAATGAGTGCCAAGTTCTATGCAAAATCCAAATATGTATTTATAGGAAAAAAATAACATTATGAACAAGTATTAAAGTCTATTTCTTTGCTTTATAAGATACCTATAACAATTGCTGTTATTTAAAAAAAAATGTGATATGATAGGTAAGTTTGTAGGTAGATTTGACTTGGCCAGTTTTCATTACATCAGTCATTTTATAAAGTTATTCAACATATATATATATATATATATATATATATTTATTCTGATAAAAACTGGCCAAATCAAATATAACCTACTTTAAGATCTCACATTTAAAAAAAACAGCTATTGTTATAGGTATCCAATAAAGCAAAGAAATAGAGTTTAATACTTGTTCATAATGTTATTTTTTTCCTATAAATACATTTTTTTAATAAATAAGGTTATTTAATGAACAAGTAAAATTAATGGTACATACATACAATCAAATACAATAGCTACTTATATTAAAATTAAAAACTAATCTAAATTAAAATATATCTAAATAAGGCCCCCGCGGCATTGTGCCAAAGATGCTGGCAGCATTCCGTCGCTGAATGGCAATACTTATGCGCTGCGAGAGAAAGCTGCCAGCTCTCTGGTCACCGGTAGAATCTATAAGTCTTTTACTTATTTCTTTATATTAATACTATTAGTATCTTGTCGCTTGGACCCCACGGCCCTAGTGTCTCGACTCCAAATGCCACAAAGTGGTATTGGGGGCCGAGACCTCGATATTAGGAAACCTATTTGGTTAATACTGAAACTTAGTCTTGACACGTTCTAGTTCATAAGTTAAATTATTAAATTTTGTAATAATTTTACGTGCACTATTGTTTCTATCGACATCCCAGTTTATTTTCTCTATGACTCCAATAGAGCCGTTCACTAGCCCTTTACTAACATCTGTATTCCTACGCAACATAACTCGCGCACCCAATTTGTTCGTGATAACGTTTTCTAATCCAGCGGTTAATGATGAATCATCCTCGTTCTTTTTCAGCACTTCCTTTGCTCGCTTGTTTAAATACCGTGGCCAGTCTATTTCATCGATTGAATTCAATTTAATTTCCGGTTGTTCCATACTTTCCAACATTGCATTATTAAACTGGTTACACATATTTTTAGTAGGGAATAAACAAACAGTATTATTAGGTAGTAATTTAAAATAGTCAATAATTTAACAACAATTTAACAATAAATAACTAAATAGGTATTCGTAAGCCGTTTATGTGTTGCTCGGGAGCGCTTTTATGTAGATTTATTTCTGTTCTGTGTATAATTATGTGCAATTATGTGTAATTATCACAAATTGCTATTCTTGCGTCCGCAGTTCCGCACCTCCATCGTAATATCGGTTATAATCGGTGGTCAAAATCAGCGAGCCAAATTGGTGTTGCCGTCCGCACGGCCTGATTTGATCGGACAATCGAAAAATTGTCCCGTCTGGATTGGACTATATTCTTATATAATATATGATACTTAATATTCAACCCTAATAAATTACGAAATAAATTCTTATTTAAGATACTTACCATTACTACCTCTTATATTACGATTTGTTAGGAATGTATTTTAAGGAACTAACCCAACAAAAACAATCATGAAAATCGGTTTAGAAATGCAATCTATAGAGGAAAATATCCGGATAGCCGCACAAACATAACATACCTAATTACTTTTGTCCAAGCGACGCTTCACGCTCGCCAGCCAATCGCCGCAAACGTTTACAATCTTAATTGTCTTTGCTACAGGCTAGCGTGGATATTACTGGGTTGTTTCTCCTGTACTATTATTTTTCCTCCAACGCAGCAAATTCATTTTGTTACGTTAGGTTTAGGTACGCAGTGAACGTGTTCGCAGCGGGCGAGCACGGCGGCACGCACATGGACGCCTCCAGTCCTACCACTTCGACAAGCGGGGGAAGTTCCTCGGAGACATACCCATACACAAGCTGATCGTGCCCCGCTAGTATGTCTCTTATTAATCAATCATTACGCTTACATATGTGTATGTTTTATAGCTATAAAACATAGTGTAACGGTTCAAAATACTGTACAATATTAACAAGAACGCATACTACTACAGACCTCCAGCGGGGAATAGAAGAACTAAAACACCTACCCCGCCGAAGCCCGGCTTACAAAGAACCAGCCACTCAATTCCAAACAGTGTGAGTACCAGGGACGAAACCTGGAACCATTCTGAGGGATATTTATATTTTTTCACGAGCGGCAATAATACCGACAGACAAGAAAGTTACCGAAAACACGGTGCACTTGCGCCCTCCATCCTCGAGAGGCAAAACTAAAAAAAGTCACATCCGCTGGGCAACAGATGTCGCTAGTAGTACCCGTAACTTGCAGTAACATTCATAGAATAGTATTTTATTAAAATACCAAGAGTTTTATTAAAATAACATTATCAAAAATATGATAACATGAAGTACGTATTTCACGTACGTACGTAATCCAAAAGGAAACGTAAACTACACTAACCCAAAATATACTAACTACTCAAAAAAAAAGTAAGTAAGTAAACACAACGTGAAAACAAAGTGTTTGGTGCCTCTGAAGTTGCTCTGCGTTCAAATTCAAATAATTTATTGCAGAAAAGAAACAAAGGATTTTGTTTAACAGATAAGATACCCAGCCCGAAAAAAAATCATCAGAGTTAATTCATACTATAGAAACAGCAAATAATTCAGCAACGAATTAGTACACCACGATATTGCAACAATTACAACGCATCAAAAAATACTTCTCGTGCTATCGTGGAAAAAACAAATTTTATAAAAAAAAAACCGGTCATGTGCGTGTTCGTTTTACTCGCGCACCGAGGGTTCCGGACAAACTTTGAATTATCTTGTGTAACTATATAGACTTTTGAACAGAAGTAGTTATACTAAGTATAATTGTGTACAACGCCATCTATTGCGTCATTGTTATCGGTAGTTCCAGACAGCTTGCAAGAATAGACTTGGACGCGATTACACCAGTAAGTTTTGACAGCACTCCAATAAGGTTCAGTCAAAGTGTTAAAGATCTGGGTGTTCTTTTAGATAATACTCTGAGTTCGAGAGCACAGGTTACTGAGATCAGTCGAAAGGTCATGGGTTCCCTTCACGCTCTTAATAAATTTATACACTTCCTGCCTATCAAAACTAAAGTTTTATTAATTAATTCCCTTATCCTGCCCATCATTACTTATGATGATGTGTGTTATCCGGACTTAAATGAAGAACTTCTCGACAAATTGGATCGGCTACTCAATAACTGCATTCGCTTCATTTTTTGCTTTCGTAAATATGATCATGTCTCATCTTTTCGTTCCCAGCTTGGCTGGCTCCCCATTCGTCAACGACGCAATGTTCGCATGTTGCGTACTTCTTTTTTCTGTGTTACATGATTCACATTCTCCTGTATACCTTAAGTCTCTATTTCAATTCTTCGGCGTTACCCGGGACCGTCAACTTCGCTCGTCCGGCAATATGTCTCTATCCATCCCTCTTCATTGCACTAAGTTCATGTCGAATTCGTTTTCCGTGCAGGCGGCCCGTCTTTGGAACGGACTGAAAACTACGGCATCAAAAATGCACAAAATAAGTTTGCATTTAAAAAATCCTTACGTGCTTTCTTTGCTAGCGGAATGAAAAATTAATAATGTATGTGAAAGCGCCATATGTTTTGTCCTTATTTATGTATATATTATAAGTAATATAAGTATGTATATTTATATGTATGTCTGTATGTATAGTATGTTATTGTATTATATTTGGTGGTTGTTGTTAAGTAGCACCGCCTACAATCTCTCTGCTTTGCCTAATGGTTGACTGGTAGAGAATGCCTTATTGCATTAAGTCCGCCTTTTGTACTATAAGGTTTCCTTTTGTGCAATAAAGATTAAATAAATAAATGTTAATATTATGTAAAATACTAAAAAATAGTTTTGGAATGGAAAAAAAAAGGAATGTGTGGTTTTATGAAACCACAGTAAAAGTGAAACTTTAATAACGTATAACTCAAACACACTGAGTAACAAGAAATAAGTTTTTGCCAATATGTTCATTTAAGGTACAAACATTTATCACTGACATATTGCATTACCCGATTTACATATGCACATTTTCAGCTTCATCGGGAATACAACTTGCTTGATGATTTACAGAAGTTGGACAAGTGAAATTGTCACGTGTGTTGCCTAGATGGCACTTATCAACAGCAACGTCTTATACAAATCACGCTATTAAGATTTTCCTGTAAATCATCTGGTGATTTGACCATTACATAGGTTAGGTAAGGTTCGGAGTTAGGTTAGGTTTTGAGTTAGGTTAGGTTTTGAGTTAGGTTAGGTTTTGAGTTAGGTTAGGTTTTGAGTTAGGTTAGGTTTTGAGTTAGGTTAGGTTTTGAGTTAGGTTAGGTTTTGAGTTAGGTTAGGTTTTGAGTTAGGTTAGGTTTTGAGTTAGGTTAGGTTTTGAGTTAGGTTAGGTTTTGAGTTAGGTTAGGTTTTGAGTTAGGTTAGGTTTTGAGTTAGGTTAGGTTTTGAGTTAGGTTAGGTTTTGAGTTAGGTTAGGTTTTGAGTTAGGTTAGGTTTTGAGTTAGGTTAGGTTTTGAGTTAGGTTAGGTTTTGAGTTAGGTTAGGTTTTGAGTTAGGTTAGGTTTTGAGTTAGGTTAGGTTTTGAGTTAGGTTAGGTTTTGAGTTAGGTTAGGTTTTGAGTTAGGTTAGGTTTTGAGTTAGGTTAGGTTTTGAGTTAGGTTAGGTTTTGAGTTAGGTTAGGTTTTGAGTTAGGTTAGGTTTTGAGTTAGGTTAGGTTTTGAGTTAGGTTAGGTTTTGAGTTAGGTTAGGTTTTGAGTTAGGTTAGGTTTTGAGTTAGGTTAGGTTTTGAGTTAGGTTAGGTTTTGAGTTAGGTTAGGTTTTGAGTTAGGTTAGGTTTTGAGTTAGGTTAGGTTTTGAGTTAGGTTAGGTTTTGAGTTAGGTTAGGTTTTGAGTTAGGTTAGGTTTTGAGTTAGGTTAGGTTTTGAGTTAGGTTAGGTTTTGAGTTAGGTTAGGTTTTGAGTTAGGTTAGGTTTTGAGTTAGGTTAGGTTTTGAGTTAGGTTAGGTTTTGAGTTAGGTTAGGTTTTGAGTTAGGTTAGGTTTTGAGTTAGGTTAGGTTTTGAGTTAGGTTAGGTTTTGAGTTAGGTTAGGTTAGGTTAGGTTAGGTTTTTTTTTTTTTTTTTTTTTTTTTTTTTTTTTTTTTTTTTTTTTTTTTGCGGTGAAGGAGAGAATACTCATGTATACCGCCGGCCCGTACCGACGGTTATGTCCGACTCAGCTGGGAATGGTGCCCAGCCGCCTACGGACTAAAAACTCCTCCACTTCGTGTAGAGTGTAGTATGTTTTTATTTGGTGTGTGTTGAGTGTTACTGGAGTGTTTGTGGTTTTGAATTTTTGGATAACTGGCCCTCGCTAGGAATACGGGCGACCAGTTATCCTAAAGAAGTTTTGAGGGGGATAAGTTCTGCCGCCCGACCGCCCGCCTCAGGATAGTAATCGTTGAGTGCGGGCGGCCGCCCGGCCACCGCCCCCCTGCAGAGATTAGGTGATAATAAAGAAAATGATAATTATAATTTTATGTTTGTTTGATCAGTTATGATTGGACCGTGTACTCGCAGGATCCACCGACTTTCATCGGTCAATTCTACGAGCAAACCAAG